>NC_056728.1:982933229-983247228 GCF_019279795.1 Protopterus annectens | reverse complement strand
GTTTTGTGCCTTATTTAACTCATTAACCCCGAGTACCTTCTCATGGCGCCTCTGTGCTTAACACCGAGTGCGCCATGAGAAGATAGGAATTCCATTATGTTAACCCCGAGTGCCTTCCAGTACTGCAAGTAAGTTTACAGCCCTAATTTGAAGCTATTGTTGTAAAATAAGTTGAGAAAGTAACTGAATGTTGTTAGTTACCTTCTCAACTTGGGATTTAGAGTGGAGTTAACTGATGGTCCAATAGGACTTTTATGAGTAAATCGGGTCGGAATGCTCTTGAGATTACAGCAAAGAGTTTCCTAAATGTAGTGGTGGCAGCCAATCAGATAACTCGATTGTGTTACGTGATTTTGACCGTTTTAGTGGGTAAGATACTGTGAAGAAAGAATTAGGTATGTTTTTTTTATTTTATATGATTTATTTTGTGATATATTATTTTCGATCCGAGTTTGTAATTTTTTTCTTCCCATATGTAATTATGATAGTCAGGTATGTTATGCAGTCTTGAGTTTATTTCATAATTCTCTTAAAAACACAGAACTCGTTCAGCTGTTTAGCTAATGCTGTTGCCAACACTTACTTTGCTTTTTTCCATGGATATTGTAAATGGCCTGTTCAATTGTGTTTTTAAATGTGTGTATCTAGTGCTTCCTGCGAGCTACTACACTTAGATTGCTGTGGCTGAAAAGCGTTCATCTTTGCATCATTTGAAAGTATATACATATAAGCATGTGTCCTCATTTTTAATACTACATACAATTTTCAAAAAATACTGTGCCTTTTACATAAGGAATAGTATTTCTAGTTAACTTCGTTCATGTGCTAAAATTGGTCAATGTCGATTTTTTTAATGACTAATATGAAGAGTATAACTGACTGCTTTACACAGCTTTTGGTAACTGGTCCTGTCGAGCACAAAGGGGCTGACAAAGATGGTGTCAGTTGTGCGAATTGGAAGCCGCAATCTGCACCCCGTCACTGTTTACTCAGGTTGCACGCTTTTTTTGGGGGGGGGGTGAGTAACATATTCTCAAAGGCACGTCTTCAGATTTTATCAGTTTCCTTTGCTTCAAAATCCGGGTTGGATGTTATGCGTGTATTCACTTGCGGCGTTTGTTACTTTACATTCTTGGTTTGTATTTAAGTCACCCGGAGTGCCGTCGTTGGGAGGCCTGTGCTCATGTCTTATCAGTGTTTGATTTATTCTCTGTAGCTATCTGCAAAGTGATTCTGTGTAAATGCATAGCTTTGTGCATCGTGCCTCCATTGACACGTCGTGTACCACTTGCAAATCATCAGTTCTGACAATTGCAATTTTTTTTTCGGTGCATTTTACTTTATGTCATTACCTTGTCAAATATGAGTGTTGTCCCGTAAAATGTTCACACATTTCATCTTTTTAAGCAGTGGTGGTGCTTTTAGAGGTAGCATTTGAAGTGAAAGCTACTTTTTCGGAGTTAATAGCATTTCAGCACTATTAGTGATGCAGGGTTAGTGTTAATGGTGCTGTCTCGGGTATGCAGAGTTCGCTAAATTGTAGACATTGATACAGCCTGTTGTGCTTCAGATGGGGTGTGGAGTAGCAAACTTTGTATTCTTTCCCTGCTCTTTTAAGTGAACTGCAAGTATAGCATTAAACATCGTTATGCATAGTTTTCTTTATGTACATCTGTATTGTTCGCATAGTTGAACATCTCACCACTGTTTGCTGTTGAAGTACGCATTCGTGCATAAATCTAAGTCACTGTTGGTAGTTTGAGTGTGGGGCAGCAAGTATTTGCGCTGGATTGTGTTTGTATAGTGACATTGTAACCAAAATGCAGAGTTAATATTTTTCTTAACATCATATAATATTGCGTTGATATAAGGGAGAAGTTAAGTGGTTTTGTAATACTGCCCTGTGCACAACTGTGCTGAGTGTATGTCACTTGAGATTTATGTACTCATTAATAGTGACGGTTGTGGCACTGCAAAGACAAGTGTGTAGTGGGCTTTCAGGGAGTATAGGGCTACACTTTGGCCCTGACATTCTACTTTGCATTTTGCTGTGACTGTACATATTGTAATTTGAGTGAGTAATCAAAACATTCATGCCAAGTCATACAGCTGTGTTAGAAACTTGGGTTGAGAACATACCCAGTTGTTGAGATAGTCTGGTGAAAGTGCAGTTTTGCTCAGTTTAGTACATTTTTTTCCAAAGTGATGCATTGCTAGAGGATTGTGCAGTTCCTGTCCGCAAACTCTGGGATTTACCACTGTTTTAGTTGAACTTCATGAAATAGTACTCCAAGGGCAAGTTTGCCTTCATTTAAGAATGCATTCCTTTCTATTTGTACTTTCATTCTGTTAAAGCCAACTAGGAGAAAGCTGAAAACCTTGTTTATATGGAGTACAAGAGTACTATCCAGTCCAGCTGGTGAATCTGGGAATTTTGAGGCAATTTTACAATTGCCTTATGTACACAGACAACCCTCTCCTCCTTCCAACAAACTGTAATACATGTGAGAGATGCAGTTACACAGCCAAACTGGAGGCAGAGCTCTCTCAACCCAAGACTGGCACAGTCAGTCAGGAGGAAAAGGTAACCACCCACACCACAAATCCAGTCTCACACAGACCTATTGCATCTGCATACCCAACACATAAACACACAAAAACATACTCTGAGGCTTTAAATAAAAATCTGCCTAAACAGCAAAGACCTCCTAAGCAGATATCCAAGCAACAGCCACCCCACTCCTCAACAATACCCACGAATCGCATATCTCACAAAAGCAGTGTGCCTCACAGTCACAGCCCTTAAGGCCAAACACACCAAATACACTTGTTATAGGGGACTCTACTGCCCGGCACACTGACATCCCGCTCACCAGACTGAACAAGGAGAAGGTCACTATAAGCTGCCTGTCAGGTGCCAGGATCCACCACATAACGCAAGCACTCGGGGTCACTCCAAAGCAAATTGTATTATATACATAGACATGGTATATAATAGGCCTTTATGATTGCTTACTTCTTTGGCCACTAGTCCAGCACTAAAGAAGAATATAATAATATTTACATTAGAAAACATATTTCTTAAAAGTACTAATATCAACTATGGCTTACATAACTTGCTTATGCAGTCATTTCTTTCTTTTTGTTACCCACTTTATCCTGCTCTGGGTTTTGGGATAACAGAAGCTGGAGCCTATCGCAGCTAACAGTGAAATGAGAAAATGTAATTAAAATATCTGCTACTTCTTTTAATCTCTTTACTGACAAGCATGAGTGTAAAAATTCACTTGGCAGAGTATGCTATATAGAGCCATATTGGGCTATGTAATGAATAAAACATATACTTGGTGTATGGATGGTGAAAAAAGCCGCACTAGAAACGTTCATATGGTAGCAAAGTGTTTGCTAGTGTGTCGTACTAGGTTTTAGTCATGTTGACACAGCTTTTTTTTGTTTTTTGGTACCACCTGGTGGTTGAACAGCCTGGCATCATTGGTAGGTGAGACGCTTAGCAATACTAGATTTTTTTTTCACTTTAAATTACTGGTTAATTGTTTCTGTGTGTTCTTTAGTAGATTACCTGCTGTGGTTTTAGTTTTGTATTGGTATCTGTTGCTGTTTCTATACAGGGGATATCCAAGTTGCACTGAAGGTGTAATGGAATTGCATTTTTCTTGTCACAGCCCAAAATTTTTCTGAAAAGCAACAAGATATATTAAAGGGGGTGTGTGGGTCTGTATGGAAAATATTTCATAGAAGTATTAACTATGTAATTTGTACAGGGGTAAGCTTTAATGAGGGAGTGTGATACAGGCATGTGAACTGGAGAAAGAACATGCTGGAGGGACAGGTTTATAACCAAAGACTGCCCATGCTATGGAATAGATTTCCCATACATGTCAAGCAGAGCACCTCACTGGCCATCTTCAAGAGAAGTCTTGATGAGTGGATGGGAAATAGAAAATTCACCCCAGGGATCACTCCAGTGCATCTACTTGACAGAGGCACTAGCAACTAAGGTTGGTTGGCATGATATTTTGACTGGGCCTTACATTGCTGTTTGTTGGTGAACACAGATTGGCTAAAAGTGGAACTAAAATCAGCTATTGTATAAGGTGGCCTTGAGAGCATTGAGTCTGGTTGTTTGACAGAGCCAGCCGGTTCGGTTGCACTGCTTTGCTTTAACAGCATTTTTGTTCTTTGTGGTTTGATGTGATACTAAACAGTCATTTACCCATAAATCCACTGCTATTTTGAAACTATTTTATTTGGCAATGATCCTACCTTATTTTGACTAACTGGTGTGTGTTCTGCAACTAACTAAAGCAATAATAAACTTAGTATATGATCTAATGGTGCAGCCACAGCTAACACTCAAGATACAGGAAACTTGAATAACAAGTAACCTCACAGCAAGAGGTTCTCCGGTTTGATTCTCGGCTGGGGTGCCTTCTCTGTGGAGTTTGCATATTCTCCCTGTGTTCGCGTGGGTTTCCTCCGGGTACTCCGGTTTCCTCCCACATTCCAAAGACATGCATCTGGAGCATTTCTCCCCGGGCCTCCGTTGAAAACAGGCTCTGTGGAACGTAGTCGGACTTTCCCGGTCAACAAATGATAAATAAAAAAAAAATAAAATAAATGGCTCCCTGTTGAGATATTGGCACTCATAATGTCAAGTGCTGACAAGCCAACAAAAAAGAATGAAAATAGTGTAGTAGTCACAGCCCCTCCATTTTGGCCTGCACTTACGAGAACTATATGCTAACCAAGGGCCCACCACTGACCTTGTGGGATCCCACCGTTGACAGGCCTGCTGGTAAACAGACTCACTCATTAGTTCCTTTTAGTACAACTTAGTCCGCATTGTGGTTCCATCATTAATTTTATATATATATATATATATATATATATATATATATATATATATATATATATATATATATATATATATATATATATATATATATAAAGATTTATTTTTTGTAAATAGCTTGTATCATGATAGGAATATGATATCTATGTGTTTCTCTTACCGAACTATATGAATGGCTATTAGCTGTATTTCTTATTACTTACAGGTTGAGATTTTGTTTAGGCTTATTGCATTTCTGATTATACTCCATAGTTGTCTGAGTGAGATAAAGGTTATTACTTGCTGACTACTACCAGCATGGAGCTATTTTCTATTTTGGGAATTTTTCTGGCCTTTGTCAGTAATTTGTGCAACTTAGGTGGGAGGAAGGGCTAAGTGTTATATTATTTTACTGAATTACTCAGGTCTTCTTCTTAACAATAATAATGAGTCTGTTTTACATAACAGCTGCACAAGGTACAATATAATGAATCC
Source organism: Protopterus annectens (assembly GCF_019279795.1). Lineage (NCBI taxonomy): Eukaryota > Metazoa > Chordata > Ceratodontiformes > Protopteridae > Protopterus > Protopterus annectens. The sequence continues at coordinate 983,241,881 of NC_056728.1, read as the reverse complement.
CTACTCAACAGGTTATGTGCAGCAATTATCACTTGTGTCTGAGCATGCATAACTTTGCAGTAATGAAAGGCAGGTCATTATCACCTTAGCAATAAGTCAGTTACAATATAGCACGGAGTCATTATCACTTTTCAAGTAAAACTATCAGGACCTGTCACTGTTATTCACATAAGTACAACTCATTATCACATTGATGAATGCACAAGCCAGATTGGGTTTTTGTATGAGTTTAGATTCCTCACATAAATATTAGTTTCCACAGCTAAAACATGTTGTACTGTTAGGAAGAAGTGTCTTGTCCTAAGGTGTTTAGGATACAGTGATACCAATAACTATACCTACCTGACCTGATTTACAGATCTTCATTCTAAAAAGATATACCTCTATGTATCTGTATGTCTGTCTTTTCATGAGTAACATACAGATGCAAGTATCCATTTTATTAATGTAGTTCATATCTTTGTGAATTAATGTAACTGAACCACATATGGTGAAACAGTTGAATGTCTCAAACTATCACTACATACTGCATGTTGTGTTGCTTTGCAGCTGCCTTTGTGCAGGTGAGTAACATTATAGTGTTCTATACCATTGTGTATTTCAGCTTTGCATTCACCCAACATCACAACGTAAGGCAAACCAGAGTGAGGATGACTATTATGATGCCGATCATATTCCACTGGCACGTCTCGTTCACCTGTTCAGAATGGATGGCATTCACCTAACTGAGGAGGGCATTGCGTTGTTCTTGACAAACCTCCACAATGGCATGAGGAGAGCCATGCAAGATTGCTAACATGCAGCTTGTGAGAAGAATGAAAAACACCCATGATCAAGTCAGACCAGTATAGTAAGTAAAACACTATTATGAAATCTGTTGTGTAAAATTCATTTCTCTGAGCGTGGCAAACGACTCTTATGGAAATTATGATTTTTTTTCATCTTTTGGTAAATAACTTTGAAAGGGAGCATCTGAATGTGCCAAGTAATATCTCATTTTGAAGACAGTATTGCTGGTTCTAACATGGTAAAAGAATTGTGCCTGTATGTTTGACACGTGCAGATTTCAAAATTTGTTTCGGACTTAGGTTATGGAAATTATGATATTGTTTCATATTTTGCTAAATAACTCTGCAAGGGAGCATCTGGATGTGCTAAGTAATACCTCATTTTGAAGACAGTACTGATAGTTCTAACATGGTAAAAGAATGGTGCCTGTATGTTGTACTCATAGGCAGATATCAAAGTTTGTTTGGAATTAGGTTATGGAAATTATGATTTTTTTTCATCTTTTGGTAAATAACTTTGAAACGGAGCATCTGAATGTGCCAAGTAATATCTCATTTTGAAAACAGTATTGCTGGTTCTAACAAGGTAAAAGAATTGTGCCTGTATGTTTGAAGTTTGTTTCAGACTTAGGTTATGGAAATTATGATTTTTTTTTCATATTTTGGTAAATAACTTTGCAAGAGAGCATCTGAATGTGCTAAGTAATACCTCATTTTGAAGACAGTACTGATAGTTCTAACATGGTAAAAGAATGGTGCCTGTATGTTGTACTCATAGGCAGATATCAATGTTTGTTTGGAATTAGGTTATGGAAATTATGCTTTTTTTTCATATTTTGGTAAATAACTTTGCAAGGGAGCATATCAGTGTGCCAAGTAATATCTCATTTTGAAGACTGTATTGCTGGTTCTAACATGGTAAAAGAATTGTGCCTGTATGTTTGACACATGTGCAGATTTCAAAGTTTGGTTCGGACTTAGGTTATGGAAATTATGATTTTTTTTCATATTTTGCTAAATAACTCTGCAAGGGAGCATCTGAATGTGCTAAGTAATACGTCATTTTGAAAAGATTATTTATAGTTCTAACACGGTAAAAGAATTGGGCCTTTATGTTGTACACATGTGCAGACATCAATGTTTGTTTCGGACTTAGGTTATGGAAATTATGATTTTTTTTCATATTTTGGTAAATAACTTTGCAAGGGAGCATCTGAATGTGCTAAGTAATACCTCATTTTGAAGACAGTACTGATAGTTCTAACATGGTAAAAGAATGGTGCCTGTATGTTGTACTCATAGGCAGATATCAAAGTTTGTTTGGAATTAGGTTATGGAAATTATGATTTTTTTCATATTTTGGTAAATAACTTTGCAAGGGAGCATATCAGTGTGCCAAGTAATACATAATTTTGAAGACAGTGTTACGCCTTACAACATGGTAAAACAACTATGTCTGTGCAATCTACACATGTACAGATATCACAGTTTGTTTAGTCTTGTACAATTATGAAAATTATACATTTACAATACTTTTCATTATTATGCCCATATCTTTGCAAGGGAGCATGGTGATCACACAAATGATGCATCATTTTGAAGTTGACATTCAGATGCACAACTTCTACACTGATATGTAGGCTCTGTCTGTTACAGGTGATGAGATATTATGCTTTGTTTATTTATCAATTATGAAAAATAATATATTAATCATATTTCTGTGAATATCTCAAGAAAGGAACATCACACAGTAATGGTTAAGGTATCATTTTAAAGCTGACATTCATACTAACAAATTACATTCAAATTGTATGGGTCTGCATGGTACATTGACCAAGATATTATGCTTTGTTTTTCCAAAAAGGTAAAAAATATGCACAATATCAGCATTCCTTGCCAAATATTTAATAATGACTTTGATATACACTATCAACATTTACACTGTTGGAAAGGTCAGTGTCTGCTGAACAACTTTCGCGTTTACATGTTTAGTCTAGCTCTTATAGTTAAAGAGTTATGAACATTTGTTTTCTGTATGGTTTTACAAATGGATTTTCTGAAAATGAGCTCAGGCTGTACTGTTGTTCCTATGGTGGAATTAAGCAGGCAGCTTTTCCTTTGCTGCTCCGGAGTGAATGAGTTAAGCCACAAACTATCCGCCATCGGTATATTTTCACTTCTAAATATTTTGGTGCTTAGTTCAATTATCCTGATATGTCTTTGGTAAGCCATCTAACTATTGACATTCGAAAAAAACGCAAAGATAAAGACAAAGACAGGCCGCCTAGACGCAAAGCTGCCGACGATGCTTCTCAAAAGCCAGTCGCCAGTTTTCCGGTAATCAGTGAGGCCCTTTCGCAGCCCATGATACCCGCTACTTCAGCTTCGCAGGCCTCTACTGAGACCCATTTGGAGTCCGGTATGCCACGAGATGCTTCAACTGTGGAACCTGAGGATGTGTGTATCTTGGATTGGTGCGCAGCTGCTGTGCAGGCACCGGCTTCTGAGGGTGTATTCAGGCCTACTGCCTTGCATATTAAATTGATGCCATCTTCTTCAAGGCCTAAAACTCGAACCATGGCTAGAAAACTGACGCACAGACCACATGGTCAGGCCTTTGTACCTAAAAAACAAATGAAAGGAATGGCTGAAGACCTTATTACTTTAATCAGGGAAGTCAACCTTCCCCCTCTAAGAGACCTAGGACTGAGTTTGCTTATGATGCTTCTGACCAGGAATCTGAAATTTCTGTTTCCTCTGATGACCAGGAATTACCCTTATCTACGTATGAGGATTCTGATGCTGAGGACTCTATTCCCTCTGCTCCCCCCCCCCCCCAGAGGATTTGTATTTTGGTGAAACTTTACATACTCTCTGGGAGCATTTTCTTTGGGAAAGTCACGATTTCTCTGATTCTAAAAAGGGGCTTAGGGATTTCTTACTACTGCCCCAGCACAGGCCTTTAGCCATACCTCCTGTAATAGACATTGCTGCTGAGGATGTTTCGGAATCTATCGTGGACCATGAATCTTTACCCCCTGCTCCCAGAAAACCTGATAGGTATTACAGGGTTCCTGACTCTCACAAGTTCCTTTTCAAAAATCCTACTGTGGATCCTGAGACCATTTCACAGGGGCCCAAGGGCATTAAAGTTCTACTGCCAAAAATCCTACCCTCTCTGACAGAGAATCCAGGGCGCTGGATAGATGGGGTAAGAAGGTATACACACCTGTACCTTTGGCCATTAGGCCCTTAAACTGACATTTTCATATCTTAAAGTATCAGCAGCATATTACTGGATTGCTTAAATAGAAAATGATGTTGATCCCTGATTGTGCTGAAAAGAAGGATTTATTGCATTCTGCTGAACAAGTTGGAAAACATACTTTGCAATGTGGTTTTTTGATTGACTAGAGGCATCTTGCAGGGCTGCTGTCACTGGGTCTGTACTTAGAAGGCATGCTTGGCTTAAGGAGCAGTGGGGGGCCCACACTTCCAAATCGGGGAGTAATAAAACTACCCCCATGGTAAATTGCCTCAATGACTTCTTTTTAAAACTTACAAGCACTTCGCAGCTGACTGCCCCTTTGGGGGGAAAATTTGCTCTGCATGCAAAGAACTGGGAACTCATTACCCAGGACAAAAGAGTTTTAAATATAGTGTCCCAAGGATACAGATTTCACTTCCACATGTTACCAACCCCAAGGGGTTGGCCAGATCTACCACCAAATCAGTGGGCAGAGGCCCAAAAGCAAGTACTCTCTCTCTTAAGCATAGGGGCTGTTCAATTGGTAACAGAAGAGGAAAAGGGACAAGGTGAGACTTTTTCTGGTACCCAAAAACGACAATCATGGTGTCCTATCTACTCTAAACACCGTTTTGGTGATTCCAAAATTCAAGATGCTGACTCTTAACCGGTTGCTTCCTATGCTAATTAAAGATGGCTATTTGGGAACACTAGATGTAAAGGAAGCATACCTGCACATCTCAATCAGGGAATCTTGCCGAAGATACCAACGCTTCAAAGCAGGCTACACGCACTATCAATTCTCTGCACTGCCCTTTGGCTAATCTACTGCGCCCAGTGTATTCACAAAGTGGCTAGTTCCAGTAATTGCATTTTGCAGGCAAAGACATATTCAAATATACCCATACCTGGACTATTGTCTAATTCAGGCAGAAAGCCACAACATACTTTTGAATCATCTGGACTTTGTACAAAGGGTGCTAACTTGTCTGGGGTACACCATAAATGAAAAGAAATCACACCTGGTACCCTGGCAACAAATTATATTCCTGGGAACAAGCTTGAATACAACTTGCCAGATGGTTTTACTCATGCCAGAGAAAGAAATTCATTTGACAACCTACTTCAAACTAGTGGCCACAAACACCCTGCTATCTGCAAGTAAACTACTGCAAGCCTTGGGGTTCATGGCTTCCTGCATTCTTCTAATTCCATATGCAAGGCTGCATATGAGGAAACTACAATGGTATCTAAAAAGCCTATTGTGTCAACATTATCAGGATATAGAAGCAATGATTTCTATCATACCTTGCCTACACCTAGAGTTCCTTTGGTGGGCAGAGCCATGCCACCAAAACAAGGATCTAACATTGACTCTACCCTGTGCCGTCCAAAACCTAAAAGCAGACTCATCAGACTATGCATGGAGGGCTCACCTGGCAGGGAAGTGCATTTAGGCCAAATGGAACCCAAGTCAAATGCACCTGCATATCAATCAAAAAGAAATGTTAGCTGTACAGAAGCCTCTGACAGCCTTCAAGGACAACATTATTCAAGGACAATCACTGGTAAAGACGGACAACACCACTGTTATGTGGTACATAAACAAGCAGGGGGGTACCCATTACTACCCCCTCTGAGAATAGCCATGGCATTGTGGAACACAGCCTTGAGCTACCAAGTGCATCTACAAGCTCAATTCCAGCCAGGAAAACTAAATACACTGTATACGGACTAAGCAGAAACCGCATGGACCCAACCGAGTGGAAACTGGAATCAAAGATTTTCAACATGTTGACAAACAAATGGGGGAGCCCAGATATAGACCTCTTTGCCTCCCCCCCCCACAGACATATCAATTGGACAAATTTTGCACAAGGACTACCCACAAACAAGCTTGGAAAGTGGATGCTTTGTCCTTCAGCTGGAATAACCTATCAGTTTATGCCTTTCCTCCTCTGCCTCTCCTCTCCAAAGTACTACTGAGATCAAATAGGACAAACCAAGGATGATTTTGATTGCACCTGGCTGACCACGCCAACACTGGTACCCATTCTTGCAGTGTGTCATTGTTGGCCCCCATGGCACCTGCCTCAGACCCATACACTGTTGTCCCAGCAGGAGAACCAGATTCTGCACCTTCAGCTTCAAACACTGAACCTAGCAGCCTGGCTAATTACCTAATCTCTCTTTTACCATCCCTCAGTAAACCAGTAATGGATATCATTTAATAGGCAATGAGGCCTAGTACTAGAAAATCTTATGCTGAAAAATGGGAAAGATTCTGTGCCTGGAACCAATCTCAACGGATGAGTACAGCAGCACCCAATTTACCTCAGAGTTTATAATACTTAACTGAGATGCTCCACAAGGGCCTTTCTTTCAGCTCATTATAACACAGAAACTCCCCTCTTCTCTCCACTGCTCAAGCAGTTCCTCAGGGGGGCAAAAAATTTTAAGACCACCGAAGAGAGCTCCAACTCCAGCCTGGGACCTTAACTTTGTATTGGAGAAACTCACTCTTCCTCCTTTCGAGACAGCTGCTACTGCCGATTTAAAATTCCTTTATCGGAAAATAGCTTTCCTTTTAGCAATCACTTGAGCAAGAAGGGTATCAGAATTACAGGCCCTTATTGCATTGGAGCCTTTCATCATCTTTCATGCGGACAGGGTGTGCTTCAGAACCAATCCCTCCTTCATGCCCAAGGTGGTTTCCAGTGTGGCTCTTCCATTCATTTGCCAAACTTCTTTCCTAATATACAGAACAAAGGGGAATGGATACTGCACTCCTTAGATGTGCGCAGACAACTTCAATTCGACTTGGACAGCATTAAACCTCTAAGGAAATCTGAACAACTGATAGTGGCATTTGCTGCAGGGACAGAGGGGAAGGCTATTTCAAAGCAAACCATTTGTAAATGGATAGGCCACTGTATTCATTTATGCTAGAAGCACCATGGAAAACCTATCCCACAGGGGGGAATCAGACCCCACTCAACCAGGGCTGCATCTACCTCTACAGCCTTTCTCAGAGGCATCCTTAGCAGGGATATCCTAGAAGCTGCTATCTGGAGTTCTCTACATAATTCCACCAAGCATTACTATTTGCCAATTTCTCTAAATCCAGAGCTGGCTTTGCCACTGCAGTCTTCCTGGGCCTTATAGCTGGTCCGAATGCTATCTAAATTCCTCTTCCCATACTTAGCTTTGGGAATCCACCCAAAGGTGATGACTGCCTCCTCCCATACTTAGCTTTGGAAATCTACCCAAAGGTGATGACTGCAACAGTGAAAGATGAAGAACATAGTACAGTTGTGTACACTTCCCATAAATGTAGATGTTAGAGTGTATTCACTGTTGCAGTCCTGGTTGCCCTCCCTCCAGCACCCTGATTTTGTTGGTGGTGTGTATGTATGTATGTATGTATGTATATATATATATATATATATATATATATATATATATATATATATATATATATATATATATATATAAAATTGCTTCCCATTAGGGGGGCACCTGACATCTGGAGCAAGAAAAACTGATGTAATGGCATTGGCTGCATGTTTTATACCCCTGACGTCACAGAAGAAAAGACACCAAACGACGCAGGACCCAACACTTTGCTTATTAGGCCGACTGAGGGCTACTGCAAGCAGATAACCCAAATGTGATGACTGCAACAGTGAATACACTCTAACGTCTACATTTATAGTAAGTGTACACAACTGTACTTTCACTGGTGTTTTTGCCTCTGAAGTCCCCTTTGTTTGTTTTTGTTGAGAACATCAAGATATATGGGCCTGCGTAGCACAGTTGTGGGTGGTGTTTGAGGTGTAGTGATTATGTTAACCTTCTCAGTGCACAATATACTGGCTTGTGGGGCAGAGAGCATAGACTCTAGCATTCTTTATGTATGGGTGTGTAGTTACTGTAGTATTGAGTGACACTTGTAATACTCTTTTCTAGTATCATGTGACAAATTGAAACAAATTTGTATTTGTAAAATTAGCAATAAAGTGACAGTGACACAAATGTTATTAGAAGCAGCTAGTCACATTAGTTGAAATACCTCCTGCATGCCGGTGTATGACTGTATGCATATGTGTATATATCCACCAACGATAGGCATGTGCACATCTGTATACATAAACAGAGACATGTGCAAATTCTGAGACAGCTGTGTGTGTGTGTGTGTATAACTCCACACACACACACACACACACACATATATATAAATAAATAAATATATATATATATATATATATATATATATATATATATATATATATATATATATGTGTTAAATGGTGTCATCAACACAGCCTTCTGAGTCACAAATTTGAAAGACCTTCAGTAATGCCTTCAATTGGAAGCCAGTCACTAAAACATAACAAGGATGTGGTTTTACAACTACATGAATAAAAACTTAGATTACATACCACATACAGACTTATGCACACAGATATGAAAATATATGGAACTAGAGAGATGGCATTTACCTGAAATTTCAATTGGTGACCAGTGCAACTCTATTGCAGTCAAATAAGCTACTGGGAAAATACTTTTAGTGCAGTAACAGGATTTAATTTCAAAGTTGTCTGACATGTTTTTTTTTTTATTTAAACGGTCTAAAATTATCTGGTTTTACACTCTTAGGACATTTGCAACTCAGTGGGTTTATTTCCAGGTTGTAACTGTCCAAAGCAGCGCTGTTGTGCGAAATGAGGGAAACTGTCTTTATAAATGTATGTCTGCATGAGTACATGCATGAGTAAGCAACACTAATGCTGACCATATGAAAAATAATTACCAGCAAAGGGAGAAGGGCAGGTAGCAACAAGCATGAAACAAATACAATTGCCCAGGCTGGTATAATCATTCCACTAAGGTTCACAAAAAACAAGCACATACTAAAGGAGATATAATTCCGCCGCTACACAGGCTGCAGATCTGAGTGTGACTAGACTGACTGGTTTAGCCTCAGCCAGAGATGCAATCAGCTAGTGTAAAAGCCTATGGTTGGGGGAAGATACAAACAAAAGGACCAACTGTCAAGATTACAGAGAATGACCATCCTCCACTGAAGTTTGTGTAATCTGACCCTCTGTATGCTAAGAAGGTGCTGTGAAAATCCTGCCTCTGTGTGAGCATGTGACTTACACAGCACTAAAATGTAAACAAAGCACTCTAGCAAGCAGCTGTATTTAGAAACGAGCCAGTGCCCCTTTAAGGAGTCACACAAGTTAGAACAGGTCTGTAAATGTTAATCATCTGTGAACTGAGGGGGTGGAGCTAGGAACAAAACCTATTTAAGGGGTAAAAAAAGAAGTTATGTTCTCACCATAACATGCCATGTTTGTTTTCCTTTATCTCGCCTTCCTTCTTTCTGGTTGGGTTCGGAGCCCATCTCGGCTCTGACTCTGCCACTTCTAAAGCTCGAAGAGTTCTTACTGGCTTTAGGCTAACCCCTTATCCCAGCACGCATAGCGGTAGTTTGTGAGAACCAACCACTAAATAGGAAAAATTATGAATTACCCAATTAAGAGGTAATTAAATAAATGCGCCTTGTACTGACAACATGACAACCATGGTGACAAGGATTATACCAAAAGTTGAAAAGCAAAGGAAACTCATCCAGATCAGCAAAAAAGGGAAATTCCTCTCAATCATCTAGGATGGGGGGGAAGGAGGGAGGGACGCAAGAAGGAAGGCGGGATAAACAACAAACATGGAGCGCTATGGTAAGAACATAACATCTTTATGTTATGTTGTCCATCTCGCCTTCCTTCTTTCTGGTTGGGACAGCATCCCCAGCACCTAAATCCTGGGTGGCTCACTGGAAGAGAGCCTTCAGAACCATGGAACCAAAGGATACTTTGTTCCGAGAGGCCATGTCCACTTTGTAATGAGTAATGAAGGTATGGGGAGTAGCCCATGTTGCTGCCACACAAATAGTATCTAAAGGAAGCTTAGCTTGAAAGGCTATGGAGGTAGCCAACGACCTAGTGGAATGTCCCCTCACTTTTCCTGGGATGACACATTCCGATTATCATAAGCATGAGTAATAGTACTGGACAGCCATTTTGAAAGTCACTGGAAACTGGTGAGCCTTGCTTGCTCTGAGGGAAGGATACAAAGAGCTGATCTGATTTTCTGATGTCCTTGGTCCACTGAAGATAAAATCGTAACTGCCTGTAGACATCCAATTGATGTAATTTGTACTCTGCCTTGTTGCCATAATTTGGAAAGAAAACAGGAAGTTCGAAGGTCTTCCATGATAAGAACTTTAGAGGATAAGAAGCGGCTGGTTCAAAGGGAGGAAGGATCAGAGCAGCTAGTACTAAGTTTAAATCCCAAGGATGGAGAGGTTCTCAGATAGGAGGCCTTAATAGTGTAGCACCTTTCAAAAAGGCCTTACATAACTTGGGACATGACATTAGAAACTAGAAGGCTCACATGAAAATTAGAAATAGCAGCCAGTTGAATACGAATCATATCACCTGTTGCTCCTTTTTCGAAGGTTTCTGCCATGAAGTCCAAAATTTTTGCAATTGGAGCTGTAAAGGGATCAATGTCTTTTTGCTCGGCCCAGAAGGAGAACCTCTTCCATTTACTAGTGTAAAGTATCCTAGTAGTTGGTTTATGGGAAGAGACTAAAATATGTTGAACTATAGGTGAGATATCAGGGAGCCTGGCTAGGAAAGGAAGTGGGGAAACCAAGCTGTCAGCTTGAGAGTTTGAAGAGCGCCCGACTGATGTGTCAGGAGGTCCAGAACCGGGTCCAAAATCCAAGGCTCCTCTCTCAAGTAATGTCAAAGGAAAGGGAACCATATCTGATAAGGCCAGTTACAGGGAAATGAGGATCAGCTTGCGACTTAGCAACTTTGCTTACTGAAGAACTTTTGGAATTAAAGGAAAAGGGGGAAAAGTATAAAGAATCCTGGGGGGGCCAATCGTGGATCAGTGCATCTCTGGCCAACTGTCCCGGTGGTGGAACTAGGGCAAAGTAGCTGCTGCATTTGTTGTTTAGGTGAGAGGCAAAAAGATCACAGCATGGCTGGCCCCATCTGTGGAAGATCATATCTGCCACATCTTGTTTCAGAGACCACTCGTGGGGCATGAGAATTGCCCTGCTGAGCTTGTCCGCTATCACGATGGACTTCCCCGGAATGTGCATTGCAACCAGAAAATGCTCAGAGGAGATTGCCCACTGCCATATTCGAAGGGCCTCCCAACATAAGGGGTAAGATTTGGTTCCACCCTGTTTGTTGATGTACCACACTACTGACATGCTGTCCATCTGAATTGCTATATAGCCCAAAGAGAGAGAGTCGTGAAGTGCTTGCAATGCTAATAACACTGCTCTCACTCAAGGACACTGATGTGCAAATGGTACTCACGAGATTGCCAATTTTATTGGACTGTCTGTCCCCGATAATGCCCCCCCCCCCCACCCTATCTGGGAAGTGTCCGTGGTAACTGTGGCTACCGGATGAGGGGCTACAAAGGGTCAGCCTAGTGTGACTAGGGGAGACTGGAGCCACCATTGTAGATCTTTCTTGCAAGCATCCATGATTAAGATCGCAAAAAGCAAAGAAAAGACTGGCAAAACACCGCTATGTAAAATAAAATAATAATAATTTAATAGAGATAAATCCAACAGTGTAAGCGCTTTCGGGTTCTACAACCCTTCATCAGACAATTAAAACACACCACAGCTTTCTTTTTAAAAACAGTAACAACCAATCAGCTCTTAATAAACAACCCGCCTTTTTTGTAAAGCAGGCTTTAAAGGTATCATCTCATTTAAGCCTGGGAACCTATGTGAAGTAAGTGTAACAATCCATTTGGACTCTAAAGTCTCTGTGAGTAAATTAATGTCACCTCCTCTTATACCCAACCTTACATTGGTAATAGCCTTAAACAAAAAGGTATGTGTAGGATGCCTCTCCACATGCCTATAAAGGGCATTTTGTTCAACCTTGTTTCTAATACATGAAAGATGCTGTAATATTCTAACCTTAAAATTTTGGTTGTCATGCCTACATAATAGGCTGGACATTGCTCACATACAGCTAAATAGACAACATGTGTTGTCCTACAGGTGGCTCTGGCTTTAAAGTGATACAAATGTCCAGTGGATGGATGCACGAAGGTGGGGTCCTTATGTATGTTCTTGCAGGCCTTACAGAAACCACAGGGTACGGTTCCTGCTTTCGTCAATAGGGGTTTGCTACCAAAGGTAACCTTCTCTCTACATAACAAATCCTTCAAATTGGTGTTACGTCTATATCCAAAGAAAGGGGTAGGTCCAACTAAATCAGTCAACCTAACATCACTCCTTAAGATGTTCCAATTGTTGCTGATAATAGCTTGAATATCTGTGATGTTGCTACTATAAGTAAAGTACATTCTAACCCTACTGGGTCTGGAACGCGTGTGTGACATTGGTAAGTCCTGATACGACCACTGAGTGAAGAAGACCCATTGCAGAATCCTCAACATGGTAATGGGCTAACGTAACTAGAGTAATGGCAGCCACCATTAAACCCAAGAACTTTAGGACAAATCAAGTCCGAACCTTTGATTTTGACAAGAGCAGAGAGACCTGACGTCGAATGACAAGCACCCTTTCTTGTGGGAGCTTGGCTATCATGTCTCTTGTATTTAGTTGAGTGCCTATGAAAGTAATACACTGAGAGGGCAACAAGGCAGCCTTTTTGTAATTTATTGTGATTCGTAGGTGTGCACAAGTGTGAATCGTGTGGTTCCTGGCCCTTAAGAGATGATGCTCGGTGGTGGCAGTGAGAAGCCAGTCGTCTAGATAAGGAAACACCTGGAATCCCAAATGTCTCAGGTGAGCCATCACCTACTGGCATGCATTTGGTGAACACCCTGGGGGCTGTGGTGAGACCAATGGGCAGATCTCTGAACTGGTAATGACTGGCTCCCAGCCAGAAGCGTAAATGTCTCCTGGACCACCTGTCCATTTTTATATGGTAGTATACGTCCTGGAGATCGATACAGCACTTCCAATCATCTTGCCCCAAAAAGGGTAGAATGGACTGCAGTGTCACCATCCAGAACTTGGTCTTCTTTACTGACCTGTTTAACCTGCTGAGATCCAAGATAGGTCTCCAGTCCCCTGTCTTCTTTGGAACTAAAAAGAACCTTGAGTAAGTTCCGGATTCTATCTGGTCTGTGGTGACCTACTGAATGGCTCTTTTTTGCAGCAAAGTTTTTACTTCTACAGCTGCTTGATGCCGAAGATTGGGTGGAACATATGGGATTGATGATTTTTTGACTTCTTGGGGGTGTTTGGGAGAAGGGAATTTTGTAATCCCTGGATATTATGCACCGTACCCACTAGACTTCTGTTATATCTTGCCAGGCTCTTGGGTACAGTGATATTCTGCCCCCGAATGCGTCCAGAGGTGAGCAGCCGAGCAATCCTTCAGGGATTCTGAAAGGGCATGGCAGAGAATGTATCCCTGTCGCCCTATTGCAGACCCCCCCCTCCACCACAAGGTTGGCGTCTCCTGTTATTATTTTCCCCTCTGCCTCTGGGGGAATTATCTCCATGACTGTCTGGCAAAACTCCCTGGAATTTACAGAACCATACTTTGCCACTCTTTTGGCCTTTGGGATAAGGCCGGGATGGAGTGGAAAAACGGACTCATACTGCAGAGAGTTTTGCCATCTCATTCACTTCTAAGAGTCTCTCGAACTTGTGGCCCGAACAAGGCTGAGCCATCAAAGGGGGCATTCATAAAGGAGGACTTAAAGGGCTCCGCAAATTGACAAAAGCACATCCAGGAATGTCTGAGAAGAGCCACTCCTATGCCTGCAGCCCTACTCGCTCCATCTGCTGCGCAAGAAATCAAGCACATGGAGGAGTTGACAATGGAGGTTAGGGTTGCTAGCTGGTTCACTGACTTGGAAGCCACTCCCTCAGCTGAAGGATCCTGGAGGGCATCTCCCAGCTCTTTAAGGAGATCCCACTGAAGTCTTGTGAAATGTGTCAAATATTTCAGCGACCGAAGAGTAAAGGCCGCTGAAGAGAAAACACGCTTCCCATATGTATCCATGGCTCCTTGTTTGGCAGATGGATAGAAGAGGAAGTCTCCGCAAGTTCCTTCTTGATGGCTGCTGCCACTACCGTAGCATCAACTGGCACGCCTTTGGTGAGAAAGGTCCTGTCGTCTGGTGCAGTCATGAATTTGGTAGGCCTTCTCGGAACGGGCTCCATGGACTCTGGAGCATTCCAAGCCTTTCGACTCACTACAGACAAAAGTGGATCAAAAAGGAGGAGACACCCAGGAGTTGGAAGGTCAGGAACCAAATGCGTCCAGGTACACGGACTCGTCCTCAGAAGTGGCAAGGGACTTACAGTTTCCCCTCTGCCCAAGGATCTCCAGGATGTCTGAGAATGAGACATCTTCAGAGGGGGACCATGGGGACCCTTCCGAGTCATCCAAATCCATGTCAGAGGTGACAGACTCAGGGGAGTCCACGTTTCCTCTTACATTTTTTCTTCCTGGGAACCTCCTCTGAGGCATGCTCAGGAGAGGTCTCAGAAGAAGAGGGGTTGCCCTGTGGGGTGTCCTGAGGCATTGGTTCCCTACGCTTGGGATACAGAGAATGATCTGAGGCAGACACTGGTATCGATGGGGACGGAGCCAATGGAGCCGAGGGTGGAGCCGTCTCGGTGGACAGCACACTCCTCATCACCTCGAAGGCACGGTGATCCTGAAACTGAGGGAGGCTCTGGCTCCAAGGATCCTGAAGACTTCCTCTGCACCAAAAGCGATGGCTCCGAGGCAGATGTGGGAGCTGAACTCACCTGCACCGAGGCGCCGAGAGGGAGAGTGTGGTTGGACAAGGGTCCGATGCCACTTCCCCCTCGGAGCCGACGAGGGAGTCTCGGTGCTCAGACCCCTCAATGGAGCGGACTGTCGAGGAGGTCGGAGCGAATGTAGGAACAGACAAGGCAAAGGTTATTGGAACTGATGGTTCCACCAATACTGCTTCCATGCACTCCAGCTCCGAACTGGATGCAGTCGGAGGAAGAATAGAGACAGAGACTGGATCGGACAACAGCGCCACTTCCTTCTGGGCTGGCCCCAACAACAACTGAGCAAATACCCATTGTGTTGAGCAACCTCTTCACCACTCTCTTCACATCATCATCCGATAAACTCCTGGATGGTCAAGAGGAGTGGGCCGTGGAACAGTGACTACCTGCCACTGACTGCAAAAGTGGAGACTGAGGCACAGATCTCACCAGGTCCAAAGAAGGAGATCTCAATCTCTTTTGAGTCCAGGATGGCTCCAAAGCCACAGATGGAGCCACCGGAGAAAAGGACTCTTCGGAGCCAACAATCCGCTGCAGAGGATCCGAAGATTTAGATTTTGACTTTGTCGGCACCAAAGGTGGAGCCGACAAAGATGCCTGTTTGTTATCAGATTTTTGGAAAACTGAGTGTCTGATGCAATCTCAACCTCAGGTTTTAATAATCCTCTCAAAATCAGTCTGTTGCGCCTCTCCTGCAAAACCCGTCTGAAGGCATGGCAAACAAAGTACAAGTCCTGCAAGTAAACCGCACCTAAACAATAAACACAACTCGTGTCCATCCATAAGGGACATTTTCTGGCAACACGAGTTGCATTTGTTAAAACCTGACTGCTTTGTATGTTCTTTAGACATCATAAAGAGGGAAGCACAATAAAGAGTGTAGATTTTTTTTTAGAAAGAAGGAGGGAAAGAAGAGGAGGGTGTAGCCTGTAAGTTAAACAGCTACTTCTCCCAAAGGGAGAAAGCCTCTAACTAAAACGGCTTCTCCCCAAGAAGCAAGGAGGGAAAAGGGACAGACAACAACCCTAAAGAAGAAACAGGCCACCAACAACACACAGAAAAAGGCCTGAGAGGAAACGATGGCCTATCAACAGCAAACAAGTTTAATGAGGATAGGGGATGATAAGTAAGATAAACTCTAACTTCAAATGAAAATTAGCTTAAGCAAATCATTTTTACACAAAAAATTAACTACTTAGCCTGAGCCAGCAGAAGATAATCTCGGCAAACGAGATCTGGGTAGCTACCACTATGCATGCTGGGATAAGGGGTTATCCTCGAGCCAATAAGGACACTTCGAGCTTTAGCAGTGGCTGAGTCAGAGCCGAGATCGGCTCTGAACCCAACCAGAAAGAAGGAAAGTGAGATGGACAAAATAACATTAACACATTTCAGAGCTTTACTGGAAAGGCTCACCCAGATTCTGCTACAGTTTGCTGTGAGGGAAAGGTTAGTTTGCTTTTTATTTGTTGTATTTTGCATTACTTTATTGCCTTTTTCTATTATGTATAGTGTGAATTGTTTTCTTTACACTGTGTTTTACTTGTATTCTGTTTTTAACTGCATATTAAAACTTGGAGAGACCACAGCTCTGTGAGTGACAGAAATTTTTCCCACCCTCTCACCCATTTCTGCCCCTTATGTTAATTTGACCATATATCTCATTTCCTCTCTGCTTTTACTGGCTGGTGTGAGTAAGCACAAAATTATCATTTTGTGAAATCACTCCCCTTCAAATATTTAAATGTATTGGCCAGCCTACTGTATTCCATTGTACCAGAATACAAAAGTGACCACCCCCTTTCAATCTATCTTGCCGTTTTAAAAATACTGACTCTTCACTAAAACTTAACTTTCTAGACAGAGAAAACTTAAGTTACCTACTTTCACATCTAACTCCTCTAGTGCACACTCCAGTGTTTAGGATAAACCAGTTTTTCATCTTGCTTTTAAGCATCTATTACAAGACCACCAGTTACTGGAGAGCCCACATTCTGCCTCTCAGTAGTCATCTTGGAATTAGTGCTTCTGTTTTCTCTTGGTGAGAAGGAGTGCAGTTACATTACTTCCTGGCTGATCACCAGAAAACTTAACTTCTTTATAGGTGACAGTTTAGAATCTGTGCTTATACTCTGATCCTGGTGAGAGTAGGAACAGAGTGCATTGATTCCTGACTCTTTCTGGTTGGAGAGTGAGTGTTCTTAACGTACCTGACTGGTCTGGTTGCTATTCAAGGCATCTACCAGAAAAAGGCTACAAGTCTGCAGACCCTTGCATCATCTGGGACAAGACTGTGGATCACCAAACAGGCCATGGCCTGCTTCTCTTCTTGGGATTGGTGCCAACATTTTGCTTCTGGTGAGAGAAAAAGCAAAGGAGCATTGTATCCCAAAAGAGTGAAGCTGTGCTGAGACCAGCATTAGTAGTAGCCAGGCAGTAGCCATTCATGCGACTCCCCTCTTTTCATCATTCTTGACAAGCTAATTCTTTATTTTTCAGTAAGTACTGCTTGATTTCTTTCTAACTTCAGAATATCTGCTTAAATACTTCATCCTTAAATTTTTCAGGGTCTACGTATTAGTTTCCCCTCAAGTGTTTAGCATTGCTCTGTAGTGACTCTGACACCTTGAGTGACATGTTTCCTGTAAAAGGAATATATAAGGAAACAGCTCCAAGTACTTAGTAATAATGACCATCCCTCCTGGCACGTCTGAAGGTCATTTCCCTGTGCTTTCTCCTATTAATCTGGTGAACCTGGGCATTCTAAGGTAGTGTAGCTTCACATACACAGACAACCCTCTCCTTTTACCTCCCAACAATCAGACTTGGAAAAATGCACTTATATATCCAAATTGGAAGCCATGCACTCTCAAGCCAAGACCGGAATAGCTGGTCAAGAGGAGAAGGTCAATACCTGCACCACACCACATGCAACACACAGTCCTCCAGAATACCCACTATCACAGCTCCCACATAAAAACAGAAACCATACACCCACCTTCGCAGAGAGTCTCAATAGAATTCTACCCAAACAGCAGAGACCTCAAGGCAGAAATGCACTCGACCATCACAACACAGCACACGACACACAGCTCACCTACAAAGTGTGCCCCCAAGGCAAAACAGCTTGCCCAATACACTAATCATAGGTGACTAGATAGTGAGGCACACTGCTGTCCCACTTACTAGGTTGAATAAGGAGAAGGTAACAGTCAGCTGTCTATCAGGTGCCAGAATCAGACAACACACGCACTCAAGTCACTCCACATGTACAAGTATGACTCTGTCACTGCTCATGTGGGTGAGAATGACCTGAGACATGAGACATGAAGGAGCTCTCGGATTATGTGGCCCAGGCAGGTATGACCCTAGCCCTGAGCAGCACCCTACCATCTCCCAGAATGATACTGCAGTACAAGCAGAAAATGATTGACTTCAACAACTGGCTAAGTTTCTGGTGTCATTCTAAGGGGATCCAGTATCTGTCTGCTTGGGATGGCATGACTGACAGACTTCAATGCTTTGCCAGAGATGGCCTGCATCTGTCACCCCTGGGTTTCCGGATAATGGCTAAGGCTCTTGCCACCTCTATAATGCCCAGCTATAAATAAATGCAGTCTGAGGGTCATGCTGGTCAATGCTAGAAGTCTAAATCTCAAGATGAACTTACTCAAAGCACTCCTCAAAATGGAGAACATTGACATTTGTGCTGTAACGGAGACCTGGTTTAAAGCAGCAGAAAGCACCCCTGTGCTACCAGGCTATAACTCATTCCACACCTTTCGGCCCCAGAACACGGACGGAAGCTCCAAAGGCAGTGGTGTCTCCATATTCATGAAGGATATGCACACCTCTACACTAGTAGCCCATCATAATGCATTTGAGATACTTCAGGTACAGCTAACATTGTGTAAGACGGTGATTTAGCCTGCTACAGGTCCCAACCATGTCCCAAGACTCTCACTCCACGTTCCTAAGCACCCTGAAAACTATTAGGGTCCAAACCCAACACACTTGTACTAGGTGACTTAAACTACCCCTCCATCAACTGGGAAAACAACTCCTGCACCAATAAAGTGGCTCAACACTTCCTGAAATTCATCAATTCATCAATTCCAATCCCCTGGACAAGCTCATTCTTACCCCCAACTAGAGGAAGCAACATCTTTGACATGGTTATTACTAACATGGGCAGCCGTTGTCTACACCAATAATCAATTCCTCCCTGGTTAGATCAGACCACAAACTAATCATCATGGAAAATCCACAACTCGCCCACAAACCCTGCAAAGGTAACTACCATGAAAAACTTCTCCAAAGCTGACTTTGGGCTCCTAAAACCAGAGGTGGCTAACTTCACAGCACCCGTGTCAATGGAAAATAGATGTATGATTGCTGAATCATACACTAATGCACTGTATGAACACGTACATAAATGCATGGAGCTTAGCCATACTCAACATAACCATGATGCTCTCCTCCAAAAAAAGGAAGTCAATCTGCTGGTCCCCTGCCATTAATAAACTCTACAACAGAAGGAAGAAACTGCTGCAGAAAAAGATGAAGTAACAAGACTGGAAAAACTCCCTTATTAGCCCCAACAAAAAGATGAGATCCCTCATCAAAACCTCTACAGCCAGCTATGAAAGCAGAATTGCGGCAGACACTAAAAACCACCACAAAGCCTTCTATAGTTATATCAAGAATCTCCACGACAATACCCAGGTTTGCTCAGAGTTACTGCACAATGGTACCTCCTATACTAAGCCAACAGATATTGCCAACATACTGTCCGACAGATTCAGTGCCAACTTTATGCCCCCCCCCCCCCCAAAGGACCTATCACAATACCGGAGGAATGCCAGGCACCCACAGCATTACTGCAGCACAGGTTAAAGCTGCATTGTCCAAGGCCAAGAATACAGCTTCCATGGGACCCGACAAAATCCCTGGATGTGTTCTTTATGAGCTACAAAGTGAACTGGCACCACATCTGTGTAACCTGTTCAATCACAGCCCCACCTAAGGCTTTGTCCTTACCGAATGGTGCACTGCTACAGTCATCCCTCTCCATAAAGGGGGAGCAACTACATACCCTGGGAATTATCACCACATTAGCCCAACAAATCTGATATGTAAGGCTATGGAGCACATCATCATGGATCTAATTAACAAAGATAGAGGGAATCTCCAAACTCTAGATACCATGCAATTTAGTTTTGTGAAAGGTAGATCATACCTGCTCAACCTGTTTGACTTCTTTGAGTCAGTCACCAGAGCTGAGGATGAGGGCAAGGCAGTTCCATACAGCCTACCTTAATGCCAAGGCCTTTGATACCATTCCCCACTCAGGAATTATTGATAAACTCACCAAACTAGGCATCAACCCCTACATCACTAGGTGGGTTGCAAAGTGGCTCACAGATAGAACCCACAGTGTGAAAGTAGCGGAGTCCAAGTCAGACTGCCAACCGGTCACGAATGGAGTCCCACAGGGATCAGTCCTGAGTCCTCTACTATTTGGCATCTACTGTACTTCTCAGAAATCCAGGCCAACACAGAGGGACTCTGGCTGACCAAGTTCGTAGACGACTGCAAGCTAGGACCCATTATTAGCTCCCCAAGTGATGTAGACATCCTACAGAAAGGCCTCACTGAGACCAATGACCGTTGTCGAAACCATGGCCTTAAGCTTAATGCCAAAAAATGCATCATCTCCTTTGGGAAAAACTCACTTCCCACTAATTACCACATTGATGGGAGTCCACTGAACAATGAAGGCGTTATAAGAGATCTGGGGACACAGGTTGACAGCAACCTCTCCTTCGACCACTACATTACCACTGTGGTCAGAAATTCCTTCTACGTGGCACATCTCATTGCCAAAGGTTTTGCATCCAGAAAGAAAGAGGTCATCATCTCTCTCTCTACTCTTCCCTCATTAGGCCAATCATAGAGTATAATGCCCCATTTGCTATGTCCCTCACTAGACACATGCAGCTGCTGGAAAGGCCACAAAACTACCTCTTAAAGAGGATCCTAGACTTTAAACACATGTCCTATATGGAAAGACGCAAAAAACTCCAGCTATTCTGTCTCATATCATCTACTAAAGGAGATCTCTATTTGACTTACAAAGGCATGTCTGACCCAGCTCTGTTAGAAATGCTACATCTAATGAAATACCAGTCCCTCCACACCACACGCTCCAGAGACCTCAACCTCATTACCACAATCAACAGAACATGCTGGAGGGACAGGTTCATAACCCAGAGAATCCCCATGCTTTGGAACAGACTTCCCATACATGTCAAGCAAAGCACATCATTGGCCCTATAAGAGAAATCTTGATGAGTGGATGGAAAATAGAAAGCTCACCCTAGGGATCACTCCAGTGGCTTTATTTGATAGAGGCACTGGGAACTAATGACGAGTGGCATGATGCCGAGACACTTCTATGGGTTAGGCTTGTAAAGGCTCCAGGGCCATTAGCCTAGTACACACCTATGAACCTATGACTTCAGCAGGTTTATCAGATCATCAGAAAAGCTACTTAAAATTCCATCTACTTTTTCAGCCTTTTATCATTTGACTTTTCATATTCCTCCAGTGTCTCACTTATTTTAAACAAATCTGAATGAATTTGATTTATTTTTCCCTCTAAATTACTGGAAACCATCTCCTGTACCGAAGCCAAATTCTGAATTGCATTTTGCTGCACATTTGAAAGGCTTTTCTCCACCGGAATTTTTTCTTCTCCTTCACTAGTTTTTTTCTTTCTTTCTCAATATTTCTTATTTGCTAATATTCAGGCAGTGTGGTGATTAACCAGTGACTGAATTTTTACCTAAATTGATAGCTTTTGCTGGTTGGTTTTCCACAGTTTCTGTTTTCACACTGTACTTGCTCTAATCAATCTATTGAGCAATTTGCAGCCATTTTGAAGGTCAGTAACAGAAATTCTTAAGTAGCAATTGCCTTAGATGAGTACGCTCTAGGCAGAGAGGACAAAGATTTACTGCATTTTTCAAAACATAAGCTAGTACAATCATTAAGCCATCTAGACAGTGATTTTAGACAGTTTAGAGCACAGCTTCTCTTTTTTTTTTTGAGGAAAATGATAAACAATTGTGAATCTTTTCTGACAGATTTATTTCTCTGAGCTGCCTGTGGGCAACCATAGTATGTAAAAAGAAGTTATGTACTCACCATAACGTTCCATGTGAGTTATCTCACCTTTATTCGCACTGATGGGTTCGGAGTCGATCTTCGGCTCCGACACGGCCAATATCAAAGCTCAAGGTTTGCCAGTAGCTCGAGATCAAGCCCCTTATCCCACAATGCACTGCTGGAATTACCTCAGATCTTGTTTGCTGCGAGTATATATACCCTTTTATTTATTTATTTTTCTACAAGGAAGCACTTCCCGAAGGGGAAGAAGTAGTACTGAATAACCAGGATGGTACCAGCCTCTAAGTCAACTGTCAGCCAGGAGGGGGAAGGAGGGAGGGACGTGAGAATAAAGGCGAGATAAACAACTCACATGGAACGTTATGGTAAGTACATAACTTCTTTATGTGAAGTTGTTAAATCTCATCGTTTATTCTCACTGATGGGTAGCGTCCCTAGCACCCTCAACCTTGGGTGGCTCATGGAAGTACATTTTTCAGTACTGTGGAACCAAAGGAAGACCTGTCCCTGGAAGCCTTATCTACTTTGTAATGCGTGACAAAGGTATGAGGCTTAGACTAAGTGGCTGCAGCACAAATATTGTCAAGGGGCAATTTAGCTTGAAAGGCAGAAGATGTAGAAGCGGCTCTGGTAGAATGAGCCTTAGGTTTGTTTGTCAATGGCATGTTTGCATTCGCATAAAGAAAGGATATACAATCTGATAACCACTTAGACAGGGTTGTTTTAGCCACTGGATTACCTTTTCTGGCCTCCGAAATGGATACAAAAAGTTGATCTGATTTTCTAATATCCTTAGTTCTATCAAGATAAAATCTGAGCTGTCTGTGTACATCAAGTTTGTGCATGTATTCCAATTTGTTAGAGTGGTTAGGAAAAAAGACTGGCAACTCAATGACTTGACTAATATTGGATTCAGAACAGACTTTAGGCAAAAAGGAGGGGTTTGTTCTGAGAGATACTCTATCAGCATGGAAAATCATGTAAGTAGGTCTGACAGATAATGCTTGAAGTTCTGACACTTTGCGGGCAGAAGTAATGGCTACAAGAAATATAGTCTTCCAGGACAAATATTTGAGATTACAAGAAGATGCTGGTTCGAAGGGGGGGGGGGGATTATTTGAGACAGCATAAAATTCAAATTCCAAGGAGAATAAGGGATTTTGACAGGAGGTCTCATGTGAAAAGTACCTTTAAGAAAGGCCTTAGATAACTTACGGCCCATAACGTTCAACCCATCAAATCCAAGGTAGAAATTTGATATGGCAGCTAACTGAACTCTAACTGTGGCAGCTGCTGCTCCTTCCTTAAAAATCTTTGTCAAAAATTCTAAAATGGACTATAGAGGAGCTCGGAAAGGGTCAATTTTCTGTATATTGGCCCAAATTGAGAACCTGTTCCACTTACTGCGGTATAGTTTCCTGGTGGATGGCTTGTGAGAAGACAAAAGGATTTGTCAAAGGATTTGTCTTGCATCATCTGAGAGTGAAGGAAGCCTGGCAATTAGGGGAAGTGGATTAGCCAAGCAGTCAGCTTTAGGGACTGCAGTGAAGGATGGAGGTCCCCTGACGGCTGTGTCAGAAGGTCCAGAACTGGGTCCAGGATCCATGGATCCTCCAGCAGATGATGGTGAAAAAAGGGGGAACCAAATCTGTCGAGGCCAGTAGGGGGCTATGAGGATAACGGTCCTTCCCAGTGATTTTGCTTTCTGTAAAACCTTGGGTATCAATGGAATAGGTGGGTATGCATATAGGAGACCCGGAGGCCAATCGTGTATGAGTGCATCTCTCAGGGAATGTCCTGGAGATGGTATTAGGGCAAAGTAGCTTCTGCATTTGGTATTGATGTGACTGGCAAAGAGGTTGCAGCAAGGCTGGCCCCATTTGTGGAAAATCAAATCCACAACTCGTTGGTTGAGAGACCACTCATGAGGCAACAATATTGCCTTGCTCAGCTTGTCCGCTATCACACTGGATTTCCCAGGGATGTGCGTTGCTATCAGAAAACGATGGGACGACACAGCCCATTGCCATACCCTGAGGGCTTCTGGACAAAGAAGTCTGGAGTAAGATTTGGTTCTGCCTTGTTTGTTCAAGTACCAGACCACGGACATGTTGTCCGTCTGAATTGCAACTGTCCCCACAGGAAGGGAGTCCTGAAAGTACTGCAATGCCAGAAGTACTGCTCTCAACTCCAGAATACTGATATGCAGATGTGACTCTTGATCCGTCCAAGTGCCTTGGGCAGTCTTTCCCTGAAAATGCCCCCCCCTTATCAGGGAAGCGTCCATGGTCACAGTGGCTACGGGGGGGGGGGGTGGCAACAAAGGGTCTTCTGACTGTGACATGAAGAGACGTCAACCACCACCAAAGGTCTCTCTTGCAAGAATCTGTGATGAGAATCATGTGGTGCATCAGTAGCTTTTGGTAAGACCACTGAGCAAAGAGAAGCCATTGAAAGATTCGCAAATGCATCCTTGTGCGTGGTACAGCCAGGATTGCTGCCGCCATCAAATCTAGCACCTTCAAGACCTCTGCTGCTGTAGCTTTGTTCTCTGACACCAGTGAGTTGACGTGTTGGTGAAGAAGTGAGACTCTTTCGATTGGAAGATGTAGAGTGGTGGCTGAGGTATCTAACTCTGCTCCTATAAGAACGGCATGCTGCGATGGCGATAAGACAGACTTTTCGAAGTTGATTGTAATGCCTAATTGATGGCAGAGTGTCAGAGTATATTGTGTTGCCAGAGTCAATTGATGCCTGGTGGTAGCGGTGAGGAGCCAATTGTCTAGGTATAGAAACGCCTGGAACCCTAGACACCTCAGGTGAGCCATGACAACTGCCATACATTTGGTGAAAACCCTGGGGGCTGTAGTGAGACCAAAGGGCAGGGCTCGAAACTGGTAATGATTGGCCCCCAGCCGGAAACGCAGGTGATCCCTGGAGTGTCTGTTCATCTTTATGTGATAGTACGCGTCCTTGAGATCTATGGAACACACCCAATCATCTTTCCCTAGGAAGTGAAGAATGGACTGAAGCGTGACCATTCAGAACTTCTCTTTCTTTATGAATTGGTTGAGTCTACTGAGGTCCAAGATAGGTATCCAGTCCCCTGTTTTCTTTGGAACCAAAAAGAATCTTGAGTAAGTTCCGAATCCAACTTGGTCTGCTGGGACTGGTTGAATGACTTTTTTCTAGCAATTTTTGGATCTCTATGATTGCTTGTTCCCTGAGACTGGGTGGAACATCTGGGATTCTGTTTACAGGAGTGGGAGGGGTAGAGAACGGTATGAAATATCCTCTGGAAATGATGCTTTGTACCCGGTTTACTATTACAAGGTCGAACGGCACTCCTTCGACTGTCATATAGTCGACAACGGAAGGTCGAAACTGATAATCGCAAACTCAAACAAACAATCTAGGAATGGGTTTCAACATGGGTCGAAGTAGGGGAGATGTTTGTAGTTCAGAATAATACGAACACCTACCTCAACCCATATTAACACCGTTCCTAGATTGATTTTTTGACTTCGACATTCGACATTTACGACCTTCCGTTGTCGACTATAGTACAGTCGGAGTGCCGTTCGACCTTGTAATAGTAAACCTTTGTACCCATGTATCTGACGTTAGGTTTAGCCAGGCTTCTGGGTACAAGGATAAGTGACCCCCGACTGCCTCCAGAGCCGGACAGCCAGGCCTCCTTTCAGGAGCGCTGGTAGGGCTGACCAGAGAAAGTACACTTGTGTACACTTACCATAAATGTAGATGTTTAAGTGTATTCACTGTTGCAGTCATTACATTTGGGTAATCCTGCTGGCAGGTTGCCCTCAGTCGGCCTGAATTCCAAAGTCTTGGGTCTTGCGTCGGCTGCTGTCACCCCTTCCCTGACGTCAGGGGGTATAAAAGAAGCAACCAACGCCATTTTCTTCAGTTTTTCTTGCCCCAGATGTCAGGTGCCCCCTAAAAGGGTAGCCAAAATGTATATATGTATATATATATATATATATATATATATATATATATATATATATATATATATATATATGTGTGTGTGTGTGTGTGTATATATATATATATATATATATATATATATATATATATATATATATATGTGTGTGTATATATATATGTGTATATATATATATATATATAGATATATATATATATATATATATATATATATATATATATATATATATATATATATATATATATATGTATATATATATGTATATATATATATGTATATAAATACATGCACCAATATAAACTTTACCTTCATCTACAAGCAAATATACTACATAGGTTGTATACATCAGAGAAGGAAAGATAAGTTCCAGCAGAAAAAAGGGGGATGGCAGGTGGGTAACCTGGACTGCAACAGTGAATACACTTGAACATCTACATTTACGGTAAGTATACACAACTGTACTATGTTCTTTGTGTTTCACTGTTGCAGTCATTACATTTGGGTAGAGTCCCAAAGCTATGGTTGGGAGACTGGAGCTAAAGCCTGCCCTGGATTTCGAGTAGAGTGGCAGATGATAGTGCTTTGTAAAGGTGTGCACTGAAATCCAAGTAGCAGCCTCTAAAATGTATTTGGTTGTTACTCCCCTGAGAAAGGCTGCTGAAGTGGCTGCAGCTCTGGTTGAATGTGGCCTAATGACCTTAGGCACTGACTTGCCATGGTGAAAATAGCACAAATGAATGCAGTGGCCTATCCACTTTGAAAAAGTCTGCTTTGAGATAGCATTTCCTTGTGATCCTGCAGCATATGCCACTAGTAATTGCTCTGTCTTCCTGAAAACTTTGGTCCTGTCCAAGTAGAATCTAAGCTGTCTGTGTACATCCAAAGAATGCAGAATTCTCTCCCCCTTGTTCTGTGGATTTGCATAAAAAGTTGGCAGATGAATAGTTTGGTTTAGAGCCACACTGGACACCACCTTAGGTATAAATGTTGGGTTTGCCCTCAGAGAAATGTTGGGTTTGCCCTCAGAGAAACCCTGTCTGGATAAAACATGATAAAAGGTTCCACAGCCATGAGTACCTGTAGCTCTGAAACTTGTCTTGCAGAAGTTATTGCTAGGAGCAGAGCTGTTTTCCAAGATAAAAACTTTATATCAGCAGAACAGCTGGCTCAAAAGGAGGCAAGGTGAGTTTTTCCAAGACATAGTTGAGGCCCCATGCAGGTATTGGTGTTCTCCTTGGAGACCTTAAATTTTTGGTTCCTCTGAGGTACTGCTTTAATAAAGGATGAGGAAAGATTGGTAGCTGTGTATTGTAATGAGCCGAAATGGCAGAGGCATGAATTTTAAATGAAAAAGATAGGCCTTTGTCCAGCATCTTAGTTAAGTATTGCAAAATCTGAGGAATATTAGGT
This sequence comes from Protopterus annectens, assembly GCF_019279795.1. Classification (NCBI taxonomy): domain Eukaryota; kingdom Metazoa; phylum Chordata; order Ceratodontiformes; family Protopteridae; genus Protopterus; species Protopterus annectens. The sequence continues at coordinate 983,214,420 of NC_056728.1, read as the reverse complement.
ACAGCTGTATCAGTTCCTTGTGCCTGGTTCCAAGTGCAGAATCTCTTCCATTTTCCAGCATAAGATTTTCTAGTAATAGGCCTTCTGGCTTCCAAAATGACATCTATCACAGCTTTACTGAGAGGTGTGTTTTGTATTACTACATTATCCACCATGCTGCCAGGTTTAAAGTCCTGAGTTGGCTGTGCAGGATCTGATTGTTTTGCTGTAACAGTAGATGGGGTATTTGAGGTAAGGTCCAAGCTGGGCATTGAGACAAGTTCCTTAGGATTGGATACCAGTACTGGTGGGGCCAGTCTGGGAAAATCAGTATCATCTTTGGCTTCTCCTGTCTGAACTTTAGGAGTACCTTGGGGAGAAGAGGCAGTGGAGGAAAGGCATATACTGATAGGTTTTTCAAGCTGAAAGATAGGGTGTCCACTTTCCATGCTTGTCTGTGATAGGTCCTTGTGCAGAATCTTTTTAGTTGGTAGTTGTTAGGGGAGGCAAATAGATCTATGTCCGGGCATCCCCATTTCCTTGTTATCATGCTGAAGACTTGTGGATCCAGGTGCCACTCATGGGGATCCATGAGGTTTCTGCTTAGCTTGTCTGCCAGAGTATTTTCCTTTCCTGGCAGGAATTGTGCCTGCAAATGTACTTGGTAAGTCAATGCTGTGTCCCACAAAGTCATGGCTAGTCTGCAAAGGGGGTAAGAATGTGTGCCCCTCTGCTTGTTTACATACCACATGACCGTGGTGTTGTCTGTCTTTATCAGTAGTTGTCCCGGATGAAGTAGGTCCTTGAAGGCTGTCAGAGCATTTTGAACAGCTAGCATCTCTTTTTGATTGATATGTAGATGCATTTGGTTTGAGGGCCATGTGCCCTGAATGCATCTTCCTGCCATGTGGGCCCCCCAGGCATAATCTGATGCATCCGTTGTTAGTGTCTGCCTGACTGGGGGTAATGTGAATGGCTGTCCCTTGTTCTGGTGACAAGCCTTCGCCCACCATCGAAACTCCTGTTGCAGGCAGGGAATGAGAGTAATCATTGCTTCCAGGCTGTGGCAATGTTGAGTTCAAACACGTTTTAGGTACCATTGAAGTTTCCTCACATGTAGTCTTGCATATGGAATTAGTAGGATGCAGGATGCCACGAAGCCAAAAGCCTGCAGAATTTTTCTTGCAGATAACTGGGCCTTTGTTGCCAACATTTTGAAATAGGTAGTCAGTTGCCTTTGTTTGTGTCTGGCGTGAGATAAACCATCTAGGCAGTTGTATTTATGCTTGCACCCAGGAATATTATCTCTTGACAGGGTACTAGTTTTGATTTCTTTTCATAGACTGTGTACCCTAGGCATGTTAGAAGTCTTTTCACAAACGCCAGATGCTGTAGAAGAATGTCCTTGTTCTCTGCTTGAATTAGACAGTCATCCAAGTAAGGATACATTTGTATTCCTCTTTGTCTGCAGAATGCAATTACTGGTGCCAGGCACTTTGTAAAGACCCTGGGCGCAATAGATAAGCCAAAGGGCAGTGCATAGAATTGGTAATGCACTGAGCCAGCCTTGAATCTGAGGAATCTTCTGCGTGATTGTCTGATTGGGACATGCATGTATACCTCTTTTAGGTCTAAAGTCACAAGCCAAGCGTTCTTGCCCAGCATGGGCAGAAACTGCTGCAAAGTCAACATTTTGAATTTTGGTAAATCTAGGCATGTGTTCAGAATACATAGGTCCAGTATTGGTCTCCAGGCTTTGTCCTTTCTGGGTACCAAGAACAGTCTTGAGTAAAATCCTTGTCCCTGCTCTTGCTCTGGTACTCGTTGAATGGCCCCCATGTCCATGAGGGATGAGACTTGTTTTTGTACCTCTGCCCATTGATTTTTTGGCAGACTGGCCAGCCGTTTGCCTTTGGCAGGGTATGGAAATGGAACTTGTAGCCTTGTGACACTATATTTAGGACCCACTTGTCCTGGGTTACAATGTGCCAATTTTGAGAAAAAAGTGCTAATTTTCCCCCTAAGGGTGCTGCCATGAAATAAGTGCTTGGTGCAGGCAGGGTGAAGTCATTGGGACTGTTTCCTGTATGGTTGCGATTTTTCTTCTCCAACTTTGGAGGCAGAAGCACCCCATTGCTTTGATCTGTATGAACCTTGCACCTGGGATCTGCCTCTAGGGTGTCAGGATCTGCCCCTTTGAGGTCTGTCTGACAAAAAAAGGAAAGGACCAATTCTTTGTATGCCAGTGTCTACTAAACCTAGGTGGCTGTACTTGTAAAAAATCTTTGACAGTTTGCATAGATTTAGCTTTGTCCTCCATTTTCTTTAACACCTCTTCTGCCTTAACACCAAAGTATCATGCTGTAAAGGTGCATCTAATAATTTAACTTTGACATGATCAGGCAGATTTTGTTCCTTTAACCAAGCATGCCTCCTAATTACAGAACCCGTAACTGTGGCCCTGCAGGAGGGCCTCCAAAGAATCAAAACCACATTGCAAAGTATGCTTTCCAACTTGTTCAGCTGCATGCAATAAATCCTGCATTTCCTTGTTTTCTGCACATTCAGAGTTTAACAACATTTTCTGTTTAAGCAATGCCATGACATGCTGCTGAAATTTAAGCATATGAAACTGACAGTTTAAGGCCCTTATAAGCCAAGGTAGCAGATGTGTAAACCTTTTTTCCCCATCTATCCAGTGCCCTAGAATCTCTGTCTGAGGGGGTAGGGTTTTTTGCAGCGGAAGCCTTAACTCCTTTGGGACCCTGTGAAATAGTTTCTGGGTCTGCAGCAGGGTTTTTAAAAAGGAATTTATGAGAGTCGAGGACCCTGTAATATCTGTCAGGCTTTACAGGAGCTGGAGGTAAGGAGTCAAGGGAAAGACTAGACTCCAAAAACACATCTACAATATCTAACACAGGTGGAATGGCTAGAGGCCTGTGTTGAGGTAGTAAAAGGAAATCTGAGCCTCTTTTTAGATTCTGAAAAATCTTGGCTCTCCCAGTGGAAATGCTCCCTCATGGTATGCAAGGTTTCCCCAAAAAAAGTCCTCTGGAGGAGAAGCTGAAGGTATAGATTTCTTCAGCATCAGAATCCTCATAGGGGGGAAGAGTATTCCTGATCAGAAGAGGAATCAGAAGAAATAGAAACCTGATCTGAAGATTCATAGTCAGTCTCTTGCCTAGGCCTCTTATCAGGAGGGGGATGGGAACCCCTGATCAAGGTAATCAAGTCTTCGGCCATTTTGAGCATCTGTTTTTTGGGCATAGAGGCCTGTCCACGTGGCTCTTGAGTTTGTTTCTTTGCTTTAAAAGGTGCTTTAGTCTTTGCCTTTAAAGCTGAAGTCGGTTTAATGTAAAGATGTTTAGGTCTGAACACACCCTCAGAAGCCGGTGCCTGCTCAGTGGCTCGGACCCATCTGAGGGAACAGTATCAGAGGCTCCAATACCTTGAGTTTGCAGCAGCATGGCCAACTCCACATGGGAGTCGGTAGTGGCCTGCGACTCTAAAGTAGCGGGCATCAGGGGCTGCGAAAGCGCCTCACTGAGAACTGGCAACTGGCTTAAGAGAAGCTTCATCAGTTTTGGGCCTCGGTTGTTTCTCTCTCTCCTTTTCTTTGCATTTTTTGTGAACTCCGGTAGTCAGATGGCTATCCGATGACATTTCTGGATAATTAAAATGGCGTCCAAAATAGTTTAAAGCAAAATCATACAGACACTTAATAGTGCGTTGGTTAAATCTAGCACAAAACTGACAACCAGAAACGTTGTGATCAGGGCCTAGGCAGGGATTACAGTAAGAATGAAAGTCCTTATGAGGTATTTGCTTTCCACACGAAATACAATTATTTACTTTTTCTGACATCGGTCTGGAGCAAGAAAAAAGTTTCCCCAAAGTGGTACTTAGCTTTATTGAAGACTTCGGATCTGAAATTCGAACACGAAAATCTCAGGAGTCGGCCGACTGGCACTTGTGAACTGCTTCTGCTTCGGGCACTGCGCAGCAAGAAAGACTGAAGAAAATGGCGTCGGTTGCTTCTTTTATACCCCTGACAACCTGACGTCAGGGAAGGGGTGACAGCAGCTGGCACAGGACACAAGACTTTGGAATTCATGCCGACTGAGGACAACCTGCCAGCAGGATTACCCAAATGTAATGACTGCAACAGTGAAACACCAAGAACATGTGGCCTCTGTCCCCCTGTTGCTGTGGACCCTCTCTGCCGCGCGGGAGGCGTCTTTCATTATAACCCCCTCCTCTGCCTCTAGAGGGAGTTTCTCCATGTGTGTCCTGAAAGTCTCCCTGTGCTTTTCAGAACCATGTTTTCCTGCCCTTAGGGCCCTTGGGACAGGGCCGAGTAGGGGTAGAAAAATTGACTCAAACGGCAGATAGGGTCTTGCCTTCCTGCTCACACCTGGCTAAAGTTTCCTTTACTTTAGACCCAAACAGTAATGAGCCATCAAATGGGGTGTTGATAAGGGAAGACTTAAAGGGCTCCGCAAAGGAACAGAAATGCATCCAGGCTTGTCTCCGCGGAGCAATGCCTGAACTAGTGGCTCTACTCGAACCATCCACTGCTTAAGATACGAGACGCATGGACGAGTTCACAACCGCGTTTAGGGTAGCGAGCTGTGTGTCGACTTTGTTGGCAACCCATGCAGCTACCATACCCTGGAGAGTATCTCCTAGCTCTTTCAGGAGATCTCTTTGCAGTCTTGTGAAATGGGTTAAATAGTTCAGCGATCGCAGAGAAAAAGTCGCCGAATTAAATATGCATTTCCCATATCTATCCATGAACCTAGAATCTCTGTTAGGAGGATGGATAGATGTGGATGTTTCAGACACTTCCTTTTCGGTGGCTGCAGCTACCACCATGGCATCAACAGGCACTCCTTTGGTCAAAAAGGCTTTGTCCACTGGGGCAGAGATGAACTTATTCGGCTTCCAAGGAACAAGTTCCATCACCTCCGGTGACTCCCACGCCTTACCAGAGATCAGCTCCATGAGCTCCTCATAAGGCGGAGACACCCAAGAAGTGGAAGGTTGAGACCCAAAAGCCTTCAAGAGCACTGACTCATCCTCAGTAGGGGTTTTGGACTGCCAATCACCCCTCTGACTCAAGATCTCTAATATCTCTGCAAAGGAGATATCCTCAGAGGGGGATCAAGGGGACCCTTCTGACTCATCCAAGTCAGTGTCGGATGTCAAAGACTCCTGTGGGGAGTCTAAGTGCCTCCTCTTGCACAGTCTCTTCCTGGGTACCTCCTCAGTGGGGAGATCTGGGGAGGTCTTGGAAGAGCAGGGGACACCCTGTGAGGCTACTTGAGGCTCAGGGTCTCTAAGCTTAGGAGGACCAGTAAATGTAGAAGTGGACACAGGAGCTTGAAGGGAGAAGGAAGCCTGAACTGATGCTGATGATGTCTTAGGAGACAGGACTCTCCTCATGGCATCGAAAGCACCATGGCACCGATGAGAAGGGGTAGACAGATCCGGAGGGACCGTCTGATCCTCCCGCACCGAAACCATGGGCTCCGAGCCCGAGGTAGGAGCTGAGCTCATCCGAGCTGAATCCCCGAGAGGAAGAGTCAGCACTGACAAATCAGTCTGACTATCCTCCCCGGACCAGAGAGGAGAGTGTCGGCTCCTAGCGTCCTCGGTCAGCACCGAGGACGTCCGAGTAGACCACCAGTATGGGTCTCAGTTCCATAGGTTCGACAACTATCGGTTCGGGCTCCTTCAGCTCCGAGAGTCCAGTACGGCTCGGAGGAGGAGTAGTCAAGTCCGGTTCAATGGTCTTCAGCTCCGACGAACTGGTCAGGGCCGACAACAATTTAGCAAGTCCTGGTGCCCGTAGAAGCTTTTGCACTAGCCGATCCATATCAGATAGGCTGACTGAAGACTTCGAGGAATGCACCGAAGGTAATGACTAGAGCAGAGGAGATGAGGGAACCTCAGAGACCGGCTCCAAGACTGGGAGCTGGTTCCGAATCAAAGGGACACTAGGTTCCGAGGACTGAGGAACCGATGACCCTGTACCCTCTGATCTTTTTGCCTTCTTAGTAAGTTTAGAATATGAAGATTTACAAGATTTTGAAGAAGTGCTGGCACCTTCCTGGCTACCCAATGCCTCAGAGAAAGCATGCTGCAGCAAACCCCTATCAATGAGTTTTCTTCTTCTCTCCAAGAGAACCCTAGAGGAAAAAAAAGAGTGGCAAATACTGCAAGAGTCTTGGAGGTGTTTAGACAGTAAACACATTGGACATGCCGTCAGTGATGGGCATTTTCTGTCCACAATCTGGACATTTCTTAAACCCCGATTTGGGGTGAGACTTTTCCCTCTCATCCGACATGCTAGGAACAGACACACTACAAAATTAACCTGTAGAGGTTAAATACAGGGCTAACTAGGCCCACACTAAACAAAATAGTAATAACAAGAATAAAATTGTTAAAACTAAATAGGGCTAAGAAAAGGCCCAACACTAAGAAAACTAAGCCAACACAGGGCACTATCTCTACAATCTAACCTACTTAAAACTATATTATTTTAATGAGAAAAACATACACGCACACCTAATAAAGAATTATCTATCAAAAGTAGTAGAAAGAATTTTTTGAAACTTGCAATTTAGCAAAAAAATGGTCCGAGCTGACTGGATCACCGAGATCTCTCTTGCCGCGGCAAACTAGATCTGAGGTAATTCCAGCAGTGCATTGTGGGATAAGGGGTTTGGTCTCGAGCTACTGGCAAACCTTGAGCTTTGCTATAGGCCGTGTCGGAGCCGAGGTTCAGCTCCGAACCCATCAGTGTGAATAAATACTGAGATTTAACAACTTCACATTAAATATTCACCTATATTTGACTAGCTCTGAATGAATCAGGTTAATGGACTGAGACTTGTCTCAAAGGGTACTCTTGTAGAAATTATGGATTAGTTCACAAGGGTACTCTATCCACCTGGGACAGCATTATGAATGGAAGCTTAACATATGAAGCTTTTAATTCCAAACTCTGCAGAGAGAATTGATGGCCACCGTAAGAGTTATGCTGTAAAACTAGTTAATATGAGGAAGAAGCAACTTATCTAAAACAAAATACAAGCCTCGAGGAGGTCGGATAAGGAAAATACCTTTAAGAAAAAAAACTTACAAATTTTCAAGGAAGCCCTGACAACAAGTTATAACCTTGACAAAATTCTAAAATTCATTACATGCATCCTAACGGGGAAATAAACTCAAACCAATGTCATATACCTGTGAAAGTTAGCCTTTCATTGTAGGCAATGGAGCAGTGAAGGGATTCAAACCTTTGGAAGTAGTATGTATAGAAAAAACATGTTCACTTACTTCTGTATGTTATTCTTGTAAATAATACGAAAGATGGCAATAAAGACAGCAATCCAAACAAAGAAGACAGAGTTAACACCTCAAAAAATGCTCAGTTGGAAATGCACCAAAATAGCGAACTCAATTAGGCAAACACAAAAATAGCGTACAAACATTTATTCACCGCTTTCATCTCACGACTTCATCAGAATACAAGTAAATTAACACACAGCAACTTCTTAAATACAGACTTAATCATTCAATTAAACAAACCAATTAAACATGTTAAATATTTTAAATAATGAAGATGAATATCAAATAATAAGTTTATACGAGATTCGTAAACAATTTAATTTTATTAATTCATTTCTATACGATTTGTTGATGTCAGGCCGTATTAGTATTGATCTATACAACTTTTGTGTAGTTGAAAATCCAAAAGTTGGAGTTGTTTTTGGCATACCAAAGCTACACAAAGATTCAAAACAACCGCCTTTCAGACCCATAGTGTCATCTTCACATTCTGTAACAGAAGGTATATCTTTAGTCATTGATGCCATGCTTGGGCCATTATTAAACAATAATTCTTCTTTTATAAAAGATTCTTGGCATTTTTTAGAAAAAGTTAAAACATTTTCTAATAGCAAAGTTTTTGATCCAGCGAAGCACATTATTTTCACGCTTGACGTGGTATCGTTGTATACATGTATTCCGCATGAAGGTGGTATAGAAATAGTACGTTGGTATTTGACTAAAGGGAAATTATTTCCCAACCATGTCATTCAGACTATATGTGAATTTTTAGAAATCATATTGGAAAATAATTTCTTTATATTCAACAACAAATATTATAAACAAAAGAGAGGCGTAGCGATGGGGTCTTCTGCAGCCCCAGCCTTTGCCAATATAGTGATAGCATGGTGGGAAAAGGAAATTTTACCATTGTTGAGCCAAAAAGTTAATATTGTTTTCTATAATAGATTTATTGATGACTTGTTTTTTATTATAGAAGGTGACGACAACACTATTGATATGCTTTTAAATGACATCAATACGGGTTCTGAATTTTTGAAATTTACCAAAGGTGACAGTGGATTACTAGTGAACTTTTTAGATGTGTGTTTATGGTGGGATACTGAAGCACACAGATTTCACAGTAAAATACATAGAAAACATACATTCACCAATGGTTATTTACACTACAAAAGTTGTCATCCTAGACATGTGATTGCTAACATTCCAAAAGGTCAATTTATCCGAGCCTGCCGGATGACCACACGGACCAATGATTTGGTTAATGAGTTTCATTTTTTAACATCTATGTTTTTGGATAGGGGTTACAATAGTGATGCGTTATTTAAAGTTGGGAATGACATTTTTAGTAAATGTCACACCACATATTCAGCAATTCTCAACGATTCATCAAGAACTTGTTCTTATTTAAATAGTCAACACAAAGAAGGGAATTTTAACTCTAAAGTTGTTTGCTCGTTTGACATGAGTGGAGACATGAATAGCATTTCATCTGTATTTTACACGAATTGGAAAGTGATTCAAGGAAATATTGACATCACAAATATAATAGGATATAAACCACTAATTGTTTTTAGAAATACTAATAACATCAAAAAAATGTTAGAATATAATGATTCTTCTTTTTTAGACAGTAACACAACGGTTAAGAAAGGTATGTTCTGCTGTGAAGGATGTAAAATTTGTCGGTACATTTCAGTAGGACCATATATTTCAGTGGTCAATAGTGATAGAACAATTAAAGTTCCCCGTTTTATCAACTGTAACACCAGTGGGGTAGTCTATATTGAAATATGTACCTCTTGCCCAGCATTCTATATCGGAATGACCACACGTAGTCTGGCCACCCGCATTAAGGAACATATTTACAGTATAAAATGTAAGGACGAGAACAATGCTTTATATAAGCATTCTGTTGATTGTTCCTGTTTCAAAAAATTTGTGTTCTCAGTATTGGAAGTTTGCAACCCAGACAAAAGGGCAGGGGATTTTAGAAATTATGTAGAACGTAGAGAGACATCATGGCAAATCAGATTATCTTCTGATAAGTATCCAGGCTTAAATGACACAGTTAATGTTAAGTGTTTTTTTTAAAATATCGTGAATTAAGTATTAAAAAAGAACAGGATTTACTAATGTTCTTTGGAAATTGATAAGTGTATTTTTAAATTTTAATTGGTTTGTTTAATTGAATGATTAAGTCTGTATTTAAGAAGTTGCTGTGTGTTAATTTACTTGTATTCTGATGAAGTCGTGAGATGAAAGCGGTGAATAAATGTTTGTACGCTATTTTTGTGTTTGCCTAATTGAGTTCGCTATTTTGGTGCATTTCCAACTGAGCATTTTTTGAGGTGTTAACTCTGCCTTCTATGTTATTCTTGTAATTGCTTTCTGGCCAGAAGTGAATATTTGGACTATGCTGTCAGAGTAACAGGGGTCCATGACCCTTAATGGGACTGCAGCAACAATGTGTTTTGAGGGAAAGATGAAGGTCCAAGTAAGGCTTGCCATGTGTGTAGGTCATGGGAGTTTCTTAAGAGCCTCAGAAAATGGAGCTAAATTAGACTGTACCAACTTTGTTGAGGCCAATATGGGGCTAGGAGAATAACCTTGAACTAGCAAAGATTGGCTTTCTGAATGCATTTAGATAAATGGGAACATGATGAAAAACATGCAGCAGTCTTGGGGGCCATTGCTTGATAAGAGAATCAATGGGACATTTCTCCAGAGAAAGGATGAGGGGAAAATAAACAAGTTCACTTAGCAGGTTGGGGATGCAAACAGATCACACACAGTCTTTCACATGTGTGATGAAAGGAGATATTGCCAGCCCAGCTAGCTGGAATTTTGTAAATAATTCTATGTAATTTGTGAATATAACATGATTGTGTTATAACTGTATTAGAACTGTATGTCATGTGTATATCAAACTTGTTTGTACAGACATGTGGTGAAAAAGGTTTTTGCAAAGTGCTTGAAATGCAACCACAGGATGCTCTACTGGAATAGAACAGAAGTGTACATGTACCATTATAACTGTTTAAATGTATATATTTTAACAGTGGAGACTGGTACACAGAGTTAACCATAGCTTAGTAAATTTTAGAAAAATAACTGGAATTAAATTACTTTATTGCAGCAGGGAGAGACAGCCTGTGCTGAGAGGTTTTCTGTATTGTCTTAGAAGTGTTTTATGACTTCCACCATATGCAAAAGATCACAGGTCTATGCATTTTCACAGGTAGATGCCAAATACTACCAAATCTCAGCACTGGGGGGTTTCACCTCGAATAGAGTCAGATGACAAGAAATGATGTCATTCTGCAAGCTATCCCAGCAGTAAAATTTGAGATATTAATTTGAGAGGTCTCTGAGTGAGAGACTGCATTCTGTATTCGGTCTTGAACCTGACAAGACCACTCATTCACCACACATTTGCATTGCTCTGAGTAAGTAAGTCTAAGGAACAGTACAATTCTCTTAGATATAGTCAGGAATACAGCAACACTTAGATATTTTTTCTTTGAGACTGTCCTGCAATGTTGCTTTCAATTTTTCCTGTGGATTTGAACTCTGAAGTCAACGTACATATATATTTAGTATTTGTTTGTTCTTTCATCGTTTATTATTAAATATATTTAAACCTTTTATTATGGCTGATCTGTCTAGAGATATACAAGTTCTGAGAGTACTTGCATATTTATTTGGTGACACTGTGTAGACCACTCCTAACAGCCTTACTCTTGGCCAAACTACCACTTGTATTGATAGTAACATTACACAGTAAGACTGGACACCCTTTATTAAGGGCCTTAATGTAACTGGATATGGAGCTGGCCGGTGGCAGTGATTACCTTATAGTCTGGGCAAAGGGGGGCTTATCTAGTAAACCTGTGCCAGCCTTTCCCAGGTGTGTGTGTGTGTGTGTGTGTGCAACTCAAACCTCACAGAGTGTGCATGTCAGCTACTTGGGCAGGGACACGAAGCACTGGTTGGACAGAGGGTGCTGGAGGTCTTGGCTTGGCCACTCAGCTGAGATCTCAACTCTACAGCTCTGCTAGTGGGGAGTCTTACTGAGGATCCGGAGAAAGAGGGAGAAACCAGCCCTGAACTGATTGTGGTCTGTGTGCGTTCTCAAGGGAAACTGCACTTAATGCAGAGAGCTGCATTTGGAAATACTGTGTACTTGTCATCCTCTTAATGTACCTCCCCCACTGATGCCAGTGGTGAGGATTGAGGCTCCTTGATTACTGGTCCAGTGGTGGGGATTCACAGCAAGTAACGGAAAATCTGTGCTACTGAATGCTGAGAGATAACTTCTGTGGCATCAGGCAATGGTGACTCAGCCTGTACGTAATGAACTGGTATCCTGGGGATTGTGGTTATCTAGCAGAAATGGATTATTAAACACACCTCATTCTCAGATCACTTTTTGACAAAGGTTCATAGATTAGTACTACGCTAACTGCCTTTGCATTTTATGCCTAGCCAATTATCCCAAGGCAAACACCTTAACCATTAGGCCACCCTCCCAACCCTAACTTCTTTCCTCCCTCGATGTTTATGCATCAGACCAGTGACAGACTGTTGGTGTGGATGACAACAGCATGCTGAGGCATGGAATCCTGAAAGGATTTTAACATTAACAAAAACTATCGTCATTTCTATAATGTTGATATGCAGAGTGACCTCTGTTATGACCAAAATTCCTGCATTATCTGACCTTGATGGTGTCCCCTACCCTAGGGTACAGACATCTGTGGTGATGACAACAAAGAGTGGTAGGGACTAAGAAGGGACTTCAAACTAAACTTCTCTTCCCTCATGGCTCAGATCCAAGTCAACTATTTAAAACCAGATAGCTGGTTAAAAATAAAAAGCAAGCCAAATCCAAATGAGTTTATTGATTATCCTCTGGTTTTGAAAGGAAACTAGAGTACAGAGGTGGTTCTGTCATATCTTTAGTCTGGTGCATGCCAAAGATTTCACAGGAGGTGAAATTGGAACGTGAGATTTCTTTTGCTATCGCACACTCCAGCTCAAACAGTGAAGATTCCCATTTCTCAGGCTCCTTACAGCACAGCCTGTGCTTCAGTCCCAGACAGAGATAAGCTGGGAACGAAGCACAGACTGTGCTGTAGGAGCCAGAGAAATGGAAACTTCACAGTTTAAGCTGGAGTGTGAAATATCAAAAGAAATCTCGTGCTCCAGTTTCACCTCCTCTTAAATCTTTGGCATGCACCAGGCTAGAGATATGATAGAACCACTGCTGTATTCTACTTTCCTTTCAAAACCAGAAGATAATCAAACATTTGGATTTGGCTTGCTTTTTATTTTTAACCAACAATCTGTTTTTTTTGGCCATAGGTGTGAGCGTGTGTGCAAGTGAGTGGTACGAATGGGCTACCTCAGCAGGGATAGCCACCCAGTGGTGTAAACTTTGGCTTGAGATGATCGTCACTGTTGAAGTGAAGCCCTGATCCCATGTGCAAAATGGAAAAAAGGGGAGGAGGATGGATGAAATCTGGTTTTAAATAGTTGCCTTGGGTCTGAGCCATGAGGGAAAAGAAAGAAGTGGTTCGTGTTTCCTTTTCGTGGTTCCAGTACTAAGAAAGGACTTCCCAGAGTTAGGTTTGGCGCAGGCTAGTTCAACATTTCAAGTGAGACTTGCACGTCTCAGATACCTTTATGCGCAGTCATGTGACCTAACAGCTGAAATTTTAATGTCTTCTGCAGAACTACCATATGCAATCTGGTAATCAGCAATATGTAACTCATTTCTGTCACACATGACAAGACTTTCAGGAACAATGAGACACAGACTGAGTAGCTTGCTTTATGTGACCCATCATGGTCTACAAAGGAAAGAACCTGTTTAAGGAAAAATATGCTTTGCATGACACAGCATCCATAGTGCCACTGACAAATGTGAGCAACTGACAGGGTTCATCTGTGGCTTTTTAGTGTTCACTTTGAATCTCAAAGACTGGAAGAAGCTCAGCTAAGACTCATTTGTAAAACGTAGACTGTTTAATGTTACAAAAAAAACTAGGGAGTCAATAGTTAAGAAAACACCTTTACTCTTTTCAGCATCTGATTTACTGCAACTACAAACACACAGATTTCTAGAATGCACTGGTGATTCAGTTGAGATGAAATGGAAGAGTCTGGAACAGATAATGACAATTCATCACCAAATGTGTAGAAATCTCCTGGACTTCTTGCAGGTACGCAACCTTGAGGCTGAAAGAGAACACCCAGTCATTTTCAAACGCAGCAAAGAATGGACCGCACTGTGACAATGTAAAAGGTACTCCAGGGATACATTAATTTAGGCCACTCAGATCTTATAGGTCAGAGGTCTTTTCTCTTACTGAGAACTTACAACTCAAGTAAAAAGCAGATGTTAAATTTTCATACAGGGAACTAAAATGAACCTGGAATTAAAGACAAACTCTCATCAGATCTGGTAAGAATTGTCTGGCAGGTTCATTTTAATAAGAGTCTTAACACCATTTTTTCTTTCCACACACTACTGACTGGATGGTATTCCAGCAAGGGAACAGAGTGGAGCTTAGGAGGGTGTGGGAAATAATTAAAAAGCCACTCAATGTTATCCTGATGCATTCATCTTATATGACGGCCATCCATACCTAGAAGTGAAAGGACATGACTCCTTACTGCTGCCAGAGTGGGGCAATCTCAAAGATTTGAATACCATCTCCCAAAGAAGGGCCACAGTTTCATGTTACTACTGAACTGTACCACCTCTGGGCTGATAACCATTCTGGAAGTTACCATGACCATGGTGGCTGCTTCTAGATCTTTGCTGATTTGCTTTTGCTGGCCAAGTCAAAACATAAGCTGACATATTTCCTGACGCGCACTGAAAAATGTTTGATCTGATGTCGACTTTCTCATCTGATTCAACATGTGGGTTGTCTGACCAGGCCAGATTGGATCTTGATGTCTTATGCCAATGCTTTGAATCCAAGAGCTCTGACTCCTCCGCTACCCACAACTGCCCTCTCCTGTCTGAATTACTTCAGATCTTGTTTGCCAACTGCCAAACCAGATGCATAGCCCAACAGCTCCATTACTTTTCACGATAAGGGAAAATATTTCCTTCCGTTGTGAGATTTTTGTTAATAATTAGGTGAGAATACTGCTAGGTTCCTTGTAATTGCTAAGGCTAGATAAGTGTCACTTTCAAGTTTTTTCTACTGTCTGTGTGTTCATAGGTTTCGTATTAGACTAGCAAGCTAGTTAAGTATGTTTATTGTATATAAATAGCTCGTGGTTCAGATTTATATTATATTCACCAAAAGAACACCATCCCCATGGTGAACCATGGTGGTGGCAGTATCATGCTTTGGGGTTGCTTTACTTCAGCTGGAACTGGGGCTTTAGTCAAGGAGGAGGGAATTATAAACATTTCCAAATACCAGTCACTTTTGGCTCAAAACCTTCAGGATTCTGCTAGAAAGCTGAAGATGAGGAATTTCACATTTCAACACAACAATGACACAAGTATCCATCTAAATCAGCAAATAAATGGATTCACCAGAAGAAAATTAAAGTTTTGGAATGGCCAGCCAGAGCCCAGACCTAATTCCAACATAAAATATGTGGGGTGCCCATGCCCTGAAGAGGGCTGTGCACAACAGATGTCCTCGCAGTCTTGACAGATTTGGAGCACTTTTGCAAGGAATAGTGGGCAAATATTTCCAAGTCAAGATGTGCCATGCTGATAGACTCCTACCTAAGAAGACTGAATGCTGCAATTAAATCAAAAGGTGCTTCAACAAAGTATTAGTTTGAGTGTGCACACTTATGCAACCAGCTTATTGTATATTTTTTATTTTTTATATTTTCCCCCCTAACAGATTTGTTTGTTTTTCATTTGAATTATATATATATATATATATATATATATATATATATATATATATATATATATATAAAAAACCTATATATATACATATATATATATATATATATATATATATATACACACACACACATATATAATACATATATCTATATATATATATATATCTAAATATACATATCTCTCTCTCTCTCTCTCTCTATATATATATATATATATATATATATATATATATATATACACACACACATACAAAACTCAAAATATACACAGGAGCATCAATTCTGAAGGTACATGGCCTCGAAGAATCCAATTAGTGCTATTTGGTCTCCAAGGAGTACAGGCTGGGGCTACAGAGGGAGGGTTGTGAGAACAAAGGACGAGATGGACAACATACATGGAATGTTATGGTAAGTACCTAACTTCTTTATGTGATGTTGTCAATCTCACCTTTATTCTCACTGATGGGACCACATCCCACGCAACCTGCCTCGAGTGGCTCATGGGAGAATATTCCTCAGAACCATAGAACCAAAAGAGGCTCTAATCCCAGAGGCCAAATCCACTTTATAATGACTAATAAAGGTATGAAGTTTTAACGAAGTAGCCACAGCACAGATATTGTCCAGTGGTAAGCTAGCTTGAAAAGCTGCAGATGTGGCTACAGACCTCATGGAATGAGCTTTAACAGTATTTGGAAGGGGTCTGTTCTTTGAGTCATAAATATAGGATACACATAGTGTAAGCTAGTTAGATAAGGCAACGTTTGTGACTGGTTGACCTTTTTAATGTCAGAATAAGAGATGAAGAGCTGATCTGACTTTCTAAATTCAGAAGTTCTATGTAAGCAGAAGCGTAATTGTCTATGAACATCTAGGAGATGCAGTGAATATTCTCCTTTATTCTGGAAGTTAGGGAAGAAAACTGGCAGCTCTATAGACTGGTTAAGGTTACTTTCTGATGCAACCTTTGGCAGAAATGAGGGGTTAGTGCAAAAAAAAGTCTGTCCTTATGAAAAACTAGGTATAGGGGCTTGTCAGACAAAGCTTGCAGAAACTCCTCTGGCTGAAGTAATAACCACTAAAAAGAGTGTGTCTTCCAGGAGAGGTACATCAACTCACATATAGCCGATGGTTCAAAGGGAGGACAGATAATGTTAGAGAAGATGAAATTCAGATCCCAGGTTTTTTTTTTTTTTTTTTTATATGGGGGTCTTATCATAGCAGGTCCTTTCAAAAAAGGTTTGCAAAGTCTGTGTGACATGATACCAGAACCATTTACTCCTACATGGAAACTGGAAATTGTTGCCAACTAAACTCCAATAGTTGCTGGAGCAGCTCCTTCATTGAAAAGTTTTGTCAAAAACTCTAAAACAGACTGCATGGGCACAGAAAAAGTGTCTATCTGATTATTACTGGCCCATAACAAATCTTTTCCATTTAGTCCTGTACAATTTATGTGTAGATGTTCTATGGGAAGATAAAATATGTTTGACCGGAGAGGAAAGGGATGGAATCCTGGTGATCAGGGGAACTGGAACAGCCAAGCTGTTAGTCTGAGATTGTCCAGGTTGGGATGAGCCATTCCTGATGGGTGAGGCAGATCATCTGGACCAGGGTCCAGAATTCATGGTTCATCTGGAAGATAAGGCTGAAGAAAGGGGAACCAGATTTGACAAGGCCAATAAGGGGCAATCAGGGTTACTGTGGCCTCCAACAAGTTTGCTTTCTGCAAAAACTTGGGAATTAGAGATTGGAGGGAAGACAAAGAAGTCACGGAGGCCAATTGTGTACAAGTGCATCCGTTGATGGTGGGAGGATCGGGGTGATGTAGTTGCTGCATTTGACATTGTTGGGGGATGCAGAAAGATCACAGAAAGGCTGGCCCTATTTCCGGAAGATCTCTTTCATAACTTTCTGGCTGAGGGGCCACTTGTATGGTCATAAAATTTCCCTGGGATGTGCATTGCTATCAGAAAACAGTTGAAGGCAGTAGTCCAATGCCAGACAGTCATATATTCTCAACAAAGTGGGTAAGATCTGGTTCCCCCTCTTTATGTACCAGACTACAGGCATACTGTCTAACTGGACTGCTATTGTTCGTAGAGGGAGTGTGTCTTGAAATGCCTGCAATGCTAAAAGCAACACCCTCATCTCTAGGATGTTTATGTGCAAGAGAGCCTTGTGTTCCTGCTAGATAATGCCCTCCCCCTTCTGGGAAGCATCCATGGTCACCATGGTCTGGGGTTGAGGGGGGATGAAGTGACGACCTTGAGATACTAATGGAGAATGAATCCACCACTGGAGGTGTTTTTTGCAAGAGTTGGTTATCATGATTTTGTGTGACATTGAAAGTCCCAAGATTGACCACTGTGCAGAAAGTAACCACTGAAGTATGCTCATATGATGACAAGCTAGGGAAATAAGTATGATTCACACAGCCATTTTCCCCAAAACCTTAAGAACCAGTTTTGCAGAGGCTTGTGTCTTCCTGATTAACAATCGTACATAATGGCGGAGATGGTCTACTCTGTCTTGTGGGTGTCTTGCTACTAATGTAGTTGGTATTCATCTCTGCTCCTATGAAGACTAAGCTTAGACATGGCTCTAGAGCAGATTTTTCAAAGTTTACGGTTATACCTAGGGAGGAACAAAGCTGAACGGTATAGTCCCTTGCTTGTAGCAGAAGATGCCTGGTCGGGGTGGTTATGAGCCAGTCGTCCAGATATGGAAAAGTAGTTGTGTACACTTACCATAAATGTACATGTTAGAGTGTATTCGTTGTTGGAGGCTTAGTATTTCTGTGTTGGTTGCTGTTGCTTGAGAACTGACGTTAGGTTGTCAGTAGTACGAAGTAAGGCAACCAACACCATTACATCTGTTTTTCTTGCCCTAACCTGTCAGGAGCCTCCAAAGTAGGAGACCAAGTTCTGGTGGAAGAACCCCACCAGTGGACAATAAATACTAGTATGTCCCTTGTAAGGAAAGAAAGAGATTAAAGGGAGATTGAGGGAAGGAAACCAGGACTGCAACAGTGAATACACTCAAACATCTACATTTATGGTAAGTGTACACAACTGCACTATGTTCTTCATGTTTCACTGTAGCAGTCATCACATTTGGGTAGATTCCCAAAGCTGAGGAAATGGGTGGAGGCAGTCAAGGAAACTAGGGCTGGCTAGGATGCCTTGCAAGACAGCAGAGGCAAACCCTGCCCTGGATTTGGAGAACAGAGGCAGGTGGTAATGCTTGGTAAAAGTGTGAACACATGTCCATGTGGCAGCCTCAAGGATATCCCTGGTGGGGAATCCTCTTAGGAAAGCTGCAGAGGTGGAGGCTGCTCTGGTGGAGTGTGCCCTGACTCCCTTGGGGGATGCTTTCCTTGCTGTTTGTAGCAGAAATGGATGCAGTGCACTATCCATTTGGAAATGGTTTGCTTGGAGATGGCTTTGCCTTCTGCCCCTGTAGCAAAGCTAACCAGCAATTGATCAGACTTTCTGAAGGATTTAGTCCTGTCCAGATAGAATCTGAGCTGTCTGTGCACATCTAGAGAGTGAAGAATCCTTTCTCCCTTGATCTGGGGATTAGGAAAGAAGGTGGGCAGATGAATGGATTGGTTGCGAGGCACAATGGATACCACCTTGGGCATGAAGGATGGGTTAGTTCTGAGGGATACTCTGTCTGCATGGAAGATGATGAAGGGTTCCACAGCCATGAGTGTTTGCAGCTCAGAGACTCTTCTGGCTGAAGTGATGGCCAGAAGGAAAGCTGTATTCCAGGACAGAAATTTTAGCTCTGCAGCAGAAGCTGGTTCAGAAGGGGGCAGGGTGAGCTTTTCCAGGACAAAATTAAGGTCCCAAGCTGGCGTTGGTTCCCTTCTGGGGGGGGGCCTCAAGTTGCTAGCCACTCTGAGGAACTGTTTGATCAAAGGGTGTGAGAAAAAGGGCTGCTCAGTGGGAAAATGAGCGGAAATAACAGAGGCATGATTTTTTGTAGAGAAGAGAGACAGACCACTGTGTAGTAGGTCAGCTAAGTAATTCAGCATGAGAGGGATGGGGGCCTGTGCCGTACTGGCTCCCTTAGCCTGGATCCAGGTGCAGAACCTTTTCCATTTATCTGCATAAGACTTTCTGGTGCTAGGACGCCTGGCCTCACGGACAACATCCAAAACCTGTTTACTTAGAATGGCAGATTGGTTTGGGGTTAGGGAATAAGCCAAGCTGCTAAACTGAGTGTCTGCAATTTGGGATGCATGAATTTCCCTTCCCTCCGGGTCAGGAGGTTTGGAATCGAAGTTAGATGCCATGGAGGCAGCAGAGACAGGCTGTGCAGCAAGGGGTAACAGTGTTGTCAGGGCCAGTCTGAAGCTATAAGAATGGTCCTTGGTTTTTCCTTCCTTATTTTGAGCAGTACCCTTGGGATGACAGGTAGGGGAGGAAAGGCACAGACCAATAGATTGACCCAGGGGAAGGACAAGGCATCCCCTTTCCAGGACTTGCAGTGATGCTGCTGGTGCAGAATTTTCTGACCTGAAGGTTTGTGTGGGAGGCAAAGAGGTCAACCTTCAGGGTTCCCCTATTTCTGAGTTATTAAGGTGAAGGTGCTTTTGTTGAGTAGCCACTCGTGTGGGTTCAGAAGGCTTCTGCTTAATTGGTCTGCCAAAGTTGAGAGAGCCTGGTAGGAATTGTGCTAACAGGTGTAGTTGCATGGAAGAGGTTGTGAAACAAAGGGTCATAGCCTGCCTGCACAGACGGTAGGAGTGAGTCCCTCCCTGCTTGTTGATATACCACATCACAGTTGTGTTGTCTGTTTTGATCAGGAGAACCCCTGGAGAGGGAAGGGGTTTGATAGCCATCAAGGCGTGCTGCACAGGCATCATCTTTTTGACTGATGTGCAGAGGGACTTCCTGAGGGCTCTATTGGCCCTGTATGTACCTGCCATCCAGGTGTGCACCCCAAGTGTAGTCTGATGCATTTGTGGTGAGGGTCTGGGTGGCAGGGGGGGTGGAGAGAAGGGCAGTCTCTTGTTGTGGGAGCATGCTCTTGCCCAACAAAGAAATTCCTTTCTGAGGCAAGGAATTATAGGTATGAGAGTTTCCAGGTCTTGACAGTGTTGACACCCAAGGCTCTAAGTACCACTGAAGTTTCCTCGTGTACAGTATGGCACATGGAATGAGTAGTATGCAAGATGCCATGAATTGCAGAGCTTGCAGTATCTTCCTTGCAGATAGCTGGGGCCTGGTGGCTAGATGACAGAAGAACGTTGTCAGGAAAATTTCTCTGGTGTAAAGAATGCCATCTGGGATGCTGTGTCTAGACTTGCTCCCAGGAAGATTATCCTTTGGGTGGGCACCTGTTTGGATTTCTTTTCATTGACTGTGTATCCTAGGGAGGTTAGTGTCTTTACAAAGGCCAGGTGCTTGAGCAGCTTTTCCTGGCTGTCTGCCTGAATAAAGCAGCCTACTAAGTATGGGTATATTTGAATATTTGTCTGCAAAATGCAATGGCCGGAGCCAGACATTTTGTAAAAAACTCTGGGAGCAGTAGATAAGCCAAAGGGAAGTGCAGAGAACTGAAAGTGTTGAGATCCTGTCCTGAAGCGGAGATATTTCCTGCATGATTCCCTGATAGGAATGTGGAGGTAGGCCTCTTTTAGAAATAGGGTGGCTAGCAAAGTGATCTTGGAGAGCATGGGTAGCAGCTGCTGGAGGGTAAGCATTTTGAATTTTGGGTTCACCAGGAAGGTGTTTACAACTGATAGCTCGAGGATGGGGTGCCATGTGCCCTCTTTTACGGGCACCAGAAAAAAGTCTGGAGTAGAAGCCTTGGCCTATCTGTTCTGCAGGAACGTGCTCTACTGCTCTCAGACAGAAAGGAAAGGATTTGCTTTTAAGCCTCTGCCCACTGATTTGGTGGTAGATCTGGGAACCCTTTTGGGGTTGGAAGGGTATAGAAGGAAAATTTGTATCCCTGAGACACAATATCAGAACCCATTGGTCATTGGATATGGTGGTCCAGGTGCTTGAGTGAAATGAGAGTTTTCCTCCTAGGGGTAAGTGAAGGTGGGCAGAGGAGGAGGTGGTGAATCAATGTGAGTTCTTATCATAAGGGGGTGGCTTAGAACTCCCTGGTTTTGAAGTGGAGGTAGTCCACTGCTTAGATCTCTGCATTCCCTGGGGCTGCTGTCTGGGTGGTCTGTTTCCATGGGGCCTAGGCTGGGCTTGTTTACTTGGTGCAGGAAAGGACCAGTGCTTGGAGGGACAATGCCTGCTGAAACTAGGGAGCTGGACTTGTAAGAAATCCTTAACTGTTTTCATAAAGTTTGCTTTTTCTTACATCTTTTTTAAGACCTCTTCTGCCTTAGTGCCAAATAAGTTGTCTTTGTGCAAGGGGGCATCCAACAACTTAGATTTGACATGGTCTGGCAGGGGTTGTTCCTTAAGCCATCCATATCTTCTAATGACAGATCCAGTGAATGCTGCCCTGCAAGAAGCTTCTAGGGTGTCAAAACCAGACTGCAAAGTGTGTTTAGTTACTTGGCTTGCAGAATGCATTAAGTCTTGTAAATTTTTAGATTCTGTCCAAGCAGGAAGGGAAGACAATTTTTCTTTAAGGACTTCCAGGGTATGTTGCTGAAATTTCAGCATATGGAACTGAATTTAGTGCCCTTATAGCAAGTGTAGCTGAGGTGTATACTTTTTTATCCCATCTGTCCAATTCGCAGGAATCCCTGTCTGAGGGTGTGGGATTCTTATCAGAGGCTGCTTTGATCCCTTTTGGCCCTTGAGAAATGACCTCAGGGTTAGTTGTTGGATTTTTAAAAAGATATTTGTGTGAGTCAGGGACTCTATAGTACCCATCAGATTTTCTGGCAGCAGGAGGTAGGGCATCAGAAGCAAAGCTGGATTCAAGGAAAACATCATCCAGGACTGGGGGGGATGGCCAAGGGTCTCTGTTGCGGAAGATCTAAGAATTCCCCGAGTCTCTGAGGGTAGTGTTGACTCTCCCATTGGAAATGCTCTCTTAAAATATGCAGGGTTTCCCCAAAGGCAAAATCCTCTGGGGGGAGAAGCTGAAGGAATGGTGTCCGCTGCATCAGAATTCTCATAAGTCGGGAGGGGTTGCATGTCTTGATAGTCAGATGCATCAGATTCATCGGACTCTTGTTTCAGACAAAACTACAGGGGGACAGATCTCTTCCTTTTTGAGGGGGTAGCTTGGCTTCCCCTCATCAGCATGATAAGATTTCCCGTCATTTTAAGCATTTGAGACTGAGGCATGGTAGCAGCCATCTGACAGTGGGTTGGTTTCTTGGGTGTGGTTTGAACCCTGGGCCTAAGACACTCGGTCATTTTTAAAAGAATGGTAGTTGCGAAAGATGACGTTGGTTTGTGTTGAGATTCGGTAGTGCGAAGGACTTTCTCGAAAGCTGGTGTCTGCTCAGTGGCTCCAGACCCATCCAAGGTAGAGATGACCACAGGATCCTTATTCACAGAAGAGTTTTGCAGCATGCCAGACTGCGAAAGGGTCTCTGTAGCGACCTGCGAATCAACAAAAGCAAGCATCAGAGGCTGTGAAAGCACCTCACTGAGTACCAGAGGACTGACTACTAGCTTAACGGAAGGTCGTCAGTAGGTTTGGACCCGTGCGGTCTGTCTGTCTATCTTTACGTTTATTTGGAAGATCTGCTGTCGGATGGCTTACTGAAGACATATCGGAATTCGAAGACTCTAAACGAAAATATCTGGCTACAATAAGGCCCTGATGACAGATAGTTCTGGTGTTGAACAAAGCACAGAAGCAACAATGGGAGACGTCGGGGTCTGGGCCTAAACAAGTGATGCAGTAGGAGTGGAAGTCTCTATGTGGTATTTGCTTTCCACAGGTGAGACAATTGTTAACTTTTTCTGACATCGGTTAGTGCAAGAAAAAAGGGATCCCCAATGGGGTACTTAGCTTTAGAAGATTTCAACTTCAATTTGGAAACAAAAACTCAGGTAGCAGCCCACCGGCACTTGTGCGAACTGCTTCTGGTTTGGGCTCCATGGCAAGAAAGACTGATGTAATGGCGTCGGCTGTCTTACTTTATACTACTGATGACCTGATGTCAGTCCTCAAGTGACAGCAACAGACGCAGAAATAATAAGCCTCTGGTATTCAGGCCGTCTGAGGGCTACACTGGCAGGGATAACCCAAATGTGATGACTGCAACAGTGAAACATGAAGATCACCACCCGGAATCTGCTGTGTTTCAAGTGAGCTACCATTACTGCCATGCACTTGGTGAAAACTCTAGGGGCTGTAGTGAAACCAAAGGGCAACGCTCAAAACTGGAAGTGACTGGCTCCTAGCTGGAAGTACAAGAACCTTCTGGAACACCTTTCCATTCGAATAGGGTAGTATGCATCACAAAGGTCTATAGAGCACATCAAATTGTCTTTTTCCAGGAATGGAAGTTATCTACTCTAGTGTCACCATCTGGAACATGGTCTTTTTTTTTACAGATTTGTTTAGATTGCTGAAATCCAAAATGAGTTTCCATTCCCTGTTATCTTTGGAACTAAAAATAATCTTGAATACGCTCCGGATCCTCTCTGGTCTGTGGGAACTTCTTAAATGACTCTTATTCTTGGCAACTTTTGGATTTCTTAGAGTTTCTTGTTCTTTTTGACTGGGTGGAAGGTCTGGAACCAACTTGCTTACAGGGGTAGGGAAGGAGAAGGGAGTGATATATGCTCTGGATATGTCCTGCACCCATTTGTTATCTTTTACCAAGTTTCACGGTACAGAGACAATCAACCCCCAACTGCCTCCAGAGGTGAGCAGTTGGGCATCCCTCAGGAGCACTAGAAGGGTCTACCAAAGAAAGATTCTCTGGAGTCCTGATTTTGTGGGCCTCTCTTGTGACAAGGTGGTGTTTTTGATTATTGTTCCTCCTCTGCCTCTAGGGAAACTTTCACCCTGTGTGTCTTGGAGAGACCTCTGTGATTTTCTGAACCACATCTTTCCACTACCTCTGTGACCTTTGTGAAAGGGTCTTGTAGGTGTGGAAAAATGTACTCCAATGGCAAATAAGGTCTTACCTTCTTGTTCACACCTGGTGAGAGTTTCTTTTACTTTAGGCTCAAAGAGAGGAAAAAACATCAAAAGGGGGGTAAATGAAGGAAGACTTCAAAGCTCAGTGAAATCACAAAGGCGCATCCAGGCCTGCCTCCTGAGATAGATACTTGAACCTGCTGCCCTACTCTTTCCATCTGTTGCATATGATATAAACCTTATGGATGAGTTAAAGACTGAATTTAGGGTGGTGAACTGAGCACTGACTACCTTCCACCGCATCAGCTACAGCTCCTTGCAGGGAGTCTGACAGTTCCTTTAACAGGTCACTCTGCAGTCTAGTGAAGTGGATTAGACAAGTCAGTGACTGTAAGGCAAAGTTCGCTGACAAAATGACACACTTCCCATACCTATCCATGGTCCTGGAATCCTTACTCAGAGGATGGAGAGAAACTGGTCTCAAAAATCTCATTTTTAGTGTCCGCCGCCACAACAGCAGCATCAACTGCTACACCTTTCGTCAAAAATATTCTTGTCCTTAGGGGTGGTAATATACTTATTTGGTCTTCTACGAGTAGGCTGTATGGTGTCTGGGGTCTCCCAAGCCTTCTGAGAGATTAACTCAGAGGGGTCACCCAAGAGGTCGAGGGGAGAGACCCAAAGGCCTTCAGGTAAACCAACTCCTCAGCCGAAAGGAAGGTGGACTGCCATTTAGCTCTCTGCTTTAAAATTTACAGGATGTCTCCAAGAGAGACATCTTCAGGAGGTGGACCTCCTCAGTGGGATATTCTGGGGAGGCTTTTGAAGAGAGGGGAGTCTCTTGCTGGACATCCTGAGACCTAGGGTCTCTGTGGACTTATGGAGAGGGTAGGTGAGAAGGCAAAGACACCTGGACAGAACTGGGAGGAAGATCCGAAGGACTTTGGGTCTCAGACTAAGAAGTAGGCAGAACCCTCCTCATAACTTCAAAAGCAGTCCACCTCCACTCCAAAGAATGAGTTGTTGGAGCCAATGGAACCTCTGGAGCAGAAGATGGAAACTCCAAATGAGGTAGGAGCTGAACTCGCCCATGCTGAGGCCCCCAGAGGTGGGGTCAGTGAGATCTGAACCGGCTCCATGGACCCTACAGGAGAGTGTCTGATCTCAGAAGTCTCCTGCTCTGCATGGGCGGAAATGCTGGAGGCAGATACTGGAGCTGAGGAGCATATGTATCCTGGAACCAATAAAGACACAAGCTGGATACCAGAATCTTTTGTCTCTGTAGCCGAAAGGACGGATTGGAGGAGGAGCAGAAGCCGAGGGGTAAGACTGTCTGATCTGATTCCTTTGGGCTCAGATCCAACAATAATTTGACTAAGACCGGTGTCTAACAGCCTCTCCACCACTCTATCCACATCTTCATTGGACAGACTCCTGGTGGACAGGGTAGAGAGGGTTTGTGACCTCGATCTTGCTATAAAAGCTGATGGAAGCAGAGAGTGGGCTGGTTCTAGGGAAGGTGATCAGCTCCTATATCTAAACTCAGAAGGTAAGGTCGACTAGGGAGCTGAGGGTTCTTGTTGCTCCGAAGATGCCTTGGATCGGACTTCAGTTGTCTGCTCCAGTATTTCCTTTGGAGCAGACAGCTTGGGAGTTTTCTGTTTTGGCTCTGAAGAAGCTCGTTTTTGCCATTTATCCAATTTGTCAGACTTTTCCGATATTGAAGATGATGATTCCGGCAGTATATCCTCAGAAAAGAGAAAGACCTTTTAGAATGAGCTTATTTTTGCACTCCATCAAGGCCCTATGGTTAAATTCGTGGCAGATGCCCAACAACTCCTGTAAATGCAGAGGGCCCAAGCAATACAACCATAAAATGTGTGAATCACTTAGGGGCATATTTTTCCTACATTTCTCACACTTTTTGAAGCCCAAAGGCTTAATTTCCTGCTTTTGAGACATACCTATAATGCGGAAAAAAAAAAAAAAGGAAGAGGAATAGAACACCCGCTCACAACACACTCAAACAGTCCTCTAAGTTAAATGGTCAGAAAAACAATTTTAAAGGAAGAGATTTTTTTTTGAAAATGAGGGTGAAAGACAGAAAAAGGGAGAAGAGCGTCCTCTAATTTAAATGGATGTTAGATGTTCTCCAACTGAAATGGACGCTAACAACTAAGTAAAGAGAGTAAAAGTAACAGACACTTGCTAAAGGGTAAAGATATAAAAGATTAGATTAACAAAAAAGGTTTTTAATCAATGAAAAGTTAGATAGCTATAATACTAAGAAAAAATATCAAAATACTTAGCCCAGAGCTTGCTAGACAACCTCTTTGCTGTGCTGCAAACAAGATCTGGGGATGCTAGGGGGTTGCATTATGGGTAAAGAAGAATGCCCATGAGCTTTGGTGAAGACCTTGAGCTTTCGAAATGGCCAAGATGGATCCAGTGGATCAGATCTGACCCATCAATGTGAATAAAGGCAAGAATGACAACATCACATCTTAAAAGACCTTCTTCCCTCCACAGATAGGGTCCAAAATGTCTTCGGACCCAAAGGCAACCACTCTGTTCCCCTTCCTCTGATAAAAAAATGAGACAAAAAAAGGGAAAGATCCAAAGAGAGAGAGAGAGAGAAAAGGATGAGACAAATCTAAAGAATAGTGACCATAGGACAGCACAAAAAAATCTAAATAAAGGTCTCCGGACCCACAGTTATTGCGAGTCCAGTGCCTAAGGTTTCAGACAGTCAGATCTTGCTGTATCTAGGATCCAAACCCCCCCCACCCCAAAAGACTTCTTTTTCACCTGGGCCCATTAGCTCTAGGCTTTATTCACCTATGAGGCCTACCTTTACTAGCCTCGTCCTTGAGATCTGATTTATCTACTAGGATGCCTCACCAAATGTGACATCAGCTGAATGATAAGGAAGTTTTTGAGGACTCAGATTCAGCTGGAAGCACTCCTGGCTCCTTCCCCAAGGAGGACTGGGATCAGCCCCCCCTTCCACCCTGACTGTTCAGCTTCCCACAAGATCTCCTTTTTTGAGCCAGTGTATAATGGATACAACATATCGCAGTACCAGCTTCAGAGCTGATAGCCCTGGACACCAGCTTTGACATCTTCCCTCACTCACTCAACACCGCTGGACTTGGGTTGAGTGGAGTTCCAGAGCCACAGTGTCAATGTCAGAGCTCCGACGATATCAACCCTGAGTCCCTTGGAGACTGTATGTGCATTACCTGGATGATATTTTTGTCATCTGGGAATGGGCCAGTAACAAGATAGAGCCATTTTGAATATCTAAATACTACAATGTCTTTTTTAAGGTTTATGTTTTCTTATCACAGTTCATATGTTAATTACTTGAATGTCAGCATCTCCCAAGATATTAGTTAGTAATGTGTGTAGAAAACCTACTTATTCAAACAGCCTCCTGCATTACACAAGCAACCATCCTGAGCATCAGAAAATAGGCATTGTGAAAGGTCAGTTTATTCGACTGGACAGAATGGTATCAGAGGATGACCAATTTATTTCAGAGTGCCATACAATGGCAGACATGTTCAGGGCTCAGGGTTATCTTACACAATTGATTTCAGAAGTTCAAGCTAATATTACCCAAAAGAGGAAGGATCCTTTGGTCAAAACTTCCTATAATAATGTGAAAGAACTGGTTGTGAGTTTGCAATATTCTTCTAATTATAAAATTATCATTGAAGTATTATATATAAACTGGTCTATTTTTTTTGTTTTTGAAGAGTTTGTTAACAAGGTGGGTGTAAAACCTTCAACAGTTTACCGTACGGGCAAGTCTATCAAAAACTTTTTGGAACAGGACAGTGGTACAGGAGTCACTACTAGCCATAAAGGGTTGGCACAGCTTTTGCAGTCAATGTAAACACATTTTAGTAGGTACATCTGTAGTGCTCAATAAGATGAGACTAAAAGCCAGTTTTCATTGTAATTGCAGCACCCAAGGTGTCATTTACCTTGACAAATGCCAGAAAACAGACAGATTTTATGTGCGCAAAACTCAAAGGAAACAAATTATCTATGAACGTGACCTGGATATAAATGTCAAAAACACCTTAGTTAAGCATGGGAGTCAGTACACAGATAATTATTTTATTTTTTGGTCTTGATTTTGAGAAAAATCCTAGGTGTAGTTCATAGGAAGATTTAATTGAAGTTTGTGAGTTGCATTGCAACTCAAATTAAATGCCACCCATGCGCCTGGCATCAGTGATCATATTTCCACTGGCAGTAGCCTAAGATTAAAATCTTTTAAATTGTAACAGTACTTTGTGTGACGTTGTGAACAATTTTAGGGTTTTTGTTTAAACACAATATTAATGCATTCTTGTCATTTTGGTTTTTAAATGCTTTATGAGACTTTTCAAAGCAACTTGTGTTTACTGGATGGTGACAATCATGTGACACTTATGGAGGGGCATGTTTTTATATCAGTTTTTGATTCTGAGGAAGTCTGTATTATTTTGGATGAAAGTGCTCAATCGTTATTTGTTGGTCATTAAAACAGTTTGTTTTTATTTTCCTGGATTTCTTTTTATCTCTTGTTTATTCTGGAATCAGTATTTGTGGTGTTTCATTCTGGTTCTGAGTTTTACTTTTGGAGTAGTCCCTACTGCTTGGGCTTCAACATTGGCCAGCTCAGTTCCAAGGTCCTCCTCAGAGCCATTAGCCGATGGAGTTGAATGGGCTACTGATTCTTCTAATTTAGGTGGCTCTTTTTCGCTTCCAATGGCTGAGCCAGCTTTTGAGGTTGTGGAGAGCCTTGGCCAGACCAGGCTGATTGGTACATGCTCAGAGTTCCAATACATCCAGACTCCCTCTCTAGACAGCTCTTACTTCCTCTCATTCTGGTGGAGGGGGAAAGATGGATCCCATAGGCTTTGAAAGTAGCCGGTATTCGAGTCCCAAGCTGGATTCCGATGAGTCTCCTTCAGACATCCCAAGACACATTCCCAGAAGAGGACTTGTAAGAGGAAGCATATTGACTCCTCTAATGAATCTGTCAAAGACACAGACTTAGATGTGTGTGGGGGGGTGGGGTGGGGCAAGAGATCTCCTTTGGAGACATCCTCAAATTGATGAAGGGGGGGGTTGCCCACCGAAACTCCTCCTTCTGATGAGCTGGTGTTTCTCAAAGTCTTTGGGTCCCACCTTTCAAAATCTGAGTGGTCCCTCCTCCCAACACTTTAGTCACCCTCAATGCCCAAAAAGCCTGGAGGGAGCCTGATGTGGCAGAGCCTATCCAAAGAGAAGACACACTGGGCTAAGGGTCCCCTTGTAGATGTCATGGGAGAAGCAACAGCCACAAAAAATGAACTGTCTGAAGAGACCTCCTCTCTCCACCCCCCTAATAGGGACAGAATGGAGAATTGGACTTTTGCTTCAGACACTTTCTCTTCATGTGCTGAAATACATAGATCACTTGACACTTCCAGAGAGATTTGATTTAAGGAACTTTCAAACTCCCTGGTGGGTAACTTACTGTTGGATATCCAAAAAACTGTGGATATCCAATTGTCCACCTTACAGTTATCATCAAATGTTGCCAAGAGATTGCTATCTAATGCAGCAGACTGCACAGCCTGAACAGCTGGCATAGGTATTACTATGCAACGACATGCTTGGATGTAGCTCTGTGACTGTGGAAAGCTTTAAGATGTCCTTCATAAATCTCCCGCTATGATGGTTCCACTTTATTTGGACCAAAAGTAAAGGATACACTTACAAGGAGTGAGCAGGATGCTAAGACCTTATTTGCCACTGAAATCTGTTTTTCAACCCTTCAGAGATCCTTCACCAGGAATCAAAGAGGAAGAAGAAAAGTGTGGTTCAAAAAATCTCAAGTTTTTCATCAAGGCACTCTTGAAAACAGGCCTTCCAGAGGCATAGGCAATTCCATGGGACATCACTCATGGAGCAAAGGTGGTCCATATAACTAAGGTTTCCATAGGCCATTAACTGAAAAACTTTATCAGCATCCCTGAATGCTTGCCCAACTGCTGCACTTTGGAGGCAGTCAGGGGTCACTTCTACTTATACCTTCTAGCCTGGCAAAATATACAAAATAAAATATATTAACTTCTGATTCATGGGTGCTAAGGAATATTACCAGAGGTTATATACAGTTCTTTTTCGTACTTTTTAGTACCAAAAAGACAGGGTACCTAACAGCAAGTTTGAATTTCAGCAGTCTGAATCAATTTTCAAAATGGACAAAATGCCAAATGGTCCCAGTACAATCCATTCTAACTCTGTTGAGAAAGAACTACTGGATGTACTCTATCGATCTCGAGTATGACTACTATCATATCAATTTCCAGTGGCAATTCAGGAGATTCCTCTCCTTTTGTCTGGGAGCCGGTCACTATCAGTTCAGAGCACTGCCTTCCAGTCTCACCACAACCCCCCCCCCCAATACTCACCAAGAAGATGGCAGCTGTGACAGCCTACCTTAGGCTACAAGGGATCCAAGTACTCCCATATCTAGACAAATGGCTTCTAACTGCTACCCAAAGGGGTCTACTTCTCACACATCAGTCATGTCTACAACAACTGACAACTCACCTGGGGATCTCAATAAACACCAACAAAAGCAAGCTACATCCTACTCCATCAATAGAATTCAAAGGTTGCCACATAGACCACTGTACATCAGATGGCAAAACGGACTTCAGCCTGAGTGAAATCAATCAGATCTGTAGCTCTATGAGTGATAAATTATCCCAGACCCCAGGCTCAACTGGTATTATGCATCCTGGGTTTAATGTCTTACTCAGCCAGATTTCACATGAGAGTTCTACCCCAGTTGTACAGTGGCCACAAAAACTTCATCACCTTTATTACAGATAATTACTATTAGAATTATAGAATTAGAAAATTATCCTCATTTGGATTTGTAGAAACTACATTCTATGGTGGATTTTCACCAATTCAGTAAATAAGGACAGGACATTCCATCCCCTAATACCCAGGGCCACAGTTATCATTGATGTCTCCCTTATCAGGGATCTAAACCTTGTCATCACAATGAACAAAACATGTTGGAGGTATAGGTTCCTGACCCAGAGACTCCCCATAATCGGGAATAGACTGCCCATACATGTCAAGCAGAGCTCCTCCTTAACCTTCTTCAAAAGGAACCTTGACGATTGGATGGAAGATAGAAAATTCATCCCGGGGATCACGTCAGTCACCCTGCTAGACAGGGGTCCAGGGAAGTAAACACTGCGGGAAGAAATATCCAGGGAATTGTTATGGCTACGCTTGTATAGGCCCTAGGGCCGATAGCCTAGTACCAACCTATGATAGTTTAAGGAATATGGTCTACGACAGAGGCCAAACTTCACATCAATGTCTTGGAATTAGCAGCAGTCATCTCTACATTGCAGGCATTTCAGGACCCAAGGATGTGAATCCAATACACGTAGACAACATGTCAGTGGTTTCGTACATCAGCAAGCAAGGTGGAATCCAATCATACCCTCTTTACTGAAAAGCCATGAGAATTTGGCAGTGGATGATGTCTTCGAACTTCTTAATACCAACATTCTTACAAGGGACATCCACCTTTCAAGAATGGGTTTTTTCCCAAAGGGGATTAAGACACATTTTTTGGCATTGAGCTTAAATCCATGGTTCTGACACCAGTCGTTGGTCTCATTGAGGCCTTTCTGTAGGATGTAAACATCACTTGGATAAACAGAGCAAAACTATAGAATTGCCTCGAGTGGTCTCTCAACAAAACAGTGTCAGAGATTTTCAGCCACCCATGCTAACCTTGCTGCAACCTTTTTGCTTTATACCTAAAGAAATGCAGAATTTACTTTGCCCTAATCCCTCCACAAGAACAGTCACAGAGAGATTCTTTTAGTCCATCCATGACCCCCCCAGGTCTCCTTTACACATTTCTACCAGTTCCACTTATCACCAAGTTCATTCCGAAAGCTATGAAGTGCAAAACCAGTGTAATCCTCATTGCTCCTTTCTGGCCTTGGTAGATATGGTTCTCCATTCTTTGGCCTCATCTTCTTTACCCACCATGGGTTCTGGATCCATTCCTAGATTTCCTCACACACCCATCCAGTATACCTCTACCAGACCTCAGGACCCTAAACCCAATTACATGGTTTCTCTAATTCTGACAATAGCCAGAGGATGTGGTAGTCCACATCATATCTTCTTTTCAAAGAAACTCAACCAAAAAGATTTACAAGAGCAAATGGAAGCATTTCTCTCTCTGGGCCTCTTCTAATGGACTAGACCCTTCTATAGCACCCCTATCGAAAATGTTGGAATTTCTTTCAGAACATTTTATGGCTGGATAGAGCTATTCCATGATTAAAGTACAATTACCACCCATTTCAAACGTTCATAGGTGTGTACTAGGCTAATGGCCCTGGAGCCTTTACAAGCCTAGCCCACAGGATTACCTTGGGATTGTGCGACCCAACCTTAGTTCCTAGTGCCTCTGTCGGGTAGAGCCAGTGAAGTGATCCCAGAGGTGAATTTTTTTAATTTCCCATCCACTCAAGATTTCTCTTGAAGAAGGCCAGTGATCTGCTCTACTTGACATGTATGTGAAGTCTATTCCATAGCATGGGCGGTCTCTGGGTTATGAACCTGTCCCTCCAGCATGTTCTGTTGATTGTGGTAATGAGGCCGAGGTCTCTGGAGCGTGTGGTGTGGAGGGACTGGGATTTCTTTAGATGTAGCATTTCTAACAGAGGTGGGTCAGACAAGGCTATGTAAGTCAAGCAGAGATCGCCTCTAAGTTGGCGATTTGAGACAGAGAATAGTTGGGAGTTTTTTTGAGTCTGTCCATATAGGCCAAGTGTTAAGGCCTAGGATCCTCTTTGTGAGGTATTTTTGTGGCCTCTCCAGTTGTTGTAGGTGTCTAATGAGGTACATGCCAAATGGGGCATTGTATTCTATGACTGGCCTAATGAGGGAAGAGTAGAGGGAGACAATGACCTCTTTCTTCGTGGATGCAAAACCTTTAGTAATGGAGATGTGCCACACAGGACTTACTGACCACAGTGGCAACTTGGTGGTCAAGGGAGGTTGCTGTCAACCTGTGTTCCCAGATCTCTTATAACGCCTTCTGTTCAGTGGACTACCATCAATGTGGTAATTCAAGGGAACTGGGTTTTTCCCAAAGGGGATTAAGACACGTTTTTTGGCGTTGAGCTTAAATCCATGGTTCTGACACCAGTCGTTGGTCTCATTGAGGCCTTTCTGTAGGATGTCAACATCACTTGGGGAGTTAATAATAGCTCCCAACTTGCAATCATCTGCAAACTTTGTCAGCCAAAGTCCCTTCGTGTTGGCCTGGACTTCAGAGAAGTAGATACCAAACAGGAGAGGACCCAGGACCGAACCCTGTGGGACTCCACTCGTGACTGGTCAGCAGTCCAACTTGGGAGTCAGCTACTTTCACACTGTGGGTTCTATCTGTGAGCCAGTTTGCAACCCAACTAGTGATATAGGGGTTGATGCCTGGCTTAGTAAGTTTTTCTATGATTCCTGAGTGGGGAATCGTATCAAAGGCCTTGGCCAGATCAAGGTAGGCTGTATGAACCACCTTACCTTCATCCACAGCTCTGGTGACTGACTCAAAGAAGTCAACCAGGCTGAGCAGGCATGATCTACCCTTCACAAAACCAAACTGTGTAGGATCCAAAGTTTGGAGATTCACTATATCCTTGTTTATTAGTTCCATGATGATGCATTCCACAGCTTTGTATATCAGGCTAATGGGGTGATAGTTCCCGGGCTCTGTAGTCGCTCCTCCTTTGTGGAGACGGATGACTGTAGCAGTGCGCCATTCAGTAGGGACAAAGCCTGAGGTGTGGCTGTGATTGAACAGGGCACACAGGTGAGGTGCCAGTTCACTCTGTAGTTCATGTAGAACACAGCCAGGGATACTGTCAGATCCCATAGAAGCTGTATTCTTGGCCTTGGACAGTGCTGTTTTAACCTGTGCAGCAGTAGTAATACTGAGTGCCGGGCAAGCTACTGGTATTGTGATTGTACCTTTGGGGGGGGGGGGGTAAAGTTAACACTGAATCTGTCTGCCAGTATATTTGATCTGTTGGCTCGGTATAGGAGGCATCACTGTGCAGTAACTCAGAGCAAATCTAGGTATTGCCATGGAGATTCTTTACATAACTATAGAAGGCCTTGTCAGCTTTATGGCCGATGACATCCCATGTACCTAGCACTGGTAAATGGCTTTTTTATACTAACCAGACATTGGGATCGTTTATGGCAGGGAATCCCTCATGTAATGAGTACTGCAACATGGAAGAGAAGGACATAAGTGGTTATGGTAAGATTTTACACAACTGTTCTTTCTCCGCAGGGCTCAACAATGTTTCTACTACTTCTCTCAAAGCCTTTCTTAGAGGAAAGTTTTTATTAGTACCCCCAGTTTGTGATCCAGTCCCTCCCAGGGACATCACCATCTTACTTCAGTCTCTGACACAAAAGCCCTTCAAAACCAGCAGCATCCATAGATATGAAGTTTCTTTTGTGGAAGATTGTTTTTATGGTTACCATTACATCTGCCAAATGGGTGTCAATGAGAACAAACCCTTCTTTCCTTTCTGAAGTAGCTTCTGAGTCTAACTTGAATCAAGAAATTGATTTTCTGGTTTTCTTCTCCAATTGTTCCAATAATGGAGAAAGAACAGTTGTGTAAATCTTACCACAATCACATATGTCCTTCTCTTCCATGTTGCAGTATTACATGAGGGATTCCCTGCCATAAACAATCCCAATGTTTGGCCAGTATAAAAAAGCCATTTGCCTGTGTTAGGTACATGGGATGAAACACACAAGCCCAAGGCAGGCATCAGCCATAAAACTGACATCCGTACGTACCATCTTCTGAACTACTCTGCTGCCAGTGCAAATGCCCTCTTCAACCGCTGGTCTGCTTGACTGAGTATTTGGTTGCTGTAAAAGTGTGTTCAGATAAGTGCCCATTGGGTTTTTTTCTTCTTACTTTTATTACTGCTTTTCTGTCTGTGGTTACTGTACATATGTCACCCACGAAAGGCAAATGGCGTTGTGAAAGACAAATTTCACATAAAGATTCCCACGACCAGTCTCTGTTTTGTTTAGGCCCTAATCATGACCATAAGTCTTGCTCTACATGTCAGCTATTTCTTCCCAAAACGCTGCATAGCCACCTTCATTCTCTAAAAATTTTCTTAGAGAACCAAAGACTTACAAGGTTAGCACATGACACTATAGAGGATACAATGGGCCCTTCTACTGAGCATGTGAAGAAGGCCAAGAAGCTGTGGCCTGAAGCCTTGCCTGCACCTCCCATTTCAGATGTCCCTCTCAAAGCCAGTGAAGGCCCAGAAGCCCATTTGGAATGTAGCTCAGATTCCTTGGTGGGAACTTGAGCAGAAGTCATCAGGGAGTCAGCTACTGGCACATCCTCAGATGTGTTGCAAACATCCATTTCAGAAGAGCAGGGGAACCTAGGCTCATATCATTGAAAGGCACTCTAGCTATTCCTCAGATCAGGAGGAAGTGCTAATGACTGTTAAAAATGCAGGCCTACATCAGATCCATCCACCTTCCACAAGGCTGCAGCGCCCCTTAAAAAGAAACAAAAAAACAAACATCTTCCACTTCCTCAGGAACCTCCACCTGACTAGCAGGCCTTCACACAGGGATTACTTAATGGCTTTAAAGCCTCCCGCTGGTGTTTCCCTTCCTAACCCACCTTCTACTCCTTCCCCTCAGGTTTAGGGAGCAAGTTTTATGTGAGGATGTGGATTCCTCAGAGGTTGAGTCTTTGGCATACTCTGCTCCAATTTATTTCCACCTGGAGTATGCATCATCTGTGGTGTAGTCCAAAGGAAATTAGTCTCCTGGTGAGCACATCACCTCTGAGGAGAACATTGCTCATTGGGGAGTTTTTCAAGTGGGACTGCTCACAGGTTACTGATGTGCAGAGGAGATGCTATGATTTTCCCCAGATGGGTTCTCCCTCTCACTCTGCTGTGTCACCAGTTCTGTCAGCCTTTCTGGATGGTTTCACTTCTGCTTCTAAGAACTCAGACTTTTAACCTCCTGCCCCCAACAAAGTTCCACAGGTCTACAAATTCCTTTATAAATGTTCTGTTGCAGACCCAGTACACGGTTCTTCAGCTACTGATACGTCATCCACACTTTTGTCTTCCACTTCTCTTCTCTCTTCAGACAAGGAGAGTAAAACCATGGAAAGGTTGGGGAAAAGGGTACACTTCAGCTACTCTTGCTTTTAGGGCAATTAACTATCAAACCCATATGAATAAGTATGCTCGGGCCCCTTCTTTCACAGGCCTCTCAGCTTCTATCTGATCTTCCACACACAGATGCAAAGTCTCAGTTTTCCTCTGTTTTGGGAGCATCTTCTCAAGTGGTAAACTACTCCATTAGGTGCACTTATGTTGATGAAGAATGTGCCAGGGCTGCTGCCTCTGGTTTTCTATTAAGAAGATACTCCTGGTTAAGGCTCCAACTTCATCCTGAAGACTTCAAGGCACAGCTAATGGATGCACCATTATATACTAATACCTTGTTTGGTACTGCAGCTGCTACCTTGTTCAAGTCCCTGCAGGAGAAGGGTAAAGAGTTGTAGGATTTAAACACGTCTTTGTATCTTCAGTTCCCAAATTCCAAAGGAACTACCCAGTTAAAATTGCTTTTGTCAGGAAACAATCTCAGACTCCAGCTACCAGAGGTAAAAGGGATGACAGGAGACCTGCTGCATCCAAATCCTCTCAGCCTTCTTTTCAAAAGAAGTCTTTTCCAGACAAGCCAGGCAGTCTGCGACTACCTTGCTCCCCCCTCAGCACCTTATTCTCTTCCCTTCCATTCTGGGAACACATCACTCATGATTTATGGTTTCAGTCTATTATCCACAAAGGATATTTCATGGCTTGGAAAGCTCTTAATCCTTTCATAAGAATTCCTCAACCACCTCAGGAACAGCTTCTTTCTTTCCAGAGGTGCTCCAAGAGTTGATTTCTCAGGGAACTATCCAGGAAATTCCATTCTCACAAAGAGGAAGAGGGTTCTACTTAAGGATGTTCCTGGTTTCCAGGAAAGATGGCCCACGGCAACCCATTCTGGACCTATCTCACCTTTCTAATGGTCCCAACCTTTCATATGCTTTCCCTCCAAACTCCATTTCCTCTCATTCTTCCAAAGGCCTATTTGGCCTCCATGGATATCAAGAATGCCTATTTACATGTTACCATTCATCCTCTTTGCTGAAAATGTTTATTTTTTTCTGTTGCTTTCTCCCATTTTCAGTTCTGACCTTTGCCTTTTGGTATCTCTAGAGCACCAAGGGTATTTACAAAATGTTTAGCTCATGTGATTGCTTTCTACAGGCTCCAGGACATGCAGGTCTTCTCCTATCTGGATGACCTATTGCTACAGGCACCTCTCACCCCATGACCTTGATTCACAATCTCCTGTTCACTACTACTCTTCTGCAAGGATAGGGATTCATAGTCAATTTCAAAAATCCATGCTCACCTCTTCACAAGACCACGTCTTCCTGGCGTGCAGGAGACATACTCATGTTGGTCTGTCTTCCTCCACAAAAAATTCTCCTTCTAGTTAGTTACTTCCAGGACCTTCTCCCTATATGTCTTTGACAATCAGGAAGTTTCTTAAGCTTGTAGGCTTCATGGCTTCTACTATTCTCATGCTACCCCTTGCCAAACTCGACATGAGAAAGTGGTACTTGAAATCAGTTTGGATTCAGTATGTTCATCCACTGAAGTTTGTTGCCCCTCTATTTCCTTGCCTAAAGAGGCAGCTTCTTTGGTGGATTCAGCAGACTGTCCAGAATCCAGGCATGCCTTTACATCCTCCCCTACCAACTCAAGAGCTGTTGGCAGATACTTCAGACATGGGTTGGGGCTAGACTTTGTGTCCATAAAAGTACAAGGCCCGTGGGTCCCCTCACAAAGGAAAGAACACAAACATAAGAAAGATGACGACTCTTCTGCTGGCTCTTCAGGTATTCCATTCAAGAATGGATCCTTCACAGGGATGGGTTTCTTGACATTGCCCAATACTGGGCTACACCTCAAACAGATCTTTTGGCCTCCCCTTTTAAAAGACAACTTCCACAGTTTTGTGCCAGAGTTCCAGGTTCTCTGGTATGGAGGGTGCATGTCCTATCCATCTCTTGGAAGGGGATGTTTCTTTATGCATCTCTCCCTTATTTAGAAAATTCTGATAAAGATTCAACAGGACAAACCAAAAATCTTACTGCTGACCCCCTTTTGTCCCTCTTCTTTTGCATTTAGCCAAGGGCAATCACCACAAGTTACCTCACAGGATGGATATCCTCACACAAGGGATCACTCATTCACCTTCAGTTGTCAACTCTGCAACTCACACTGTGGGTGATACACTTTGTATTCCTTTTTGGCACCTTTTCTCTGAAGACATGCTTAAGATGCTGCAGGAGGCCAGGAAACCCAATACTAGGAAATTCTACTTATCCAAATGAAAGAGGTTTTCTATATGGTATCTTAAAACTACGCCCATTAAATGTGGACATTCCTTTGATTCTAAGTTATTTGTGTCTACTCTTGAAGGCTGGGTTGGCTTATTCTTCTGTGAAAGCGCACGTCAGCTATTTCTGCATGTCTGCCTCTGTCTCCCCCCTTTTGGTCTCCAGACTGGAGGTTAAACTTCTCCTTAAAGGTGTCCTTGATATTAGACCTCCTAAGAAACCTGTTTGAAATCCCTGGGATCTTAGTTTTGTTTTGGAAAAGCTCACTGTGGTTACTTTTGAGCCTGCAGAAACAGCTACCCTGCAATACTGTACTTGGAAGACTGTGCTTCTGCTTGCTACTACTTTAGTTAAAAGGGTCTATGAACTACAAGCCTTGATGGCATTTCCATCTTTCCCGATTTTCCAGAAAGACAGGATTTCTTTATGTATTAACACTTCCTTTACCAAGGATGTGAATGAGTTGTCTCTTAATCGATCCATTAACTTGCCCACCTGTTTCCCCTCTCCACAGTCTTTTAGTGAGAAGATACTACACACCTTGGATATGCACGGACAACTCAGATTTTATTTGGATAAAAATTAAAGCTATCGGGAAATCTGATCAGCTTTTTGTCTCTTCATTCCAGGGCTCTGGGAAAGCCTGCTTCCAAACAGACTATTTCTACTTGGATTTCTAAAGTAATTTCATTATATTTTTCATGGTAAGAGTCTTCTCCTATTGAGGCTCGCTCTACTAAGGTTGTAGCTTACTCTGGTGCATTTCTCAAAGGTTGGGATACCTCTTCCACTTTAGAAGCAGCCACTTGGACTTCTGTACATACCTTCACTAAACACATTCAGGTTGGATGGCATTTTCAGGGTCCAGAGCAGGTTTTGCTAGAACCATTCTTCATGGCATTGTAGAAACAGCCTTGGCTCCTCCCTTTTTCCTTCATGAGCTGTGGTACTCTCCCTCAAGTAATGAATTAACATAAGAATAGAAGGACACAGAAGAGTTGTGTAAAATCTTAACATAACCATACATGTCCTTCTCTTCTGTGTTGCAGTATTCTCCCCTCCCATGTTCACCCTGGTTCTTGTTCTTTCTTTGGATGTTTATTTTTCCTCCTTGGTACCTTAGGCTGATGCCCTTTCTGGGGCATGTAAAAACTTTCTGTGAAGATGATGAATGGGAACATGTAGGTAGGTATACTTGATATTCAGGGAGGCCAAACAGGCCTGTGGAAGAATGAGAGGAACAGAGTTGGGACCATTGGGAAGGTGTTGAGGTGAGAAAGGTCCAGAATGGGTCTTCATGGGCCATCCTTCCTGGGAACCAGGAACATCCTTGAGAAGAACCTTCTTTCCCTTTGTGAGAGTGGAACATCATGGATACTTTCCTGGAAAATCAACTCTTGGAGCACCTCTGGAAAAAAAGTTCTTCTTGAGGTGGTTGAAGAATTCCCATGAAAGG
Organism: Protopterus annectens; assembly: GCF_019279795.1. Lineage (NCBI taxonomy): Eukaryota > Metazoa > Chordata > Ceratodontiformes > Protopteridae > Protopterus > Protopterus annectens. The sequence goes on along the minus strand of NC_056728.1, from coordinate 983,174,125 downwards.
AAAAAAAGGTTTCCAAGCCATGACATATCCTTTGTGGATAACAGATGGAACCCATAAATCATGAGTGATGTGTTCCCAGATTGGAAGAGAGAGAGTATGGCACAGAGAGAGAGAGAGGGAAATGACTTCAGATAAGCTTAGACAACTCAGGTTCTGCCGACATTACACTAAGATTACAACAAAATCAGATCAACTGTTCCTATTCATCTGCAAGAAAAAGCTGGGACAATCAGTATCTACAATAATCCTTTCATGATGCTTAGCAGATTGCAAATTTGTCTATTTTTCACGAGGTATGTCTTTACAATCACAGCCTAAGGGGCACTCTACCAGAGCAATGTCAACTTTAACAGCATTTGCTAAACAAGTGCCTATCACAGTGACATACGTCACAGCAACTAGGTCCTCAACTCATACCTTTGCATCTCACTACAAGTTAGATGTGCAGTCTAGAATTTGCTCATCTTTTGTTCCTGCCATACCCAGGAATGTCCTTCAACGAAACAATCCAGGTCCTCTCGGGAAGCTTGAAAATTTGTCTCATATGTCGACTCAGATGAAAAAAAGGTAACATAGGTTCATAGAATGATACTAGGCTATTGGCCCAGAGGACCTTATAAGCCTAGCCAAGAATTTTGCCCATGTTCTCTCAAAGTCAGCACTGGTTTCTCCTGTCCAACAGGGACACAGTTGGGCTCCAAGAAGTGTATTTTCTGTTTCCCATCCAGTCGTCCAGGTTCCTCTTAAAGAGGGTTAGAGAGGTACTCTGCTTGACATGGAGAGGGAGTCTATTTCACAGATGGGGGAGTCTTTGGGACACAAATCTATCCCCCCAACAAGTTCTATTAATGTCACAGACCAGTCTGAGATGGCCTTGTATGCTAGACACAGGTCACCTCTGAGCAGTCTGTCTGAGACTCCACTTGAAATAAACTCAAAACCAAATAGAGTGAAGCCTGGTGATTTTAGGGTCACCCTGCCATACTCCAGTGATATTAACAGTATACGTGATATTGTGAAAGCTAAGTGGAACATTCTCAGAACTGTAGATGAATTTGAAAATGTGATAGGTGAAACAGAGCTTTTTGTTTAAGAACACATCCCTTAAAAGGCATCTCTGCTATAATCTGAATAAGACCCAAGGAATTCCTTTGGAAAGAAATGGTACACATAAATGCAGAAATCGTAGTGCATGTAAATCTGTATATACTGATGAATCATATCAACACCCTGTATTGCACTTTAACATTGACTAATTTTTACGCTGATTGTAGGACAAAAAAATGTGCTTTATTTCAGTTTCTGTAAGATATGTTATGCATACTACATTGGTAAAACCAATTGTATGCTGAAAGACAGGCTGCTGGAGTACTACAGGGATGTACGAAATACAAAAGAAACTAATGCCTTGGCACAACATATTTTAAAAGAAGGAATGAATCATAGTTTTAGTTTCTTTGTATTAGAAGTGTTAGCTGAAGGTATAAGGGGAGGAGACTAAAAACAAAACTGAAGTGGCAGAGCAAAATTGGATAATTAAACTTCAGGCAGACAGACCTCTGGGACTGAATGCCAAAGTCTCCCTAAAAACCTTCTTGAAAGGGAGACCTTTGAAGCATTAAAGTATGATGAAACACAACTGTTATTTTTAAGTTTTTTGAAAATTTTAACTGCTTGACAATGTGTCTTTAATTTAATTGATTTGTGATGTCATTAATTGATATGGTTTTAAATGCTTCTGTTTTTTAAGAGAATGGATGTCTGATGAAGCGGTGAATACCGTGAAAGCGCTAACAAATTTTTTTTTTCTTTTTCCTGGTGCGACTAACTGAAGCGGTTTCTTATTTATTTTCCACTGTTTTGCTGCTGTTGGTTACACTGCAAGTCTAAGTTGTTTTCTTTTTCTGAAAATCTGTATCACCGGTCAATGTCCACTTTTAAAAGACTCCCTGATTAACAGAAGGACCTAAAAGATGAAGCTATCATGGGAGGATGATAAAAGTGCTTTTCTTAGCAGAAATAGAGAATGGATCCTCAGGCTCACCGGTTCCAGTGAAAGATGTAAAGGAGGTGACTATTATTGGATCTGACAAGACTCCAGTTCTGAACACATCAGTGTCTTCAGGGCCAAGCTTCATATTTCCAATGGATCTGGTGACCTTTTTTCTAGATCCGTTTGATTTCCTCTCTTGCTTTTTCTCTTTATGCTTGCCAGAATCCTTAGGTTTTCCTTTCTCTTCTTTCTCCTAACTATTCATTATCATCAACTTCTTAGTTGTGGGGAAAGTTGTTACTGGGGTAGATGGTACCAAACTCCTCACTTTGGTGGGAAGAAGGCCATTTAGAATGAGCTTATCCCTACAACTCTGCAAAGCTCAAGCCTCAAAGGAAGCACATGCCTTGAAATCTGCATCCAGATGTACTACACCTAAACAATATACTCAGTGAGTACAGATTCTATGGCTGTATTTTGTGACCACTGGTTAAATATTTCTTAAATCCTGTGGCCTTGTCCAACACACTGGGAAACACCACAATAGCAAAACAATGATCATAACAGCAATAACATTAATCTCAACTAACTGTAATTGAAAACCAGGAAGGATTCACTATAAGTAGGCAAGTACCTACTAAAAAGCAAAAATATTAAAAAGTTTATTTTTTAAAGGGATGATATAAAGGAAAGGCTGAAGTACAAAAAAAACTCAAAATTACACTAAAGGAGTACTTATCATTCGATGAACGTCAAAGACTTTGAATCAAACATATTGTTACACCCAAGTGGCAAACGCAATCCGGGGTAATCTGGGGATCAAAGGGAATTATGGGTAAGGGAGTAGTCAGAGCCCTGGATCTAAGCTTTTGTAAAGTGCCGTAGTCGGATCCAGTAAGATCTGATAACCCAAATGTTCAATTGGACGAAAAAGACAACATCAGATCCTCCATTATGTCTCTCCCCAAATTTGCTGATGGGTCTAAAGCTATTTGGATCAGACTGACTCTGCTTTCAGACATGGCACCATCAGAACAGTACAGTTTTGTACCTACCATAAATGTAGATGTTCGAGTGTTCACCCTGCTGCAGTCATCACACTTGGGTTATCCTGTCGTCAGGCGGTCCTGCAGTCGGCCGGAATTCCAAAGTCTTGGTCAGGTGACAGCTGCTGTCGCCTCTTCCCTGACGTCAGTGTGCCAGGGGTATATATAATGCAACCGACGCCATTTTCTTGAGTTTTTCTTGCCCCAGATGTCAGGTGCCCCCAAAAAGGTGGTCAGAATTAGTACCAAATGGAGTGAACACTGCACAAACACAAAATCCCTTCAGCTATAAGCAAATACATCAGTAAGGCATAGAAGAGATTTAGCCAGTAGATCAGAGGGGTTGGAGGGAGGGTAACCTGGACTGCAGCAGGGTGAACACTCGAACATCTACATTTATGGTAGGTATAAAACTGTACTATGTTCATCGTGTTACCCTGCTGCAGTCATCACACTTGGGTTGAATCCCAAAGCTAAGGTAGGGGGGAAGCATCATAGAGGGTTAGTGGAGGCAATAAGGCCCTGCGGAACTGCAGTGGCGAAGCCCGCCCTGGACTTAGAGTAAAGAGGTAAGTGATAGTGTTTGGTAAAGGTGTGTACTGAACTCCAAGTTGCAACTTCTAAAATGTCCTTGGTTGGAACCCCCCTGAGAAAGTCTGTAGAGGTAGCTGTTGCCCTGGTAGAGTGGGATCTAATGGTAGCAGGAACTGGCTTCCCATGATGGGTACAGCAGAAACTTATGCAATGACCTATCCATTTAGAAATGGCTTGCTTTGATATAGCCTTCCCTTGAGAAGCTGTAGCATAGGATACAAAGAGCTGGTCAGATTTTCTGAAAGCCTTGGTTTTGTCCAAGTAGTAACAAAGCTGCCTGTGAATGTCCAAATGCAGGAGTCTCTCACCTTTGTTCTGTGGATTGGGGAAGAAGGTGGGTAAGTGGATGGTTTGATTTAAAGCTACACTGGAAACCACCTTAGGCATAAAGGAAGGATTAGTTCATAGAGAAACTCTGTCTTGATGAAAAATGAGGAAAGGTTCCACTGTCATTAGTGCCTGTAGCTCTGAGACTCTTCTAGCTGAAGTTATTGCTAGGAGCAGGGCAGTCTTCCATGATAGGAACTGAAGATCTGCAGAGAAAGCTGGTTCAAAGGGAGATAGCGTTAGTTTTTCCAGAACAAAGTTGAGGTCCCATGTTGGTGTAGGAGCTCTCCTGGCTGGTCTAATGTTTTTTGCCCCTCTGAGGAACTGCCTTAGAAGAGGATGTGAAAATAAAGGTGGATCCGTGTTGTAGTGAGCTGAAATAGCTGAAGCATGGATTTTAATTGAGGAAAAGGAAAGTCCTTTGTGCAACATCTCAGCTAAATACCGTAGAATGTGAGGCATGTGAGGCTGAATTGTGTCTTGGCCTTTAGCTTGGTTCCAGGCACAAAACCTTTTCCATTTGTCCGAATAAACCTTCCTGGTGCTTGGCCTCCTGGCTTCCAGAATAACATCTAGAACTGCTTGTGAAAGAGGAGCTGGTTGGATGTTTAGTTGATTTGCCATGCAGCCAGATTTAAAGTTTTGAGCTGGCTGTGAAGAATCTGATTGTTTTGTTGTGTGAGCAAATGGGGTATTTGAGGCAATATCCATGGTGGGCTGTGGGCCATATTTTTTAATAGCAGATACCAGTGCTGGCGTGGCCAGTCTGGGGCTATGAGAATCAGTCGTGGTCTCTCCTTTTTGACTTTCAAAAGAACCTTTGTGAGGAGAGGTAATGGAGGGAAGGCATATACTGTCTGTTTTTTCCAACTGAAAGAGAGAGCGTCCACTTTCCAAGCTTGATGGTGAAATGTCCTTGTACAAAATTTTGTCAGTTGGTAGTTTTGAGGACTGGCAAACAGGTCTATGTTTGGAAGGCCCCACTTTTGAGTTATCATTGCAAATATTTGTGGATCTAGTTTCCACTTGTGGGGATCTTTGATGTTTCTGCTGAGGTCGTCTGCCAATGTGTTCTTCTGTCCTGGCAGGAATTGAGCTTGTAACTGGACTTGGTAGGCCAGAGCTGTGTTCCATAAGATCATTGCTTGCCTGCATAGAGGGTAGGAATGTGTACCCCCTTGTTTGTTTATGTACCACATTATTGTGGTGTTGTCCGTCTTTATTGCAAGTTGCCCTGGATGTAATAGATCCTTGAAGGCTGTCAGAGCTTTCTGTACAGCTAGCATCTCTTTTTGATTTATGTGCAGATTTCTTTGATCTGCAGTCCATAGGCCTTGAATGCATTGTCCTGCCATGTGTGCCCCCCAGGCGTAGTCTGAAGCATCTGTTGTGATAGTCTGCCTGGCTGGGGGCAAGGTGAAGGCTGACCCTTGCTGAGTTGACATGCCTGTGACCACCATAGAAATTCCTGTTGTAGGCAGGGAATGAGAGATATCATTGTGTCCAAGCTGTGGCTGTGTTGAGACCATACGCTTTTTAGGTACCACTGTAATTTCCTCATATGCAGCTTTGCAAATGGTATTATTAGTATGCAAGATGCCATGAAGCCCAAAGCCTGCAGAATTTTTCTTGCAGTTAATTGGGTCTTTGTTGCCATTGTCTTGAAATACTGAGTCAGTTGTACTTGCTTGTCTGGCGTAAGATAAGCCTTCTGGGCCATTGTATTCAAGCTGGCACCCAGGAATGTCATTTTTTGTGAGGGTACTAGTTTTGACTTCTTTTCGTTTACTGTGTACCCCAGGCAGTTTAGTAGATGCTTTACAAAGGCCAGATGATGTAAGAGAATGTCTTTGCTTTCTGCTTGGATGAGGCAGTCGTCCAGGTATGGATATATTTGAATTCCTCTTTGTCTGCAGTATGCAATTACTGGTGCCAGGCATTTTGTGAAAACTCTGGGCGCAGTAGATAAGCCAAACGGCAGTGCAGAGAATTGGTAATGGGTTGAACCTGCAATGAAACGGAGGTATCTTCTGCAACTTTGTCTGATAGGGACATGCAGGCATGCCTCCTTGAGGTCCAACGTTACTAGCCATGCTTCCTTGCCCAACATGGGAAGTAGCTGCTGTAGTGTAAGCATCTTGAATTTGGGTACTTGTAAGTAAGTGTTTAAAATTGAAAGGTCCAGAATTGGTCTCCAGGCATTGTCCTTTCTGGGCACTAGAAAGAGTCTCGAGTAAAATCCTTGGCCTTGCTCTTGAGTAGGCACCAGCTGAATGGCTCTCATGTCCATGAGAGCTATAATTTGTTTTTGTGCCTCTGCCCATTGATTTTGTGGCAGGTTTGGCATTCCTCTTTTCATTGGCAAGGTGTGAAAGTGGAATCTGTATCCTCGTAAAATTATGTCTAGGACCCATTTGTCCTTTGTGACAATGTGCCAGTTGTCTGCAAAAAGTGTGAGTTTTCCCCACAAGGTGGCTGCCAAGAGAGTACTGCTTGGCCAGATGAGGTGCAAGTCATTCAGTTTGCCTTCTGGTGGATTGAGACCTGTCTTCTCCTCCCTTCTGTGTTGTACTGCCCCATTGGCGAGGTTTATACCAGGCTTGTGGTTGTCCTCTGCCCCTTGGGCGTCTGTATTTACCCCTCTGTGGTCTGTCAGTGGCTGGAAAGGACCAATTTTTTGTTGGCCAGTTTCTGCTGAAGCGAGGGGGTTGTACTTGTAGGAAATCTTTGACTGTCTGCATAGATTTTGCATTAGCTTCCATTTTCTTTAAAACTTCTTCTGCCCTAACTCCAAAAAGAACATCTTGCTGTAAGGGAGCATCTAGTAGTTTTGCTTTAACATGATCAGGCAGAGTTTGTTCCTTTAACCAAGCATGCCTACGTATAACAGACCCAGTGACAGCTGCTCTGTAGGAGGCCTCCAAAGAATCAAACCCACATTGTAAGGTATGTTTGCCCACCTGCTCAGTGGCGTGCAACAGATCCTGTACTTCTTTCAATTCAGATTGTTGAGGGAGAGTGGTTATTCTTTGCTTTAACTGAGAGATTAGAAATTGCTGATACTTAAGCATGTGAAATTGACAATTCAGTGCCCTCACAGCTAGTGTGGCTGAGGTGTAAACCTTTTCCCCCCACCTGTCTAGTGCTCTGGAATCCCTCTCAGAAGGTACTGGGTTTTTAGCCATAGAAGCCTTAGCCCCCTTGGAACCCTGGGAGATGGTCTCTGGGTCAGGTACAGGGTTTTTGTAAAGAAATTTGTGGGAATCAGGCACTCTGTAGTATCTATCAGGCTTAGCCGGAGCAGGAGGTAGAGAGTCTGGGTTGAAACTGGATTCTAAATAGACATCATCCACAATGTCCAAAACTGGTGGGATGGCAAGCGGTCTGTGTTGGGGGAGTAAAAGAAACTCTTGGAGCCTTTTCTTTGAATCAGAGTAGTTCTGACCTTCCCAGTGAAAATGTTCCCTCATAGTGTGTAAAGTTTCCCGAAAGGAGTAGTCTTCAGGAGGAGAAGCTGAGGGAATAGAGTCCTCAGCATCAGAATCTTCATAAGGAGAGAAGGAATAGTCTTGGTCCTCAGAGGAGTCTGAAGAAATGGACATTTGCTCAGAGGATGCATAATCTTCCTCTTGTCTAGGCCCTTTGTCAGGAGGGGGCTGGGAACCCCTGATTAAAGAAATCAAATCTTCAGCCATTTTGAGCATCTGTTTCTTAGGCATGGGGCCGTGAACAGGAGACCGAAGTGCAGTCCTTTAAGATTTAGGAGGAGTCTTCGACTTAGAAAACGTTTTAAAGGTGAGAGTCGTCGGTCTGAAAACGCCTTCAGAAACCGATGGCATTTCTGTAGCACCGACGTCTTTTGTAGCAAAGTCGTCGGAAGGGCCTGAAGTAAAAGGCTGCGTCAGCCTGGTACATTCCGTCAAAATTTCTGTAGCGGTCTCGGGTTCCAGATCTGCGGTAGCCAGGGGCTGCATCGGAGCCTCACTGAGGACTGGAGACCGGATCAGCTGAGGCCTCGGAATCTGGCTTAAGCCTGGGCTGTCTGTCCTTATCCCTGCGTTTTTTGTGCACACCGGTAGTCGGTTGCTCCGACGGCATGGTGTAGTTAAATTTCCTACCGAAGTAGTGTCATGCGAAATCAAAGCGTCTTTTAATAGTACACTTATTAAACCTAGCACAAAACCGGCAAGTAGTGAAGTTGTGGTCTGGGCCTAGGCAAGGTATGCAATAAGAATGAAAATCCTTATGAGGTATTTGCTTCCCACAAGAAATACAATTGTTAACTTTTTCTGACATCGGTCTGAGGCAAGAAAAGTTTTCCCAACGGGGTACTTAGCTTTATAGAAGACTTCGGTCTGAAATTCGAATTCGAAAATCTCAGGAGTCGGCCGACCGGCACTTGCAAACTGCTTCAGGCACCGCGCGGCAAGAAAGACTGAAGAAAATGGCGTCGGTTGCATTTTATATATATATATATATATATATATATATATATATATATATATACCCTGGCGCACTGACGTCAGGGAAGAGGTAACAGCAACCGACGCCGGACCAAGACTTTGGAATTCCGGCCGACTGTGGGACCACCTGACGACAGAATAACCCAAGTGTGATGACTGCAGCAGGGTAACACGATGAACATCTATCATTGAAGTTCAGGGTCATATGCACACATTTTAATTTTAACATGAATAATGTACATTTATTAATCAATGATTCATAACTGTGTGTGGGTATATCAGGATTTACCACAGCTGGTGTGGTCTGATCATAAGGGTGAAGTCCAAGTGATTAAATAAAGTCAGCTTTGGGTAAATCCTGATATACCCATACACAATGAATGGATTATTGAAATTATACAGTTACATTATTTAAGAAACAAATTGCTTACCTTTCTTAAATAATGTATAAGGACACTTCGGTTTTCTTCCACAATGTCTTCCCTATACCGATGTAGTGTGCATACATGTGAGACTTGTGTTTCCACACTTGCACAGTACATCAGTGCAGGAGAACTGATGGAGAAAACTCTCTTGCTGTTTTTTTTTTTAAAACTATTAAAAAAATAGAGATTTATGAGGGACAGCACAAAGCCATAAGGAAAAGAGACAGGGTTCTGTTTATTTTTACACAACATACTTGATTTTTCTTATATTTTCTCTGCCCCTCACCATATGCCAAAAGAACATATAGCCACTCAATGGTACTTCAGCAGATGGACTTCTTTTTATTGGTATATGCTCAATTTATAATGGATATGCTGGCTGGGCTGTCCAATCAGTGTGCTTGCTTTTGAATAGTAATGACCATTTATTGTATAATTTAGGTTTTCATTTATTTAAAGTAGGAAAAGTACAACTGTGTAATAACTTACTCTAGCAGTAGACGTTCAGGCAGATCATTGCTGCAGTAGTACTGATTACAGTTCAGCTTCCAGAAACACTCCAGGTTTGAGAGCATCCACCCGTACTATTTTTAGAGCTTTCTTGTCCAATTTACCCTTGTCCTGTGTGAGCAGTCTAGTTAAAGCAGCATCAAAGGTTCCAATTTGGACATCTGGATGAGAAGGACAGAGAAAATGCTTTCTGGGCTAGAGAGATACTATTAGGATCACCTCTGGCTCTCCTTCCTTAATTTGTGGATTATCCACAGTGTCAGCTACAGGGTCTTCAGGACAGAGTATTAGAGCCACTCTCCCAAAGCAGCATGACAAAGTTTCTTTCTCTTTTGATGTCTGAATGAGTAGGGGAAACCAGTGCTGTCTGGGCCAAAAAAGTGCTATTAGGAGCAATTTAGATGATCGCCTCTCTCACCTTCTGGATCACCCTGATGAAAATGGTACTAGAGGGCAATGTGCACAGAAACAGACTTGTTCATCTGAAGGAGAAATCATTCATTGCTAAAGCTTTTTTGCATGGTACCACTGGAGCAGAATTTCAGCTGCTTATTGCTCAAAAAAAGCAAACAGGGAGACCTTACTCATTACATATCATAGCTTGAGCTTTGCAGATGTATGAAAACATCTTTATGTAAGAACCAATCATGACACTGCAAACTGATCTACTGGATGAGCCACCACAAAGTTTAACTGGGTTGTACACTGTCTTCAGGTTCACTTTAGTAGTTATGGTCAGACTGCAGAAAGGATTGAATCCTCATTTGCTTTTTTATATACCACACTAGTGGTCTTGTCTGTTGTCATCATTTGCAAGACTCCTTTTTCCAAGAAGGGCTTGAAAGCTTTGAGAGCCTAGATCAAGGCATTATTTCCTTTATATGCTTCTTTCTTTGAGTTTAGTCCCATACCTCATGTACCTTGAGGTCTTTTTTCTCTCTTCACATCAGGTCTGACTTGTATGCAGTTACATTCAGTTGTGGAGGTTCTGTCTAAAAGATAACCCTTGGTCTTGTCTGACCTGGCTGGATTACTGGTCATTTTTTTGTGATGCAGGACAGCATAAGAATCATCCCCTCCATGGACTAAGTTTCGATTCCAGGTGTTTCTAAGGTTATCACTAGAGTTTCCCCATGTGCAGCCTTACCAGGGGAAACAAATATAATGGGAGACTGAGTCCTAATGCCCATAACAGCTCCCTGGAGATACCTGCTTTCTTCTGTGACAATGTCTGAAAAAACTGTGCAAGGGATTCCACTTTGTCTTGAGGGAGGAAAACCCTTTAATTGCTGGAGTATGGCAAGAATTCCACACCACTCTTCTGGAAGTAATGAAATGAATTGGGGATGTTGCAATAAAATTTAATATTTTGTAAACAACCCATGATGACTGGCATAGCCTTTCCTACCTCCTTCTGGGATTATGCGTAGATAAGGCAGTCATCCAAGAAAGCAGTAAATGTGGATGCTCTTGGCTCTGCAATATGCCAAGACTGGAGTAAACAACTATGTCAAGAGCTTGAGTGCTGTAACCACTCCAAAGAATAAGCAAGCAAGCTGATAGTGGGAGCACTTGCCTTGAATCTGAGAAAGCATCTGTGTCCCCTGGAACTGAGATAAAGAGGTAGTCATCCTAGAGGTCCAGAGTAAACATCTCAGTTTGAGGGATTAGAATTGAAAGATAGAGTTGCAAAAGGGCTTACAATATCAGCATTTTAGCTACAGGTATGTGACCAGCCATGACATGTCCAAGACATGCTTCCAAGGACCATCCTTTCTGGGCACTATGAATAATCTTTAATAGAATCCCCTGTTTTGGACCAGTCATGGTACTGTTTCCACTACTTACAGCTGTAAGAGATACACTAGAACTAGAAGGACCACATGTACTCGGTGTGGGAAGGGTAACAATACCTATCACCTTTGTTTTTCTAATAAAATGAAATATGCAACCTTGAAACCGTCTGTTGCACTCTCATTTCACTTGTGATGCTTTCCCAATATCTTTTAAATTGGGATACTATTTCTGCTATCCTGAAAGTGGGTAAGGTGTGGAAGTGAACAGGACTGGGGTATGATGAGGGAGGGAGGAGCTCTATGCAATCATAGCTACTCCCTTTGAATTGGGGAATCAAGTTCTCAGTTTAATCTTCCTGCTATTTCCTTTTGTAGTGGCCCTTTTCCTCCCCTCACCTGCTTCCTCTTACCTTACCTGCAATAGCACAGCCCAGACTTAAGGAGTAATTTCTCCCATATCTTGACACAGGGCGAGTAAAAGGCTGTTTCATCAACTGCATACTCTTCTTCCTTTCCTCCATCATATACAGTACCTCAGCAAAAGAGATCTGAAAGAGCAAATCCTTCTCAAGTTGCATGTGCTTTTTTGGGGGGTGATGTCGTGGTGAGGCTAGACCAGAAGACTCCACGGCAATGCAAGTCAAGACCTTGTGTCTCTTCCTACTTAAATAGTTCTGAAACAAATACATCCTTCTAAGTATTTGTATATGTTCATAAGTATAAAATAAGAAGTTATGTACCTACCATAACGTTCCATGTTAGTTGTCTTCTTCTCACCTTCTTTCTTGCTGGATGGGTTCGGAGCCGATCCTCGGCTCCGACTCGGCCAATACTAAAGCTCGAGAGCTAATTCCACCGGCTCGAGGCTCCCCAATATCCCACAATGCTAGGCGGTAACTACTCAGATCTCGTTTGATAGCTATACCAAGCAACCCTAGTCTCCATAGAATGGAGTAGGGAAACCCACCTCAAAACAACCTGCGTGAAAGGTATCGCAGACCTAAGAAAGGAGAAAAAGAGGTGGAAGAACGTGTGGGAATGACGACTTCCAGAGGAAGAACACAAACTGAATTCCTGTTGGTCTGTCCAGGCTTGGGGGAAGGAGGGTGGGACGCAAGAAAGAAGGCGAGAAGAAGACAACTAACATGGAACGTTATGGTAGGTACATAACTTCTTAATGTTAAGTTGTCCATCTCGCTTTCATTCTTGCTGGATGGGACCGCGTCCCTAGCACCTTATCCCGGGTGGCCTATCGGAACAGACTCCTGAGAACAGTGGAACCAAAATTGGCACGGCTTCTGGAAACCATGTTCAATTTGTAATGTGAAATGAATGTATGAGGAGAAGCCCAGGTGGCTGCTGCACAAATGGAATCTATTGGCAGCCTATCCTGAAAAGCTACGGATGTAGCTAATGCCCTAGTTGAATGAGCTCTAGGTCTTGAGGGTAGTTTTTGATGTCTTATCTCATAGATGAAGGTAATTGTAGAGGTGAGCCATCTAGAGAGGGATACTTTAGTAACAGGAAGGCCCAATTTTCCTTCCGCATATGACAGAAACAATTGATTAGATTTCCTGAATTGTTTAGTCCTATCTAAGTAATATCTAAGTTGGCGATGAACATCCAAAAAATGTAGCTTTTGTTCCGACCTGTTTGAATAGTTAGGGAAAAAGACGGGGAGATCAATAATTTGGTTTAGGTTTACTTGAGAGGAAACTTTGGGCAAAAAGGATGGATTAGTATGGAGGGATACCCTATCTTTGTGAAACACTAAGTAAGGAGGACGACTGCACAGAGCATGGAGTTCAGATACCCTTCTCGCTGAAGTTATAGCTACTAGAAAAAGTGTCTTCCAAGAAAGCAACTTCAGAGAACATGAAGCTGCCGGTTCGAAGGGGGGAAGGATTAAGGATGCCAGAACCAAGTTCAAATCCCATTGAGGCGGGGGATCTTTGATTGGAGGTTTGAGAAGAAATACGCCCCTTAAAAAGGCTTTACAGAGTTTGTGAGCCATGATGCTAGACTCCGAGACACCAACATGAAAATTAGATATGGCAGCCAATTGAGCTCTAATGGTAGATGCAGATGATCCTAAATGAAAGAGTTCTGTTAGAAAATCTAGAATAGACTGGATAGGTGCTGTAAAGGGATCTATGTTTTTTGACATTGCCCAAAAGGAGAAGCGTTTCCATTTGCTACTATAAATCTTCCGGGTAGAAGATTTATGAGAGGCTATCAAGATATCTCGGACTGAGCGAGATATTGAGGGAAGCCTGGCTAAGGTTGGAATCGGAAAAATCACGCTGTAGAGAAAGCAGAGATTGGTGCAACTGACCTGATTGGTGGGTTATCAGATCTGGTACTGGGTCCAGATGCCAAGGCTGCTCCAAAAGGTAACGATGAAGAAACGGAAACCATATCTGTCGAGGCCAGTAAGGGGCAATGAGGATCATTGTCACTCTCAAGGCGATGGCTTTCTGAATTAGTTGAGATATCAGTGGAAAGGGGGGAAAGGCATACAGAAGTCCCCGGGGCCAATCGTAAACTAGAGCGTCTCTGGTGGGATGGCCTGGTAACGGGAAGAGAGTGAAGAAGTCGTGACACTTGCTGTTTTGGGGAGTATCAAAAAGATCGCAGCAAGGCTGGCCCCATCTTAGGAATACTTCTTCTAGAACTGATTTCTTTAGAGACCACTCATGGGGCATGAGAATTGCCCTGCTCAATTTGTCTGCAATAACGTTGGATTTCCCAGGAATGTGCGTTGCTATCCGAAAACGTTGGGAAGAGATCACCCATTGCCAAAGTCTGAGTGCCTCTCGACATAAAGGGTATGATCTGGTTCCACCTTGTTTGTTGATGTACCACACTACGGACATGTTGTCCGTTTGAATTGCAATAGTCCCAGTGGGAAGAGAGTCGTGAAGGGCTTGCAACGCTAAAAGCACTGCTCTCATCTCTAAGACATTTATGTGCAAGTGGCACTCGAAAGGTTGCCACGTGCCTTGGACTGTCCTGCCCTGATAATGCCCCCCCACCCGATCAGGGAGGTGTCTGTTGTCAACGTGGTGATTGGGGGGGGGAGTGAAGGGTCTTCCTCGGAGAAGTTGAGGTGATGTGATCCACCAAGACAGTTGATTCTTGCATGATTGAGTTATCAAAATGGTATGGGACATCGGGAGCTGTTGAAAGGACCATTGAGTAAACAGCATCCATTGGAGGATCCTCATGTGAAAGCGAGCCAAGGGGAGAAGGGGAATAGCTGCTGCCGTGAGTCCTAACACCTTCAAAACTAATCTGGCTTTGACTTTGTTGCATTGTAAGAGAAGGGAAACTTGTTTTTGAATATCTGACACTCTGCTCTGTGAGTCTGGCTGAAAGATTGAGTGTGTTTAAGGTGGCGCCTATAAAGGTAATAGATTGACAAGGCGACAAGGCAGATTTTTCGAAATTTATCGAAATGCCTAGAGCTTGGCAAGACTGGATGGTGAAGTCCCTGGATAGAAGAAGCTGATGTCTGGTGGTGGCAGTAAGGAGCCAGTCGTCTAAATATGGAAACACCTGGAATCCTTGACGTCTCAAGTGAGCCACGACCACTGCCATGCATTTGGTAAACACAAGGGGGGCTGTAGTGAGACCAAAGGGCAGGGCCCTGAACTGGTAGTGACTGGTTCCCAGCCTGAAGCGGAGATATCTCCTGGTGCATCTGTTCATCTTGATGTGGTAGTACGCGTCCTGAAGATCTATCGAGCACATCCAATTGTCCTGACCCAAGAAGGGTAGAATGGACTGAAGCATGACCATCCGGAATTTTGTTTTCCTGATATACTTGTTTAAGTAGCTGAGATCCAGTATGGGTCTCCAGTCCCCTGTTTTTTTTGGTACCAAAAAGAATTTGGAGTAGATTCCGGATCCTTGCTGGTCTGCTGGGACTGATTGGATAGCTCTTTTTGATAGCAGCTTTGAAATTTCTAATGCTGCTTGTTCCCTTAGACCGGGTGGAACGTCTGGAAGGGATCTTTTGGGTTGGGATGGGATGTGAATAAAGGGAATTTTGTAACCCTCGGATATGATCGACTGTACCCATTTGTCTTGAGTAAGGGAAAGCCAGGCTTTTGGGTACAGGGATAAACTTCCCCCGACTGCCTCCGAAGGTGGGCAGCCGGGCAGCCCCTCAGGGATGCTGAAAGGGTTTGTCAGAGAACATTTCTCTGCTACCCTGGTTTTGCGGACCTCCTCTGCCTCTGGGGCGGTGTCTATTATTATTCCCCCCTCTGCCTCTAGAGGGGAATCGACCTTGTGCGTCAGATGAGACTCCCTGGGATTGCTTGCGGAACCACATCTTTCCTCCCCTCTGACCTTTGGGATAGGGTCTAGAAGGGGTAGAAAAACGGACTCCTATGGCAGAGAGAGTCTTACCTTCTGCCTCGCACCTGGTCAATGTATCCTTCACCTGTGGACCAAACAAGGATGAGCCATCAAAGGGAGAATTGGTGAAGGACGCCTTGAAAGGGTCTGCAAAGTTGCATAGCCGCATCCAGGCGTGACATCGTAAGGCAACACCTGTGCCTGTGGCTCTACTCGCCCCATCTGCAGCATATGAGACCAGCCACATGGAGGAGTTAATGATGGAATTCAGGGTTGCCAACTGGGAGTTCATTGTGTCTTTGAACCCCTCAGCTGTAGGATCCTTTATCAGTTCACCCATATCCTTGAGTAAATCTCTCTGGAGACGAGTGAAGTGGCATAAGTAATTCAGCGAACGCATTGAAAAGGTCGCTGATGAGAACATCTGCTTGCCGTACCTGTCCATGGTCCTAGATTCCTTATTAGGAGGATGGACAGGAACCGAAGGATCGGCTAACTCCTTCTTAGTGGCCGCAGCCACCACCATGGCATCAACAGGGACACCTTTGGATAAAAAATCTTTATCCCTAGGGGCAGTAATAAATTTAGATGGTCTCCTTGGGGTGGGTTCCACTGAATCAGGAGCCGTCCAAGCCTTCCTTGCCACCACTTCCATAAGGGGGTCAAAGGGAGGGGACACCCAGGAGGTAGAAGGGCGAGAGCCAAACGCCTCAAGATACACTGACTCATCCTCCGAAGGGTTAAGGGCTGGCCAGTTCCCCCTCTGTTTGAGGATCTCAAGGATGTCGGCAAAGGAGACCTCCTCAGAGAGGGATCGAGGGGAACCTTCAGATTCCTCTAAGTCAGTGTCAGAGGTGACAGACTCAGGGGAGTCAATGTGCTTCCTCTTGCACTGCCTCTTCCTAGGGGAATCTCCTACCGGATCAGGAGAGGCCTCGGAAGAGGAGGAAATTCCCAATGGGGAAACTTGAGGAGTTGGCTCTCTGCGGTCTAAGGCAAGGGGGTGAGTAGAAATCACCACAGGCACTGTAGATGGGGGGGCTGAAGGAGCCGACTGTGGGGCAGACCCTGGTTCTAGCACGCTCCGCATGACCTTGAAGGCACCCCTGTCAGGCAAGGCCAGAGGCCCCCGCTCCGAAGAGACAAGGACCTCCCCCGGCACCGACAGGGATGGCTCCAAAGCCGATGTTGGAGCCGAACTCACCAGTGCCAAAGCCCCGAGAGGGAGAGCGGGGTTGGACAAGGGTCCGATGCCACTCGACCCCGCGGAGCAGACAAGGGAAGCTCGGCGCCGAGATCCCTCCAAGGAGGAGATCGGAGCAGACGACGGACCCAAAAGGGAAGGTATCAGATCCGACGCACCGACAGTCATGGCTCCGACAAGCCCTGTCTCCGAACTCAAAGGAGTCAGAGGAGGAATGCATTGGGGAACGGAAATAGCCACTGACTCCTGAGTCGGGCTATGCAGCATTTGGGCCAGTGCCTCGGACTTGAGAAGTCTACTCACTACCCTTTGCAAATCGTGGTCAGATAACCTGGAAGACTGTGAGGAATGAGTTTTATGGCTCCGTTTAGAAAGAAGAGGGGATCCTGGCACTGAATGCACGGAGCCGATAGAGGGGGATCTAGATCTCTTCCTAGACTGTGGCTCCGATAAGAGTATCGGAGCCAACGGAGTTTTATCAGCCTCGGCTCCAGCCGGAGCCAAGGTAACAGTATGAGGCTTGGAAACATCGGCTCCGGCCGGAGCCGATGTCGAAGCCGACTTAACCTTTCCAGCAGTCAACTCAGAAACCGGAGCCGACTGTTTGGAAGTTTTAGAAGGCTTCCCTGACACAGACTGAGTCGGGGAGCCTTCAGGCTTTAATAAGCCCTGCAAGATGAATTTATTCTTGCGTTCCTGCAGGACTAGTCTCCAAAAAACCACGATAAAGTTCTAGTGAAGCAGTCACGATCCAATTTTCTTTTATTGTATCACATAAAAAACAGCAGGTTAAGCGCTTTCATCTACGCACTCGTAGACTTTATCAGAACACTTAATAAGCTTTAAACAAGTCTATTTATACCAGAAAAACCGCCAAAAAATCCCAATTAATCAATTAAAAGTTATTGCTAACTTAAAGTCACAGTTATTTTATCAGATACTTGCATCACTTCCTTAAATATAATCTGTCCTTATAAAAGTATGTTATTATAAATTACACTAACATATAGTAATTTCTGTGTTAAAATATCCAACATTACATCATTTTTATTCACACATAACTAGTTACATATATTTAAAAACTGCTACCTGTACACTACTTAATATTATAAAATGTGATAAAAACCACTGTTCAAAATTCATACTTCTATTTAAAACCTTAGTATTACTTGATATATATGTTGTTAGTGTAACACATTTATTACATATATGTACACAACATCTACTGCATATAAAATTAATTGCACACCATTAATATATTTTGTACTTATTGAATATACTGCCTATATTATTTGTTGGAGTAGGAGAGAATATATGACCATTTGTATTGCATACGTAAAAAAGACACCAATAATGCCCTGTATAGGCATTTAAATAATAGCTCGGACTGCACAGGTTTTCTGTTTGGAATTTTGGAAGTAGTTAAGCAGAATCCTAGGGGAGGTGACATTAAGGCACAAGTTTCAGAAAAGGAAATCAAGTGGCAAATTAGGTTAAATGCAGCGGCACCTCCAGGCCTGAATGATTGCATACCTACTAAACCTCTCATAAGAGATTAGCATTCATATTTTATGTGTTATGTAATAGACGGTTTTTAACAAATAACAAATAATATAGGCAGTATATTCAATAAGTACAAAATATATTAATGGTATGCAATTAATTTTATATGCAGTAGATGTTGTGTACATATATGTAATAAATGTGTTACACTAACAACATATATATCAAGTAATACTAAGGTTTTAAATAGAAGTATGAATTTTGAACAGTGGTTTTTATCACATTTTATAATATTAAGTAGTGTACAGGTAGCAGTTTTTAAATATATGTAACTAGTTATGTGTGAATAAAAATGATGTAATGTTGGATATTTTAACACAGAAATTACTATATGTTAGTGTAATTTATAATAACATACTTTTATAAGGACAGATTATATTTAAGGAAGTGATGCAAGTATCTGATAAAATAACTGTGACTTTAAGTTAGCAATAACTTTTAATTGATTAATTGGGATTTTTTGGCGGTTTTTCTGGTATAAATAGACTTGTTTAAAGCTTATTAAGTGTTCTGATGAAGTCTACGAGTGCGTAGATGAAAGCGCTTAACCTGCTGTTTTTTATGTGATACAATAAAAGAAAATTGGATCGTGACTGCTTCACTAGAACTTTATCGTGGTTTTTTGGAGACTTGTACTGTTGTGAGTTCTAGTGTTTCCTTGTTGTTCCTGCAGGACTCTAGGGCTAAAACCATGACAAACAGCACAAGAGTCCTGCAGGTGCAAAGGTCCCAGGCAATACACACAAGAAGTGTGACCGTCTGTCAGAGACATTTTCTGACAGCACGAGTCACACTTCTTGAAGCCTGAGACCTTAGCGTCTTTTGACATAGTGAAAGGAGTGCCTGACAAAAACACAAACACACTACAGACACACCCTCTACCAAAGAAAATTATTAAATTATTAAGGCTAACACAAAGCCACAAACACACATACAAGCCCTTAACAAAAAAACTACTAATTTAGTCACACTAAAGGACTGGGGGAAGGGAAGGGGCCGAAGGCCTACAAGTTAAGGGAAGAAAAGGAAGGGAATATAGACCCCAAAAAACAGGGGTCGATTTATCTAAATATTAATTAAACTAAAAAGGTTATGATATGAAACAATAGGGGGTTGAGAAATACCTATTACGGTAAAAACTCTCACTAACCTGCCTGAACCGGTAGAAAAGCACCTCGTCAGCTATAGCGGCAAACGAGATCTGGGTAGTTACCGCCTAGCATTGTGGGATATAGGGGAGCCTCGAGCCGGTGGAATTAGCTCTCGAGCTTTAGTATTGGCCGAGTCAGGGCCGAGGATCGGCTCCGAACCCATCCAGCAAGAATGAAGGTGAGATGGACAACTTAACATGTTAATATTAGCCCAGAAATCACTGACCATTTCCTGAGCACATTTACTTAATTCACTGAGGACAGTGTCCCAATCTGTTTAATTGGTATGACACTTAGCATCACAAGGATCTTGAGAAGCTTACAAAAAATTTTAGTACTGAAACATCAAGTTTCAAGTACATATTTCACAAATGGTATACCTTGGACAAAATCTTATACAAATAAACAAAATCCCAACCATGAAGCTATATTTACTTCTTTCCAGTACCAATTCCTTATCTGTGAATACAGAGACAGACTGAATATTGGTTCCTGGCACAAGGCACTCTGAATGAGCCACAGGCATAAAAGAATAAAATCAATCCTGAATAGGACTACAGACAGTTACTTAGCTCTCCTTTTTCCATAATAAGAGCAAAGTGGCAGAAAAACGGGGAACAGTACAAATGGGCTAGAAGGTTCTATAAAAGCTACATCAAAAACTCTAGAGACATAGAGAAAGTATATCTTAAAGTATCCAATTAGCTGTAAAAGATCTGTCCATCTCACCTATCTTGCTTTGAGAGCAAGCAGCATTCTGTCCCCACAAGCACTGAAGCACATGTGGCTGCAGCCGATGCTGTGCAAGTGGAAATGTAACTGCTGCCAGCTGAATGATGGGGAGGAGGAGGAAGAGAAGCATGCAAGGTGCTGATGCACATGCACTTTGGATAAATGTCTAAATACAGCCACACCAGTCTGGAAGTGTACAAGTGAAAAATCGTTCTGTGTCCTCATCCAGGTCACAACTGGCAGTTATGGACAGATCTGATAGCCACCCAGAATTCTAGTGTAGAAACATTAGGGAAGTGTGTCTGCAGAAAGTTACTCTCTAAATAACATTCATAACACAGCAATCTGATTTATTTTATTTTACATTTGTTAACTGGGGGTGTCTGACTGAGCCAAAAAGGCCCTTTTTCAGCAGAGGCCCAGGGAGAAAAGCTCGACATAGAAAAATTACAGATGCATTTAGTTATTTAGAAATCATCAGTATACACACAAATTACAAAAGACATGTTTTTACAGTGGTATGCAGCACAACAGTTACATTGGAGAGAACAAACAAAAAATATTAATTTAAAAATAAAGGTAATTAATAGATTTGTGGTGTACAGCTGAAATTTGGAACACAGGTAGAATACATGCATAGTACACAGGTACAGTACATACATTGTAGATTAGCCAGTGTTTGTGAGTAAGACTGAAAACTATTATCAAGTACTCTAGGTTTAGTATGTGTACCTTATCTGCTTTCACTAGCCTGGGGAGCAATCATGGCACTGCCAACTTTGCTTGAGATGTTGCCTGATTAGGTCTTTAAAGGAGGCTTTGGATGATGTGTTTTGAATGCTAGTGGGGACAGAGTTCCATTTTTAGCCACTGAACTACTATACAGTGCATCTCCAAAGCTATTGTAGCTGTTGGTGACTTCTAGTAGTACTTTGCTTGATGATCTAAGAGGCCTTTTAGCTGATTGATGTTGTACTAGGTTTTTGAGGGCAGAACACTTATTGGGGAGGTAACAGATCGAATGACAGAGGCAGAGCTGATTGTAGGTTAGGAGGTTGGGCAGTTCAAGCCAGTGGAGCTGTCTCAAAGCAGTACAGTGATGAGTTCTACATGAGCAATTTGCAGCAAAGTGGGCAATTCTGTTATAGCAGGCTTCCATTTTGCTTAGTTCAGTTTTGTTGAGATTAGTCAGAATGGGAGAAGCATAGAGTAGGGTGGATAGAAGTTGGGAGCGAGCAATGGCTGATCTTGTGTTTTTGGTAAGAAATGATTTGATATGGTAGAGTGATCCCAGTTTGGCATGTACTGTTTTAATAGTTAAGTTGAGATGACTATCAAATTTTAGGTGGGAGTCTATGGTTATTCCCAATAGCTTAGCTTGTGCCACTGGAGCGATTGGAGTAGCATTTGTGGAGTAGAAAGTGAATTGACTGTTATCAATGTTTTTGTTAGAACTGGTTATAATCATAAGCCAAGTTTTCTTTGGATTGAGGATAAATTGGGCTTTGGTAAGGTAGTTTTCAACGCCAGTGAATGCAAGTTGAGTTGTTTGCAGGAGGGTGGGAATGTTTTACGCAGCACAATTAAGGTAGTGTCATCTGCATACAGAATGATAGATGCAAGCTGTGTGGAGGTATGGAGGTCATTTGTGAAGACTGTGAATAGTAGTGGTCTTAAGATAGAACCCTGTGGGACTCGTAGAGTTATGGGCAGCTGAGGAGAGAGAGAATCTTCCCATTTCACAGCTTGGTACCCATCAGTTAAGTAGCTTTGGAACCAGGAAAGAGGGGAATTTGATAGGTGATATTGGTTTAGTTTGTTTAGCAGGATTTGGTGTGAGACTGTGTCAAATGCTTTGGACATATCCAATAAAAGAGTTGACACCTGCAGGCCTTCATTTTTGAGATGGTTTACTGTGTCTGTGAAGCAGAGGGGGCTGTAGTGGTACTATGGGCAGGTCTGAAACCATGCTGAGTAGGTGACAGGATGTTGCTGTCTAGGAGATATTTCAGCATCTGGGTATGGATGCATTTTTCTAGGCTTTTTGCAAGGGGGAAGAGTAAAGCAATGGGTCTGTAGTTAAGTTCAGTGGAGGTCCCACCTTTATGTATGGTTGTAACATAGGACATTTTCCAGAGTTTGGGCACATAGTTTTCAACAATTGATCTGTTTATGAGAGCGGAGATTGGGATAGCAATAGCATCTGCTATGAGTTTCAAGAAATAGCTGGGGAGTAGGTCGGCTGCTGCTGATGAGGTTTTTAGTTTGGACAGCATGCTTTTGATTGAAGTGGTGGAAACTGTTTTGAGGGTAAAGCTTGTATTAGTGTTATTTGTGTTGGGGGGATAGTGATGTAAGAAGTGTCCTGTGATACTAAGGATAGAACTGAGTTCACAAAGTGGGAGTTGAATTCTGTTTTAATGGGAAGTTTAGTGTCAGGGGTGGTTGGTTTGAGGGTAGCCTTTTGGGTGAGTTTTAGTAGCTGGTTTATATTTTTCCAAAATTTTGGGGGGTTGTGTTGGTATTTAGTTTGTAATGTCGTGTAGTAGGATTTTTTGTCCAGCCTAATACATTTTTTTTGCTTTGTGTTTGTTTGTTTTTTTGATAGTAAAGCCAGGCAGTGTCTCTGGACTTGAGGATTTGTTTGATTTCTTTACTGAGCCAGGGGTTTGTAGAGGTTCTAACCTTGATTTTGTGCAATGGAGCGACAGTGTCTAGGTGTTGTAGAAATGTTTTGTTGAAAATATGCTACAGCCTGGTTAAGTGGGAGGGTTTTTAGGGGGGTCCAGTCACAGTTACAGAGTAAGTGTTGAGGACCTCAGGAGAGAATTTTTTTGTATTTCTAGTGGATATATAGTTAGTGGTTTTGCATATGCTTGTTCTACTACGTACAAGGTATATTATGTTGTGGTCACTTAAGCTTTCTGGGAGACTGCCTGCATGGTGGTACAATGTGGGGTTGTTAGTTAGGACCCAGTCAAGGATGGATTCCCATTTAGATATTTTATCACATCTATTTGGAATTTGGACTAGCTGCTGGTAGACATGGAGATTTATTAGATTACTTGGTGGTTCTGATATGTAGGTGAACCAATCTAGGATGAAATCCCCTAGAATAAGGGTTTCTTGTGAGTATGGGGAAAGAACACCAGGATAAGAAGTCTTCAAGGCTAGCAGGTGTAAGGTGGAGTATAGATCACAATTGTGGTGATGACCTTTTTAGGGTGAAGTTGAAGTTGTGAGATAAGTATGTCAAAATTATTGGGGGAGGGGTAGGAGTTTGGTAATTGACATACAGTTAAGTTGGACTTGTACAGTAAGGCGGTTCCACCCCCTTTATGAAGTGGTCTGTCTTGTCTAATGATATTGTAGCCGGTAGGGAGAATTTCTGAGTTAGCTATGTTTTTATTTAGCCAGACTTCTGTTAAAGCAGCTATGTCTGGGGAGTAGTGTGCTATTGTGGCCTGGAGTTCAGGTATTTTATTTTTGATAATTCTAATATTAATATTTAGCATTAAAAGATGGCTGGTTTTGCTGCTGTTGTTGATTTGCCCACAGATGAAGATAGTGGGGATGTTATGTTCTGACATTTGTGTTGGAGCAGTTTTTGTTGGACAGGATGGATTTGGGCCTGGGGTGGATATCCCCACTTATGGTGAGCCTGATGTTAAAATGGTGATACAGATGTTGGAGTTTGGTGAGGAGTGTGAGAAAGTATTGTGTTTTTTTGGAGTAGGAATGAGTGCATATGTGTTTAGTTCTGAATTGGTCCGTTATGTAGCTCTTGAACAATTGTGGGCAGATATTATTATAATGTGCAGTGTCTGTATGAGAGTGCATAATGTAGTGTTGTGTTACTAAGTTTAGGGATATTGCTAGAGTGATAACTTGTGGTGTTATAAAGAATTATGAGAAGACAAACTAGACTTAGTTGTGTGATAGTCATGGTTATAAAGTTTAAGTTGGTTCTTGGTGGAGGTCTGAATAGAATTATACGGTTGCACTAGATGTGGATGGGTAAGTAGTGTGGGTGATGTAAAAAATGCCTATTGGGAATGAGAGCGATTGGGAGTATTTTGTGTGGAGCAAGTTGATGTGGTATAATGTGATCTGACTTGAGGAGCTGTGATTGGTGGAGGTGATATGAGGGTGAGCTGTGGGTGTGGCTGTGATTACTATAAATGTAGAGGTACTGGGGGCGGGAGGGAATAGGAGGCAGGGGAGCGGGGAGAGCCCGTGCATTAGCAAAGGTGAACGGAGAGGGGCAGAGCCTACCAAGACCAGAGTAAAACATAAGTATTACTTTGCAAATCTGAACACTTTAAACAAATTCCTGAGGTCTAATGGCTTACCAGCAAGCAGAATGCAATTGCTGAAGAGCACTTGTGTCCTGGTGGGAGACTAGAAATTTAAAGATGGCTTCATGCTCAGCAGGATTCTAATATAGACTTAGTATTGGGGGAGGGAGAGAGCACAAGGGGTGTAAACCAGGTGGAATGCAAAGAAACCAGAGAGGCAATCAATGAAGGCCTTAGAGGGGGTAAGTAATAATTCAAACTACCTGTAAAGTGAAGGAGAGAAGAGAGAGCAAAGTTTATTAAGGTTGGGAGTGTGTCTTCACACTGACTTGCTGATTAGCAGTGGCGGCTGGTGACTTCAAATCAAAGGGGGGGCTGCAGGAGACAGCTGAATGGGTGGGGTCAATGGGAATGGGTGTGACCAACTAGAAAGGGGAGGAGATATGCTCAAAACCACAAAATCTTTAAACACGCTGCCCTGGGTGCCAAACCATCATTATGAGAGTTGAATCAAGACAAAATGTAGTGTAGAAGAAAAAAAATATTTCAATCCATTGGCTGCATGACAGCTTACTTAATATCTAGATGGAAACAAAAAGGATGTGCGGCATGAAAAAAAAAATTACTTTTTAAATACATTACTGGAATGCCAGTCAAAATGAAGTATAAGAAAAACAAGCAGCACTTAACTCAAATCACTTTTCCTTGCACTCCAGTTCTAATTATAATTTATATTCAGCTTTATTAAAGTACCAAGTAACATGCTGAAAGTATCTCAATCTCTGTGATACCCCCACTTGTAAAAATGTTTCTTATCCGAAAAAGACCTGCTGCCTGACAACAACTATCTACTTGTTTCATGGGGAAAACATGATCAAAGTAAAAAATGAAAAGCAAACAAGAAACAAGCTCAACATATATTGCTTAAAGGATTACTGCACAGGATATGGACCACGCATGATAGATTGGCATTCTGTTTAGTTTACAGGTAAAGCCTGTAATGAGCTTAACAATGTAATCCTGTCCTTTATTACAAATACTGTCATATGCATTTCAATACCCAAGGCTTAAACGTTATCTAGTTATGTAAGTATTACTCTGCATGGCAACAACAGAAAGGCTTTCAATGTTGGCAATACTGCTTATTAAAACTTACTTGCATCTTATAATATCAGACAAGCTTACCTGATGGTCATTAAAGCACTGCTACTTAAACACACAGCAAAAGGCACTTTCTGAATAATAATAAGCATAAATCAACAGTATAAAAATATGACAGAAGCCAGAACATTCTGCAAAATCAATGACAGATGAAAAGCCACTGCAGTACTTGTGTTTACTTTGAATGGGGGGGGGAGGGGTAGTCTGCACATTTACACTGCATAACTGCTCCTTGCCTTGCTTGGACACATCCAGAGTCACTACATGGGGGAGTGGGGTGCAACAAGTTTGTCACAATTTGAAATGTCTCTGGCTGACTGTGATGGCCCTGACACATTTGTCATACCTCTCAACCTCAGAGCAAGAAATCTGGACAAAGCCATACATAGAAGTGGGACAAAGGCCCAAAAATAAGTACAATTTTTAAATATTGATCTTATAAACTTAGAAAGATAATAGAATAGTAGGTCTTGCATTAGTATGAATTTTCTGAAAGGTACGAAATCTGAAACTCAAATGTCTTTCATTATTTTCTAACTTCAGTCTTTAATGATTTGCCACTAATTTGCCAAAAAAACAATTTTATGAAAAATGGACCAAAAATGTGATGCAAAAATATAAAATAGCCACACAATACAGCTGGGAACCTGTCAAAGAAGGGACACTTTTTAATATTAGTACTGCTAACTTGAGCAGCTGACAAAATAAAGGAATCTACATGCATTTCTGAAATAAAAGTAATCTATAACTGATTATTACAATTATTTATTAATTGTAAACCATCCATGTTTTCTTCCAAAATTGCCATTTTGCAGAGGGATTATTAGAGGAAGAGCAACATTTTGAGCCAAAATCGGGGACAGTTGAGAGGTTTGGACATGCCTAATTCTATAAAGCAATTTTATTTGCACGTACCTCTCAACCTGTTAATGCAGGAAATCTGGACAAGGCCAAATATATTGGGGGAACATACAAACACTACTAAAAACTGCTCTTGTATAAACTTAAGACAGTTGATAGAATAACAGGTCTTGCTTTAGCATGCATTTTTCTGAAGGTTATGACGTAAAACTCAATGTCTGTCATTTAGTGACTTCATTCCTAAATGATTTGCCAGAAAATCATACATTTTATGAGGAACAAACCAAAAATAAGAAGCAAATATCTATTCATTCTGCAAAAATATGGACAACTGAGAGGTATAGTTTAACCAGGGCTGTCTGAGTTTGCTGCCCTTCCTCTCAAAATCATGGTCAATTGGAGCCTCCCTCCTGCAACCATTCCAATGTCCCATTCCTTGTTATTTTGCCCCATTTACCATAAACACTGTAATGTGCATACTGGTTTACTTCTGCGATGATTTGGATTTCATTTGAAAGTTTTATTTTGCATTTTTACAG
Source organism: Protopterus annectens (assembly GCF_019279795.1). Classification (NCBI taxonomy): domain Eukaryota; kingdom Metazoa; phylum Chordata; order Ceratodontiformes; family Protopteridae; genus Protopterus; species Protopterus annectens. The sequence continues at coordinate 983,147,097 of NC_056728.1, read as the reverse complement.
CACAAACCCCAATAGATATCTGCTAAACAAAGCAATGCAGTCTCACAATGAAAACAGACTTAGCATTAAAGCGTATCTGCCCTTGAAACTCACATGCATTGAAACCCACATTCAAAGAAAATACATTTTGCCAGTGGCAGATCAAGATTGACTTTGGGCTGTTTTCAAATCAGAGGCCCCTTGAACACCAAACATACACATGCTCTTTGATACACCTTCCTGACTGTATTAAATTGTATTCCTTGCACAATACAGTACAGTTTTTAGAGGGCATTTTAAATTTGTTTTTAACATTTTTCCAGTAAACAATGAAACAAAATGCGTACACCAATGACAAAACTAGCCAATTCAGAACATTTCCATCATAAAAGTCTACTCAACCTTCTACAGTCCATCAATATCAGTAAATATGCACAATCTCTGAAGTAGTAAAAGTCATCTAAATAATTCCACATTAAAGAAATCTGTAAGAATGAAGAGGTTGCTGCTAGCAAACAACTTTATATGTCATTGTTTATTCATCTACAAATAAAGTGCCTGTTGACCTTGAGGAATAAATTGCATATGTTGCATGCATTAAAAAAAAAATAAGCTAGTAATACTGCAATAGGGACTGTATGGCAAACTGATAATGGGTTCATAGTTACTACTCTAGGTATCTTCGCCAAAAAGGACTGCAGCATCCACCCACTTTACAACACAGTACACTATCAGCAATGCATCTATCTACTGTGGGAGTAGAACCCACAGCCTTCTGCATCAAAAGTAAGTACACTACCTGTTGTGCTATTAAAAATGCAAGCAGACTCAGAATAAGCAGCACTAAAGTTTTGTTCCCCTGCAGCTCTCAGCTCCTTGTAAAATCTACTCGACACGCAGTTGTATCTCTGAACTTTGCAGCACAAGAAATCTGGAAAAAGCCGAAATTTATTGGGGGGGGGACAAAAGCCCAAAAACCAGGGACACATTTTAAACATTGCTTGTATAATGTAGGAAAGTTGCTAGAATAAAATGCTGTGTTACCACCATACATTTCACTGCCACGTCTTTAACCCAGGGGACCATGTGCAAAACAGTCAGAGAAACATACCACTATGCAAAATCAGCTGTTTTGTGAAAGAGAGGAAGACAAACTTAAATGGCTACCATTTAGTGAATTCAGTTCTCACCATAGCTGTCAACCTCTTGACACAAAACACCTGAACAAAACCAATAATGGGGAATACAGCCCCCAAACATATTCAGTGAATTCAGTTCTCACCATAGCTTTCAACCTCTTAGCAAAAAAACATATGAACAAAGCCAATAATGGGGGAATATAGCCCCCAAACGTTCAGTGAATTAAGTTCTCACCATAGATAGCTCTCAACCTTAGCACAAAATACCTGGACGAAGCCAATAATGGGGGAATACAGTCCCAAAAATAGGGGACAAATTTCAAATATCCATGTTATAAACTTAGACAACTGCTAGAATAAACAGTTTTGTGTTACAGTGTACTTTCTGAAGAATATGAATTCTGAAATTCAAATGCCTGTTATTTTTAAAGATTTAACCAGGAAACTAGTCTGACTTGGAACAAAAGACAATTTTCAGCAGAGCAGGGAGAAACTCCAGACACATCTTTGTAAGATGGGAGGACATGCAGACTCCACACAGAAGGCACCTCAGCCAAGAATCAAACCAGAGAACCTGTAGCTGTCAGGCAGCAATGCTACCAGTGCACCACTGCACTACAGACTTTGCAAGGAAAGATGTAGATACAGAAACCACAGATTTTATGAGGAACAGAACAAATATGAAGCAAAAATCTGCAATTTTTTTTAGAAATGGTGGTGGATAGGGAATTCAGGTTCTTGCCACCTGCATCCAAGGTACGGGGTTCAAGCCTGAGTATCTCTACCCACCAGTATATAGCAACTGGGACATTTCACACACACACACACACACACACACACACACACACACACACACACACACACACACACACACACACACACACACTGTCTAGCAGTATAATCCATGTCACGAAGCCTTCACCTACCTGCTGTAAAAAATGTGTTTAGCAATATAATCCACACCTACCCATTTCATGAAGCCCACAATCCAGCCAGTGACCATTTCTACACCTACCCGAAGCCTTTGTCCAGCAGTACAATCCACATACGACCAGTTCACGAACGAAGCCCACTCAGCAGTGAAATCCCCGCGAGAGCTCAGTCCTCATTGGTTCTGCCTGCAGCTGAAGCAGTCCAGAGCTCCTCTGTTCTGTGCGGTCATCACCGCACAGATTCATGGGTATCTCACCGCACAGATTGCTGGGCATCTCTTTGTCTGTATCCGGACTGCTGATAAAGGCAGTCTGAGTTCCCCAATGTGTCCGCGCATGCACAGAGGAGTCGGGACTTGTGATTTTTTTTTCTCTCGTTTTTGTTTTCTTGTTTCGCAGATTTTTCTTTTGTTTTTCCTAGGTGGGAGGGCTGCAGCCTGGCAGTCCTATAGCATGAGCTGCCCCTGCTGATTAGTAACCAGTTTGTGCACAGATTAGAGTAGAGAGATACATTAGCAATGAAGGGGAATGTACAGAAATGCAAATAAACAGGTGGGCCTCTAAGTGATACAAACTAAGGCAGAAAGCACTGAGAGGACTGCTTGATGGTTAATTTAGTCACAGGGATCTGAATAAAATGTATACAGTCTATTGGACAGTTAGGATTACTGCACTAGCTGGGGGGGGGGGCACAAGGCTACAACAGTCAGTTTTATTAGCATGCTGAGAACTACTAAGAAATACTGCTAATGTAACAGCTTCACTCTCATAAAACATACAAGTAGAATGCCTGGATGGACTGACCCTGCTCTTTGAGGCTCAAAATGTATATCCTTGTTTAGTTTGCAGTACTGAATCCTTCTTATACTGCATGGGTGGAGTGGTAGCCGCAGACTGCAGATTTGCTTGAGTGTGCTCCTGCTCGAGGCTCAAAATGTATATTCTTGTTTAGTTTTGCAGTACTGATTTCTTCTTATACTGTATGGGTGGAGTGGTAGCTACAGACTGCAGATTTGCTTGAATGTGCTCCTTCTCTTGAGGCTCAAAATGTACATCCTTGTTTAGTTTTGTAGTACTGATTCCTTCTTATACTGTATGGGTGGAGTGGTAGCCGCAGACTGCAGATTTGCTTGAGTGTGCTCCTGCTCTTGAGGCTCAAAATGTACATCCTTGTTTAGTTTTGCAGTACTGATTTCTTCTTATACTGTATGGGTGGAGTGGTAGCCGCAGACTGCAGGTGTGCTCAGCAAGCAGAATGCAATTGCTGAAGAGCACTTGGCATGCTGCTCAGAAAAGACAAGTAGTAATGTTACACACTGATGTGAAGGAATCCAGGGCAGAATGCTTGAAAAAGTGAATTGAGAAGCTCATGATCCATTGTCATGGCAAGTTAGATTACTGCATGTTACCTCTTCGGGCATGCAGTACTAAAATTTGCAGAAAGGCAAAGTTCTGCCATGTTATTTGAATCTAATTTGTCTGACTGACTGACATTGTGCCACACGGGTAAGATTGTATAATGTGTCCTTTATATACTTAGGGTGTATTCTGATGTACTTTGCCTCAGTACCTATGCATCTCAAAACACCTGTTAGTATAAAAAAATATTTATTTATTTTACATTTAACTGGGATAGTCCGCCTGGGTGTAATCCCATTTTCAGCAGAGGCCTGGGGAGAAAAATTCCACAAAACATCTTGTATAGGCAATATCATCATAGGTAAAAATACAGTGATATTTAAAGTAAATATAAATATAATTTTATATAATAATAATAATAATAATATAATTATGGTAATGGTGTCTGGTCATGGCAATGGTAGGGTTCCACTTGTATCTTCTGCACCGAGACATCAACTGGTTATATTAATTGATGGGTGCAGGGGATAGCTTACCCTCAAATTTTAATTTTTTTTTTTAAATTTATTATTAGTAACCTATTTTAATTTGTTTTCATTTAAGGATGTAAATGGTGTTTTGCTTTTGAGTACATGGCTATTTTAGGGTGATTACCTATTACAGAGTTTAAGCCTTTTTAATTTCGTTATTCTATGTATTTTAAAGTGGGCAATCCCAATGGACACATGCTTAGCTTTGCAGCACTCTCTGGTCAAGTGATTTGCTTAGAATCCCATGATAGGAAAAGGAAGTAAGAAAGCATTAAAGCATGTAACACTGACTAAAGGAAACAGTTCATTAAAAATCTCAGAGCCTTCATCTTCTACACTAACTGCTATGTCTTCATTCGTAGGTTTGTTTTTCAAATAAAAATAAAGCTTTTATTTTTTAACTGATTTAATGCTACTTTATATCCTTTCAACCAGAATGTGAATGGGGCAGTGGTAAAGGATATTTGGTAAGAGACACCACTACCAAAAGGTACGTACCAAAAGTCCTTTTTTAAGGCTACCAACAGGTCTCTGTTTAGGTCTTTTCATTTAGGTGGATGATGGCTTCATGGGCTTTTGGAGACTGTCATTAGTTACTGTGCCAGCACTTAAGTCACCTGGTCACAGTTGTCCTGTCGAGCAGCCTGATGGTATATATACTATGTCTAGGTGACTACAGCATGTAAAACTTCAGTAAACAAAATGGAGATTAGCCTGGACAGAAAGTATAATCATGGGACTCCCTTCTAGAAGCTACAAAGCATGGTACTTGGGATATCTGGAGAACTTACAATGTGCATTCATTTTACTGCCAAGAACTCACATAAGTTTCCCCCTCACAAAGGATTACAAACTTAAGAACAACACTGCAGAAATCTTTGCTTAGTCAGAATAAGTATCCGATTTGTGCCAAACAACTTCTGCACTACATTTACATATGGACTACAAAGAGGCATCACAAACGGTAAAATGATTCTGATGTATGATTTCAGTGCACTTGCTTATGACATCACACACCTTATCAATCAGGTTGTATTTTCAGACACCAACAAAAAATTGTGGCATGTAATGAACAGGTCATACAGAGATAATATGAGAAAAACATTAAAACGTTTATTTACTTACTAAAGGTTTATATCAATTTATCTGAAAAGAATACAAGACAGTGAAAAATCAACCTGCAAGTAATCATCAGGAAGACAGTATAAGCTGCCAAGTTATTTCACACAACAAATCAGCATAATCATTACATTTACTAAATGTAAAAGCCATCTGCTTGTATTTTAAAGCCCGCTGGACCATAGTCTTGTAGTTTAACTCATGGTAGTGGCAGAGCTGTATAATACTGTGAGATTTTGAGCCTTAGTCATTTATTATTGCATTTTTCCCATAAAGAGTTCTAATGGTACATTTCTGCATAGTCTAGTACTTTAAACTGTAGTAGAATGTCAGCAGAGAGGGAAATGTCTCTTTTCCAGGTTTTACACATTAAGCTAAAGTTTCTGAAAGAGCTCCGGTATTGCCTTTGATTGTATGCCTCTGTAGCTAAACTGGTTTTCTCCAACCTTCCCACCCTTATTGTTGGTATTGTTTTATAACAAGGCTGTTTCTGTGGCCTCCACCCCTTATAATAACCTGATTTCCAAAGTCCCTCTTTCCCCCCTATTTCATTACTATAGACCGTTTTACAAGCATTTTATGCACTCTTCCCATTGTTTTCCATAGAACCATGGTAGTGAGTGAGCACCCAGCAAACGAGTATTGTTTTTGAGTAAACTTCCTTTACTACATATAGTCTCCTGTTCATTTTCCAAGAGCTCAGCACACCCTGGAGTCCTAGCCTGCATTCAAGTGTTTTACTTCTATGCAGTGCCATCCCGGCCAAGTTGAGTTCCTTTGATTGCTAAATAGCACTCAAGTCATTTTGAGTGATCACTGCTGTTTACTGCTTTGTGTGTGCATCTCACTGACTGCTCTTCCTCTCACTGTTATTGCTTTAAGAATGTCTTGAAATTACCTTCAGCAATGGATTTCCAGCTAATTGCTTTGGTGGTTAGTGGTAGCACTGGGTCTCTTCTACGGGGTTTTTACAGTAGGATGGGTGGGGGTTTTATTCATCTTGTGGCAGGAGGTGTTTGCCTGGTCTATCTGAGTTGGGAAATGCACAAAAGGACTTGTAGCGTAGTCATTTTATTGGCCAGAGGGCTCATTAGTTACTAATCTGTTTATTAATGTGCTGCCATACATTTTGCGCACTTGCCTGGGTTAGCAGTACCCTGTATAGCAGCAAACACTTAGAAAGAATGGTTCATAAAACTGTACCCTGTAAAGGAGCAATATAGCGCTAATACCTTGTGTGCTAACAAGGTTAGAGCAGCTAGTGGGGAGTCAAGTGGCGATACATACAGAATTAGTTGAATTTAGTATTGTATAAACATTAAAGTTAGAATTTACAATTGTTTAGCATAATCTGCTCTGATAATTATGGATATGCAATGTCCTACCTTCTCTGTAGCCAGCTTGGTCGAGATGGGCATGTTACTAACAACCTTAAAGAAGACAATATACAAGAGGTGTAGTAACACAATGACACTGGAAGCTAAACTCTTGCATACAAGTGCATATTAGGTTGCAGAAAGTGAAACCACGCACACAACACCCACCTCACATTGTACACAACACACAGAGTAACGTACACCGAGGCACTTAAAATCAATCTTCCTAAGCAACAAAGATGACCTAGATCACTTTGCCTCAGCAAGCCCAAAGGCACTCAGGAAAAAAAAAACACCTAACACCACATACTGTCCCTCTCAGTGGAGCTGCAAACACTAAATCCCTAAGGCAAGCAAACACACTTTCCAGCAGTCATCATACAGTACTCCGTTGTAAGACATATGGATGCTCCTCTAACCAGGCTGAACAAGAAGAAGTTAAGTGTTAGGTGCTTATCTGGAGCCAGAATCTGACAAATCATGCGCACATACAAATCAGTACGCTATGAGTAACAGTATGATTCCATCATAGTCTATGTTGGTGTAAATAACCTCAGATATAGTTCCCTGTATATATATATATATATATATATATATATATATATATATATATATATATATATATACACACATATGTTCATAGGTTAGTACTAGGCTAACTGCCCTTGTTAGCCATTTTAAGCCTAGCCAATTATCCCCTGTGAGATTCAAACCCTGTACCTTGTGTTTGTAAGGCAAACACCTTAGCCATTAGGCCACCCTACCAATATATATATATATATATATATATATATATATATATATATATATATATATATATATATATATTTATATATACACATATACACACACACACAGACCTTATGGCTCTTTTAGACGTCTCAGGCCGGTATGAGCCTAGCTCTGAGCAGCATATTACCATCAGAAAAGATGATGCCACAATATGAGCAAAAAATGACCGATTTCAACAACTGCCTGTTTTTCTGGTGTCATTCAAGGGGAACATGATATTTGTCAGCTTAGGAGGACTTGGTTAACAGATCACATTGCTTTGCCAAGGAAGGCCTGCACCTCTCTCCTATAGGCTTTCAAATACTGGTTAAAACTTTTATCCATCCCCACAGTGCTTTTTTTAGGCAATGTCAAATTGACAAACTTTCCAAAACAGCTAAATCAACTCAACTGAACCTTAAGGTGTTGCTGCTCAATGCCAGGAGACTAAAAAAAATATACTCCCTCCAAGCCCTCCTCACACTCGAGAATACAGACATCCGTGCAGTTACTGAGACATGGTTAAAAGGTGCAGAGAGTAACCTGGCAGTGCAAGGTTTCAATACCTTCCACACTTTTAGACCAGTAGCTGTTAAAGGAGAAGGTGTCTCAATATACATCAGTAAGTGCTGGAGACCACCATAGACCAAATCCCGTACCATGTCCTAGCCAGCTACAGGTCACACTCCATGTCCCAAGAAGCTCACAATACATACTTGAACCTACCCCTACTGGAGACACTTAATTAACCTAACACCCTACTAATGGAAGACTTTAATTACCCTTCCATAAACTGGGAATCATACACAGCCTCAAATCTATACGCACAGAAATTCCTAGATGTTGTAAATACAGACACAGCCTTGACCAAATAGTGATGACACCAACTAGAAGGTCCAACATACTGGACCTTGTGCTTACAAATATGGGAGAACACTGCCCCCTCCCCATGTCTCATCCTCCTGGTAAGGTTGGACCACAAAGTGGTTTCCTTAAAAATCAATTCCACAAAACAAGTAACAGAAATTATCCCAAAGCAAATTACCTTTTTTTAAGTGATGGACTGTCAAAATTCAATGCCCCTTTAAACCCAGAGAACAAAGCACCCTGTGCTGAATTGCTCTCAGAAACTCTGTACAACCATGTCAATGGGTGCATAAAGGCCTGCTGTACCAATGAGAAGCAAGCCCTGCACTAGCCCTGGAAACAAACCACTCTCATGGCATCCCAAATTAAACAGGATATACAACAAAAGGAAAACAATTATGAAAAAAATCAGAAATGGTAATTCTCATAGAAAACAGAAACACTACTATCAAAGTAAACAGTTAACTAAAAGGACTAATTAGGTCAAAGCCAACTTTGAGGTTAAGATAGCCTCCCAGGTGAAAGGTAACCATAAGGCGTTCTACACCCATGTCTAAAACCTCAAGGGCAGCACACATTAATCTGTTAAACCAGTGGTCAATGGTACCTCAGTCAATGAGCTTGTGATATAGCAAACCTGTTAGCAGACAAATTCACTTCCAACATTACAACTCCCCACGCACAAGCATTCCCTCAAAATACTAGCAAACATAACCCCTCCAGCTATAACTAGGGTGTATGTACTGGCTACACTCACTAAAGGCAAGAACACAGTCTCAGTGGGTCCTGATTACATCTCAGAATGCCTCCCGAATAATCTAAAATACAACTCATTAGGACCCCTGGAGTTACTAACTATAGTTTTAAAACAGGCTTTATGCCACATGAATGGAGGACTGCAATGGTCATCCCCTTCATAGCAGAGGACCTTCAACAGAACCTGGTAACTACAGACCCATTAGTCAGACTAGTATTGTTAGCATAGTGATGGAAAGAAATATTATGAAAATTATCAAGGAGGACATAGAAGACCTCCAGACAACGAATCCACTTCAGTTTGGTTTTGTCAAATGAAGGTCATGCTTCCTGAATCAGGTGGACTTCACTGAAAAGGTCACTTATAATGGATGAGGGGAAAACAATGCATACTGCCTACCTAGATTTAGCTAAGGCATTTGATGCAGTACCCCACTCAGGTACTGTCAGCAAACTTAAGGAACGAAGTTTAAACCCCTATATACATGCTGGACCACTAGCTGTCTCACTGATAGGACCCAGGAGGTTAGAATCCATGAGTCCACCTCCAGAAAGAGTCTGGTCATCAGTGAAGTCCCCAGGATTTTGTGCTGGGCCCTCTACGTTTTAGCATCTACTTCTCAGATGTCAAAACCAATACCAAAGGCATTTGGCTGACCAAGTTCACAGATGATTGCAAATTGAAAGCAGTCACTGAATCCCCTCAAGAAGAGAGCACCCTTCAGGAAGGTATAATACACACAAATGCTTGGTGCCAAAGCCATGGCTCAAAACTCAATAGCATGAAATGCATTATAGTACCTTTTGGGAAGTCTGCCAATCCAGGTAAAAACATCATCAATAAAACACCCTTAAAAGTTCATTCACTAGTCAGGGATCTGGGAACTAATGTAGACAGTAACCTTTGACCAGCATATGTTCATTGTAGTAAGAAAATCCTTCTATGGTGCTCAACTTATAAGCACATAGCATCTAGCCCAAAAGAGGTCATCACATCACTGTACTTGGCCATCATCAGACCCATCACAGACTAGAATGCCTATTTTAGTATGTATTTGACCAGACAAATGCAGCAACTGGAAGATCCACAAAGGTTCCTTACAAGAAGGATATAGGGAGTAAACACAATGTCCTAAGCTGATCACCAGAAAGCTTAGTATCTTTAGTCAGTCTCGTACAGACTCCTGACAGGTGATCTTTGCGCCTGTCATACAGGTCATCACTGGACTCTGCTTTGATGAACCATTTGTACATCTGTAAAACAACCGGAATCAGAACTACTAGATTAAAATACCTACATTTTGCTTGTGACATAAATAAGACATGCTAGAGAGACAGATGTTTCTCAGAGAATCCTCATTTTCTGGAACAGACCCCCCCCCATCTATGTGAAGCAGAGTGCCTCCCTATTCCTTTTTAAGCAAAACTTGGACCAGTGGATGGGTAATCAGAAATTTACCCCTGGCATGGCTCTTATGTCTCTAATGGACAGATGCAGTCAGTAAATCACAACCTATATAGATCAAATTTGGGGGTCACATTTGGGTTGCACTGCTAGGCTTATAAAGGCCTTAGTGGTTATCAGCCTAGTATACACCTGTGAAACTACGAAGCAAACAGATATAGTTGCCTGTCCTAGGAGTACTAAATATAAAAACACTAGTGGGAAATTGTAGTCAATACATAGCATATCAAAAGAAGCCCAATGTCCATGTCAGGAGCTGGCAAAGAATGCATTTCATATTAGTTGGGTTCTTCACATCATACACTTGCTCAGCTCACCAATGCACAGGAGGTAGCTGCCTACAGTGCATTGGGAAGGAAATACTGAGAGACTTGGGACTCTCTTTACTACTTCAACACCCTGGGAAAGGCAACAAAAAAGTCCAACAGGAGTTTTATAAAATAATAGTAGAATGCATACCTTAAAATAGGTGCAGGGACAAGTAAAAGGCTTAATATACCATGTTGGCTCATAGTTGCTTAATAAACCCATTTCCTTTCTTGCAGCAATGGGATATAGCAGTAGACAAAGGGAATCCACCTCATGCAGTATGAACATGTTGCTCCATGACACCTTGATCATCAAATTTTTCAGGTGGAATGAGTAAGTCAAGAGGGGGTTACAGTCAGAAGCATGTGCCTGATTATTAGCTGGACTGGCCTAACCCTGGGTATAAGTGTGTAAAATATACAAGTAGGGTAAGACAGGGGTCATCAAATAATTTAGCAGGACCATGACAGATGACAATGGCCACATCTGAGTTGTGGGCAAACCTAAAGGCTAATACTGGCAAAACATTGTCCTTCTCCTGAAAATTTTTAAACAGTTAATGAACATTAAAAAACCAGCTAATTGTGTCAGACATGATGGGTAATATCAGGCAGTGGTAAAACAAGTGGTGAGTAAGAACAGTCATCTGTGACAGAGGTAACAAGCTAGAACAGACAGTGGTATCAGAGAAGATGGTTTATGTCAATACTATAAAGATGAAGCCAAGTATTGAACGTGAAATTCTTGTAGTGACTATTCTCAACACGTAAAATAATGGCCAACAGAAGCAATCTGCTATTTCACTAGTGCATGACAGGTCCCAAATGGTAGGAATCAAGATGAGAGGTAATCCCTAACTAAAATTTTCTCTGCTAATTAAAGTACGGAGGCTGAAAACTCGCACACAGAACAGCTTGCAAAACTCACAGATATTTCCCTTGCAAAACAAAACCAGTTAGCTGTTGAACTGGAATTTACTGGCATCAAGCCATAGGAAGAATTGTGGGGATAGAGTCATTAAGTGTTTCTGCTTTTCACTCACCTTATCTTAACCACTGAAAGCGAGAGTGCTATAGCTGTACAGTTAAGTCATGGGACGTTTGTTCCAATACTGCCTAAAAATGCAGAATACAAGACTGGTCTGATATTATGATCTCAGACTAGGCAGCTTACCTCCCAACCACACCGATTTACTCTGATTTTACTGAGTTTTGGGGTCCAAATAAAGGAGTGTCATGATTCCAGAGTGGCACCCCTTCATTTCCGATTTATTTCCCTTTTGATTTTAATTTTCACGCTGTTGCTGCTGACATCACGTGCGTGATGATGCCAGTGCCGTCAGGGCTACCAGCCAGTTGGAATTGAGCTGAGGGAGCTCACATCATTTCCGGCTGGCCGCAAATGCAAGCAGGATGTTTAGACAGGTTATGGAGTACATGCGAGAAGCTTTATGGAATCACCAGTAAGTTCCGAATATGGGCGGGAAGAGAGAAGAATTTAGCTGAGAAGAGGTTTATGGATATATGCTATGCGAGCTGGAATCAGAACGTGTTTGGCCACGAATGTGAGAGCTTCATGGCTCTTCTATTAGAAGTAAGGTATGAAGAACACTTCACTTTTACAGAGAGCTATTTGCAGTAAGGTAGGTATGTGTGTGTGTAGACTGATTTTTCTCTCCAGGCCCCATGTTATACATCCCAGCAAACAAAAAAAAAAAGTTTATGAAATCTCCCATATTCATTAAGACAATGAGTAGATTTCGTTTAAGTGTTTGTGTAGGTCTGTACTTTGTAAATTGAATAATATAATAACCGACAAGTATGGGTAGTAAGAAAAATTTAAATGGCATTAATTTAACATTCTATTAAAACTGTTGAAACATCAGCACTAAAAGACTTAAAATGTCATTCAACACTTTACATGTTGATGCTATGCTTCCAAATAGGGAATGTCCAATCTCATTACAAGTCTTTTTGTATGTAATTATTTAAAGGAGAACAAGTTTTAATTCATTATATTGCTTTCAGGTCATGACACTTGCAAGCAATTTTATTTAGAATTCATGTATTTTTAAAGAAATGACAAACAATACTAATGTCATCTGACAGCAAGCTTTCGACAGATGTGCGACTAAATGCAACTAATTCTGCTTTTATCATAAAATTTAAACTTCTCAGATATGCTGCCTGCTAGATCTTCACATTTACCTTTCACGTAAGTGGGCTAAAGCTTATCCTAAGGGTAATGCTTCAGATATCTTCAACCAAAATTAAAAAAAAATATGCAACATAACCTGTCCAGCTCACAGACTATGCTGAAATCAGATAAGGTACTCCCATGCTGGCCCCTTTCACTACTTTAATAATAATCTTTAAAAAATATCTAGCTGCAGCGAAAAAAAAAAGAAAGAAAATATGAGGTTTTCATGATCAGTATCTTTGAAAAGGCTCATTGAATCTAGAGAGAGAAATGAGGACTCTGTAATCTATGTGTTGAGAGCTGTGGTGAGAAGTGAGAAATGAATTCACTAAATGATAGCCAGTAAGTTTCAGTCTTCCTATGTTTCAGGAAGCTGCTCATTTAGCATAGTGGAATGTTGCTCCGACTGTAGTGCATAGGGTCCTGAGTTCAAGACTTACTAGTGAAATGCATGGTGGTAACACATTTTATTCTAGCAACTTTACAAAATTATACAAGCAATGTTTAAAATGTGTCCCCGGTTTTTGACCGTTTGCGCTCCCCCCCCCCAAAAAAAAATGAAACTGAAAATGTGTGAGAAGCTGTGCAAGACACTGCTGTCATTCTATTTATAGTGTGGGTGTGGAAGTAGACTTTTATGATGGAAAATGTTCTGAATGGGCAGTTTTGGCATTAATGGTGCATTCTGTTTCATTGCCTACAGTACAGTCTACTGGAAAAATGTTTAAAATTTAAAACTGCACTCTAACAAGTGTGCTGTATTATACAAGGAATATAATTTAATAAAGTCAGGAAGGTGCATGAAAGAAAATAACTCATGTATGTTTCTTGTTTTGTGTGCAAGGGGCCAAGGAATTGAAAACAGCCCAAAGGTAATCCACCACTGGTCAGATGCACTTTCTTTGGATGTGGTGTGGGTTTCAATGCTGTTTCAATGAATGTAAGTTTCAAGGGCAGACACATTTTAATGCCAAGTCAATTTTCATTGTGAGACAGTATTGCTTTTTACCAGATATGTATTAGTGTTTGTGCATTGTTGTGCTGTAAAAATAAAATCCAATAATCCAAATAATCATTGTAGAAGTAAAGCAGTATGCACACACTAGTGTTTATGGTAAATGGGGCAACATAGGCAGGTAATGGGACATTGGAGTGGCTGCTGGGGGACTCTGGTGCCATATTTTGGTTGCCTGTTCTTCAGATTGCATTTGAAAGTTGGTATCCCACAATCCCACTGGAGTGGGTGTGGTTACATAATTATATATGCAAATCAGATGATAATCAGCGTACAGATTTGTACCTATTTTTCATGAGCCTTGTACAGATTTTTGATGTTTCTAGGTTGACAGGTATGCTAGGCAGCATACAAACGTTCAGCAGCAAAACTTCTGCAGCAAACAAATCAGAAACAACCAAAGACAGAAAGGGAATGCACAATGGTATAGTCAAGACTACAAAAAATACTTCTTAAAACATCTGCTGAGTAAGATTACCAAATTTTCCAGCATTTATTACAAGCAATTTCTTCTACAACAGGACAGCAACAACAACAAAAAAACTTGTTTCAGAAAGGACTGAAAGATTTCAAACGGTTCAGGTGACTGTATGTGGCCATCTTGTGGTTTGTTGGGAATCGCACTGATCTATCATAAGCTGATATAGCAAATGCCAAAAGATTAGGGGTGGGGGATTGATGGGAACATCTAAAACAATTTTCGGTGAGCCTCAGAAGCTTTTTTTTTTTAAAGCAGGAAGTCAAGCCCCTCCCCCTTCTCAAACCTTTTTATACCTACTTCAAGATCACACAATAATGGAGAAAACTCAGCTGTAGGTGAAAATTGCTTTACATAATCCAAAGCAAACCTCCACAAGTACAGCAAGGTGTAATGGCCAAAAAAACTAAACATCCCAACTCCAAAAATCACCAGCACTCAACAAGGTTGTGAATATTATATAATAACACTGATGAAGGAAATCTGTGCTGAAACAGGTCTGTTCAATATCTCATCTTTTAGACGGGTTTGTGATTTATGGAATAAAAATATACAGATTACATTCACAAGTGCTGGCATTTTTTGGAGTTGGAAAATTGTTTTGGCCAGATTTACTTCATCTGCCAGTACTCAATGAAATAGTTGTCAATCTTACATTTCCATTTTAACATCTATGAAGATGGCATGTTAAAGCCTGTTGAAACTGCATGCTCAGAAGTCTCTCAAAGGCTACAAAATACATACTGCTCTACAATGACAAAGACTTACCCCATAAAACAATCCAAAGAAGTGTTTCTTTGGATGAAGTGGAAACAGAAGAGACAGCACTGCATCTTTGTAGCCCCACAGCAGGTCATCTACGGTATGTGTTGTAAACAAACCTTCTCCAGTTGACTTCAGGATGGCTGATAAAATCAGTCTCTCTGGTTTATCTTTCAGCTGTTCCATTGCTGTCTATGTGAACACATTAAGAGAGGGAGAGAAAAATACACTTATGCTCCCGCATTAAAACACATTATCAAAGTATGTCACATCAATAAATCAGTTTACTAATCAAAACAAACACTGACTGAATGACCAATTCACTTACCCATCTGACAAATAAATAAAATTACATGAATACTTTGAAAGGCAAGACATTGTGCAACCTTGAAAAGAGTATCAAAACTGCAAACAGACTATTTAAATTAAAATTATCCCTGGCTCTGCAGCATACAGGGATAAAGCTCTGACTGTTACCAATACAACTAGAGGTCACTTAGCATCTTAGAGAAAATAAAGAGCCAAGTTCACCAACCTGGGAAAGGGATTGGTGGCTGCTGTGTTGTTTGCAGGTGAAGACACTATAACCAGAGCCATGGACTTAGCCTACCAAGCTGGTGATGGCAGATCTCTTTAGTGTGTGTGGCTGGCAGCCCTCACAATGAAGGGTGAGGACATGATAGAACCTCAAGGCTGTGCAGGTGCCCATGTCAGCCGATAAGAGCTGGTGTTAGGGCCTAAAACAAAAACCCTATAATAGCTACATAACTGATAATGTATACAATCAACTCCCAAGCCTGCAGGGAAAGAACAGGCTGATGACCATGCAATGCTGATGGGCCAGCAGGCATTCATACAGCATACAAACAACACACAGCTCATTAGAATGAAAATACTAAGTTTATGTTCAGGCATGAGAGACAAAACCGTAATATACAAGCTGCAAATCAGCATACAGACAACCAGCTAAAAAACAATACAAAATTCATAAGCGTGATTGGTGACAAAATCCAGATATGCAAACTTCTCTTTGGCAACAGGTTGAATGGGTTCTGAAGATCATTTATCAAAGTTGCAAGTGGCAGTGGGAGGAAATTCCTTCTTTCCAGCAGGTAATTTCTCATCCTCCAGACCAGGTCTGACCTGCTCTTCATCATATGCTGTCCCAGGCGTGACAGAACCTGTTTCCCTTACCGTGTTGGGTTTTATTCAAGGATGTTTTTAGTGCTGATGAAATGAAATACTTTGATACCATCTCTGGATTGATCTTTCCTAAGCCTGTTTGTGGTAGTGGCCAAATTCAAAATGTCAATTCACAGACTGTTACTACTACTTCCTCATTCAAGTTTACTTGTAACATTAGATTTAAAAGATGCTTATCATGTTCCTACTCATCCAGTCTTTAGATGTTTCCTAAGGTTTTGTTTGTCTGGATTATATCATTTCTTTGCCTTTGGACTATCCACTGCACCATCTGTTTTCACAAAGTGTCTAGCTTCAGTTATAAAGTATTGCTGGGCTATAGGGTATCCACATTTATCCATATTTAGACAACTTACTTACCTTTGCAGAATCTTTTTTCAAAGTGCCAGAAAATTTTCTCTCTCTCTTAGCTGAGAAATCTCATACACAAGCTGAGATTCCAAAAGAACATTCAGATGTCTTTCTTGACTCCTCCTCACAAGATTGTGTTTCTGGGATGCCAACTAGACACCAGAGTTCAAAGAACTTTTCTTCCACAGGAAAAAAAAAATCTATGTCCATATCTGTTTCTAAGGTTTTCCACTCGCACTTGAGTCACTGCAAAGGAATACTTCTGTCTTAAGAAGCGTGAAGTTGGCTTTGGAGAATTTCCTTATGGTGCTTTCCCTAATGGGGAGGGTGGGATGCGGATGTCTAGGGTGATTAACTTGTGGTTGGAGCTGACCAACAAGGAATTGACCTCTGGTGTGGAACACCAGTCGCCTATGTTGGTAATGACCAGGTCTACAATATTGCTGCTCCTGGTGGGGGTGTGAATATGAATTCCAGAAAACATTGAGCAAAAGAGTTGGTGCGAGTAGTTTCCCAAGTTAATGGTGGGGTAGTTGAAATCACCCATTGTTAGAGTGTTGGGTTGTACCCCAATATTTTCCAGTGCATCAAGAAATGAGGAGTGGGAATCCTGGGGCATGGTGGGGGATCTGTAGCAAGCTACTATTTGGACTACGGTCTTGCCCAGGGTTAGTTGCACTTGGATAATCTCAGATGCATTATGCTGAGCAACTAACCTGGAGGTGTGGATATACTTGATGAATATGGACACATCTCCGCCTTCATTGTTTCGGTCCAGGTTAGGTGGCCAAAAGGTGTGGTATGCATTGTAGCCTGGTAATGCAGGGGTGCTGTTTGGAGCTGTGAACCAGATCTCTGTCACTGCACAGATGTTGTTGATCCCCATTTTAAGGAGTGTCTAGAGTTCATGCATTTTGAGGTTTAGACGTATAGCATTGAGTAGCATTACCCTCAGATTTTGCTTGCTTGTATCTGTTATGGTGGTGAATTTGTCATTTGAAGCTTGCCTAAAAAAGGCACTATAAGGGTGGCAAGAGCCTTAGCCAGTATCCGGAATTGCAAGGGTGACAGGTGCAGGCCATCTCTGGCAAAGCATCGTGGTCTGCCAATCATGTCATCCCAGGCAGACAGATACTGGATCCCCTTAGAATGACAAGAGAAGCTTAGCCACTTGTTGAAGTCAGTCATTTTGTCCTTGTACTATGGTATCATTCTGGGTGATGGCAGGATGCTTCTCAGAGCTTGGGTCATATCTGCCTGGGCTACAAGATGAGAGAGCTCCTTCATGTCTCTTTTCATGTAGTCTAGGGAGGTACATCTCAGGTCATTCACACCAACATGGACAATGACAGAGTCATATTTGTACTTGTGGAGTGAACTGAGTTTGTGTGTTATGTGGCGGATCCTGGCACCTGACAGACAGCTGACAGTAATTTTTCTTTGTTTAGCCTGGTGAGTAGAACATTAGTGTGCCTGACTATAGAGTCACCTATGACTAGAGTGTTGGGTACGTTGTTATGCCTTACGGGCTGTGGTTGAGTGGCACACTGACATTGTGGGCAATGTCATTTGGGTTGTGTTGGGGGGAGGAGGTTGCTTGCGTTTCTGCTTTGGAGGTGTCTGTTACTTGGGCAGATTTTTATTGAGAGTCTCCGCAAATTTAGGTGTGTGTTTTTTGTGTGTGTGTGTGTGTGTGTGTGTGTGTGTGTGTATGTGTGTGCACTTTGGTGGTGTAGGTTTTGAGGGACTATGTGATAAGTGTGGTGCAAGTGTTTACCTTCTCCTCTTGACTGTCTAGTCAAGTCTTGGGTGAAGAGAGCTTTGCTTCTAGTTTGGCTATATAAGTGCGTCTCTCACAGGCTGTAGTGTTGGGTGGTAGCAGGAGAGGGTTATATGTACATGAGGCAATTACTGCATTGCCTCAAAATGCCCAGATTCATCAGGTAGACAGGAAAAAAACACCAGGAGCTGACCCTCAGACATGCCTGGATAGGTGCTTATTAAGTACTAGAAACTGTTTTCCTCTAGACAAGTGAGGAAAGTTGAGTGCTGCAGTAATTTGTAGCTTGTTTAGTGGTTACGAGTTATGAACAAGTGCGGAGCTCAAAAAAACAGATTTGAGTGCTAAAACTAAAAAACTGGCTAGTTCTAAGGGAATATTTGAAGAGCAGACTTTATAGCGCCGGGAATGGTTTAACCCTAGCTAAGCGGCGATGCATAAAGTGTATTTTTTTTTTAATATAACAGTAGCAAATGAGCAAACTGATTTAAACAAATTAACCAGTAAAAAGCTAAAAACTGAGCCCCATTCCAGCAGTCTTCGATCAGACAAGTTCTAACTGCACACTCCTGCCACTAGGGTGCAAGGGAACCTTCTCCACAAAAAAAAAAAAAAAAAATGGCCTGGATTAGTGCTCAAGTTATACAAACAAAGCTAGATTCAGCAGGTCTGAATCTAGTCTATGCTACAGCAAACAAGGCATACCAATTTCAGAAGGAAACAGTTCAAATAAGGAGGCACAATAAGCCTTTAACCAGAAACTCCCAGCTCAGAAGGGCATTATCTACCCTCTCCTCCCACAAGAGGGCAGACCACAACTTCTTAATGTAAAATAACTGGCCCAAAGCTCAAGTGCTTAAACCAGAACTAATACACTTTTAGAATAACAGACAGTAAGCCTTCAATCAGCAACTCCCAACTTAGGAGGATGTAAGCTACCTGTCCTTCCACAACAGTGCAGACCACAAAAGAACTGGTCTGAAGCCCAAGTGCTTAAACCAAAGGCTTAGAATAACAGTTACAATTTAATCAGGCTACTAACAAGAAGTTATAAATGCAGCAGAATAAATGTAATTAAGTACTTTTAAGAACTGGCAGCAAAAGCAAAATAAAGTGAAGTAGGAAAAAACACAAATACAGTAAAAGCAGATGAATAAAGTGCAGTTTTTATATAACAATAGAAAATGAGCAAACTGATTCAAATTACCCAGTTAGTAAGTTTTGAACAAGCACCAGACTCCATGCTCCAATGTTAATAAAATGCTCCTTTAATGCAAGGACTCCACACTAAGTAAATACTCCAAATACAAAATGACAAGACAGAAAAAAATAGCGTAAAGCGCTGTTCATCCGGATATTACCCAGACTTCAGACAATCAATAACATTCAAACCACAGTTTAAAAACCCCTCGTCATAAAATGTGAACCTATCACATCTTCTCAGCTTGTCCACCAACAATTAAAGGTGTATATACCGTGTGAGAAAACATAACCATTAAGTAACCTAACATCTTGTTTCTGTTTAAAAACGTGTTAAAGTAAACTACATACAAATCAGCTGCGCAAGCTCATCTTGAGAAGCTGCTAAAATCTAAATATAACTATTCCTTCTTACAAAAGTAAAAGACACATATCATCTGTGTACAAGAAACCATCATTAAGATTATATTACAAAATATTATGTTGTCTTAAAGTTATATTCAAATTGTGTTGAATCACACTGTTCATCTTGAGTCGACCCAGAAAACACCAGTCACACTTGTAGTAAAAGAAAAAATATTAAAAGATATTAAATAAATGTAACCCTAGATTTGAAAAATACTATATATATATATATATATATATATACACTAAACAAACACTAATGCTAAATAGCGACAGTATTAAAAATCCTAACAATTTTAACATTCGTCAGCGTCTAATAAAAATATATGTTCTATTGCTACCACTAAACAACACCTATAATGAACATGACTTAAAACCCAGTTAACTAGTAAAAAATCACAAAACTGAGCCCTGTTCAAGCAGTCTTCAATCAGACAAGTTCTAACCACACACTCCTGCCACTAGGGTGCAGGGGAACCGTCTCAAAAAAGATGGCCAGGATTAGTGCTCAAGTTATACAAATAAAGCTAGATTCAGCAGGCCTGAATCTAGTCTATGCTACACCAAACAAGGCGCTCCAGTTTCAGAAAGAAACCGTTCAAACAACTGGGCATAATAAGCCTTTAACTCAGAAGGGCAGAATTTGGCCTCTGCTCCCACAAGAGTGCAGACCACAAACCTTCTTAATGTAAAGTAACTGGCCTGAAGCCCAAGTGCTTAAACCAGAACTAATACACTTTTAGAATAACAGATACTGAGCATTCAATCAGCAATTCCCAACTTAGAAGGAAGTAAGCTACTTGTCTTGCCACATCAGCGCAGACCACAAAACAACTGATCTGAAGCCCAAGTGCTTAAACAAAAAGGCTGGTTGCTACCAAGCAGTAATAAATGCAGCAGAATAAGTACCATTGAGTACTTTTAAGAAGCAAAAGCAAAATAAAGTAGAAAGGAACACAAGTACAGTACAATCAGATGAATAAAGTGCAATTTTTTGTTAGTAAAGTGCAAGGAGAGAGGAAGGAGGAGCAGGAGATAATTCAAGGTTAACCTAAGTGGGTTGGCCTTCTCAAATGTTCTCCTTGTATTAAGTAGAGTGAACACTAGACTGGGAGGGGTGTCCCAGATCAAATATACAGTAGGGGCGGGCAACTGCAAAGCCACCAACTATAACATCAACACAAGAATAGGGTGGGAGGGAGAGAAAAACAGTTTCAAGACAGACAAAAAACAATGCCAGAAAATATATAAAATAAGACGACGCAGAACTCTGAAAGGTTAAAATGCCAAGAAATATACTTATCAATCAACTATGTATTTCCAGATTATTTGAGAATCACACTTCAGCCAGAACACCAGGAGTTTCCAACAATGTATACAAGAATTTACAAACAGAAACTATTTTTAAATCAGCAAGCCTTGAAGCAATCAGGTAACACAAAAGCTGTTAGACCAGTTTTATAAACTCCACCACAGGAATAGAGGGGAAAAGTGTCAGGACAGATGAGAAACCGAAAACAATGCCACAGTGGCACTGAATAGCACAGATGCCAAGTTATGGTAAGTACATAACTCATTATCTGAGATTATACTTGTCATTATTCATCACAAATAGGTAAGAGTCCCCATCTACTATGTATCCTGGGTGGCCTCAAGGAAGAATATGCCAGAGCATGGAGGAATCAAAGGAAGTTTTATTCCTAAACACCAAGTCAAATTTGTAGTGCAAAATGAAAGCATGTGGATTAGACCAAGTTGCAGCAGCACAGATCTCATCAATGGAAGGTCTAGCCAAGAAGGCTGATGACATAGCAACAGACTTGGAATGAGTCTTAACTGGTCTGGATGACTGTAAATGCCTACTAGCATAAATGAAAGAAATACAACTAGCAATCCAGCTGGAAATAGTCACTTTGGAAACTGCCTGGCCTCTTCTGTTTTGAGAAGGCCACAAAGAGTTGATCCAACTTTCTAAATTCCCCAGTCCATTTTAAATAAGTGCAATTGCCTGTGAACATATAAACATATTAAGTTGGTGGTGGGGTGGGGGGCGTAGCCCCCCCACATAATTGCAGTTTATGTACTATTATATTCATGTGTATCCATTAAAAATCCATGAAAACTTATAACATCAGTACAAGGTTGTTGCAAAATGTGGGGGGCTACGCCCCCCAACTTAGTAGTCTCACTCCAGGGTCGCACTACAGTGGGGAAATGGGCATATACCTGCCAGTGCTGGTTTTCGGTCAAATGAGTTTTTGGTCATATGGGCTTTCGGTAAAATGAACTTTCGGTATTCTGGTCTCGGTCAAATGAGGTTTCGGTAATATGTAGTGGACCCATATATATATATATATATATATATATATATATATATATATATATATATATATATATATATATATACACACACACACACACACACACACACACACACACACACACATATATATACATGTAAGGGTATAGAAAGCAGGCAAGAGCAGGCTGAAATTTATAACAGAATATAGGCAAATAGAAGGGGATGGGGGACTGCTAAGTGAAAGACAAGCTCTGGTGCAGTTTTTAGTTCGGTCTAGAACAGAAGCCTCTTTTTAAAAATGAATAATTTAGTAGGACATGTAAATAAAATAAGTATAATAATAAACCAGAGAAGGTTAGAAAAAGATTGGGAAAGGGGATTAAAAAGGAAGTTTAAAAAGGTACAATGGGAGGAAATTTGTGAGGCTCCCAGGTCTGCAACAAAATCCAGAGCATTTAAGATTTTTTTCTAGAAGTGTTCAGTTTAAAGTGAAGAAACTTTACGATTTTAACTGTGAAGAACCTATGGTTGCCCGTGATGTTTGGATTCCTAATATTCACACAAATGTAAGTAGGCCAACTTTTTCATCCCTAGAGTTGCAGTGAAGAGGAGATCAAGATTTTAGCTAGGAAGTATTTCATAGTGGTTTGGAAAGATGGGAGGGGAGGGTATTGACTTGATGGATACGGGTAAGGAGTTCCAGGCCTTAGTAACCTTCTACGGGTGCCGACAATACCCAGCAGATTTACTAGGTTTGTAGGCAGTCAAGAGTTTTTGGTCACTAGATTCCAATGACCGACTGGGAACATTGTTGTGCAGAATGTTTTTTTGTGCCTGACAGGCCGATACTGGATAATTTTGTAGATGGAAAGAAGCTGTGTATATGTTAGTTGATAAGGCAGTTCTAACCAATTTAGGCTTTTTAGTGCTATAAAGTGGTGGGTTGTGAAAGGGGTATTTGCTGCAAATTTAGAAATTTTGTTATAACATTGTTCATGTTTTAATTTTAGTGAAGCCTGGAGGTTAGAAATTATGGGAGCACCATAAAGAAGTGTGCAGGAGAAAAGTAATGGCAAGTGTAATTTTATTTGCATCGGTGAGAGGTTTTGGCTCTGTAAAGCATCGCTAGTTTTTTATTTTTTATTGTGCAGTTTTGGGGTCTATATTAATTCATCTAACAAAAATATCATTGAGTGACATTTCATTGGAAATGCTGTTCATCAAAGTCGTCTATACTGATTATACCAGCTCTGATAATTATATATACCAACTCCAAGTTCACACTACTGTGGGGAAAGGGCAAATTTATTGATCTCTACCCTCAGTCAGAATGGTTTGAAGAACTGCATTTCTGATGAACGGCCATTTGACAATATTTTCATTCAATGAGTTACTAGGGGCCCGCAGTTTTGTATATGTATGTCAAATGCAAGATTATCATCCACTATCTCCCCTAATAATATGCTATGAGAAGTGACTTCAGTGGTTGTATTATCGAGAGAGAGGACTTTAAATTTTGTTTTTTCATGACAGGGAGATTTGGGGGGAAAAAGTAACAGTCTGGTCATTTTTTTGGGTTGAACATGAGTAGTGAGATACAAAGCTATGTTTCAGTAACTGTTGAAGCTCCCTGAGTAATTTTTTGGAGGTGTAACTTGTCATATGTGCAAATGAGTGTAATCATCTGCATATTGTATTAGGGTGGTCTGTTGTGTGGATATGTAAAGGGTGTTGGTGAAAATGTTAGAGGAAGTGACCAAGGATAGACCCTTGTGGAACACCAGTGGTGACTGGGAGGAAAGGAGAGAGAGCATGGAGTGCCCTTCTACACACTGATACCAATTGGACAGGTAGGACTGAGAGACCTAGTGAGGACATTTGAAGTAGATGTTTGATCTAACAAACTGCTGAAGCCTTTAGACAAGTACAGAAATAAGGAAGAGACTAGTTTGCCATTATCTCTAACTTTATTGAACGTACCTGTATAGGTTAAAAGGGCAGTGCTATTACTGTGAGAAGGACATAAGCCATTTTGTGTAGGGGATAACAGTTCTTCCTGCAGGAGATAGTCTAGCAATTGTTTTTGAATACATTTTTCAAGTATTTTGGTGAGGGGAGACAAGGTTGCTATAGGTCTGAAGTTATTAATGTCTATTGAATTTCTTCCTTTATGCAAAGGGATAATGTGACCTTTTCCAGAGAGCTGGCACATGGGATTCCTGAAATGACCTGTTTATAAGGATCGACACAGGATAGGCAATGCTATTGGCTGCTATTTTTAGGTACTCGCTTGGAAGGTCACCAGCTGAAGAAGAGCATGGTTTGAGGTTTAAGAGTAGTTTTGTATAGGATTGAAGGTTTGAAGGTGAAAGAGGATGTGGTGATACGTAACTGTTGGACACGTTTGGGATTAGATGTTGAGGAGTCCTTAGTTAGTGATACTATATTATCTATAAAATAAAAGTTGAAATGTATTTTAATTTTCAGTGCTGAGTTATTCGGCGAGGGATTTGAGTTGAACTTTTGGATGGAATGTAAGATTTTTTCAATGGATGTCCAGAATTTTTAGCGTTATTTTTAGTATTATTCTGAAAGTTGTTATAGTATATCTTTTTGTCCTAATTTGTTTTTTAGTATGACGGCGAAACATTCTGAAGTTTTCAAGATGCTAAGGTGTTTTATATTTTTGCCATTCTTTCCATGCTTTTTCTCTATCCTGCATAAAACTTCTACACTTTTTAAATAGCAAAATTGCATTATTTGTTTTCAGTCACTTCCTTCTAGGAGGTGCAAGATTGTTTAGGATATTTAGAAAAGTTGTACTGAATTCATTTACAGAGTCAACTAATGGGAGGATTTTTAGGAAATTCCAGCTAATATATAATAGGGCAGTAATAAACATTTCTGGGTTAAACTTGGAAAGGTTGTGTGTTTTTGTAAATATGCTGTTTATCTGGATGTATGAGATGTCTGGTTGTATAGATTGGGATATGATCACTGAGAGAGTCTGATATTATACCTGTGGTAGAGTATTTGCTAGGGTCCGATACTATGATCCAGTGTAATAGGGAATTTGATGTCTTACTATAATGTGTGAGGCTATTAATTAGATGTGTGAAAAGAATTAAGTTTGTGTTAAATGTAGGGGAGTTAGTTTGTCCAACCAATTGACATTCACATCACCTAGTATTTTTTCTTGTGGAAATGTTATGGATATCCGATGTAGGATATCTTCAAATGTAGCTGTATTGTTGCCACTTGTGATGTAAAGGACAGTAATATGTATTTGTTTATTTTGAGGAAAGCATTAAGAAGCTCTGCTGAACTGAATTTTGGTATTGGTGTACTGCAAGGGGAAATGTGGTACGTGTTGGGAACTATTAAACCAATACTATCACCTTTTCTCTTTATATGGTCATTACGGATCATATTGCAGCCAGGAGGTATAACTTCAGAGTAATTTATTCTGAGTTTAAGACAAGTTTCAGTCACAGCAAGAATGTCAAGCTTATGTTGGGTTATCCAGGCATGTAGTTCAGCAATTTTATTTCTTATGCTTCTAACATTTATTGTAGCAAAAATTAGATCACCACAGTTGGGGGTTGGTTGTTGGGCGGAAGAGAATAATCTTTGTGTTCATTGTGATAGGTGAGGCCAGGATTATGGTGTTTATCTCCTCCTAGAAGGATTTTAATATATCTGGGAATTATGCATACTTGTTTTTTTTTGAGAGGATTCTTGCACTTAATTTTGTTTTGGTTTATGTTGCAGTGCAGTTAGCCTATATTTGGAATAAAGGTGTAGGCAATATTAAATAGTTTTGGTGCAATGTGTGGAGAGTATAAAGAGGAAGTATGGATCGATGTTTGGGACAGAGTTGGAGTGATATTGTGAGATATTATTGAATCATGATGGGATGAAAGATAGCACAGCATGGGGAGAAGAATAGAGGATAAGCTGGGGAGAATTATTATTAAGTACAAGCACCTGTATTTTATGGTTATCAGGTAATGAAGTGGAAATGAAGATGGAAATAAGAAGTTGCAGGACAGTAGGAGATTCAGTTATGGTCGATGCTGAAAGCTGTTAAATACTGATGTAATATGCACCATGTTGGAAATTGTGCTATATAATTTGTATAACAATGAAGTTTATTAACAAACAAATAGGGTTGCCTTGGGGACAACATATGCCAATATTTTTCTGACAGCATGGAAAGAACACAATATTGCTTGAAAATTAGTATGAGAAACACAGAGCTTATTTTTTGTTTTACTAACAATTTATTCTGTGGGAGTCTCGGTTGGGAGAGTGATTGGAATTTGCCAAGTATTTGAATTACATATCTAAATATTTGAAATGAATGTTGTAGTTGAACAAATCAACTAATTAGATATGACCATTTATAAGAATGATGAAGGGCTATGTACAAAGATTTTCAGGAAGGAAATCAGATCGAACAAATACTTGGTATACACCAGCATGTATCTAGATCATACCAATTGTCAAAATTCAGTTTATCAGGACTCCCGAACTTACTTCACAGGAAAGTGTATTTTTAGGGAAGAGTCAGGAAATAATTTCTTTCAATAGAAGGAGTACCTGCAGAATCTCTCTTAAGACACATCTGTAGCACTGATTAGAGGTAGAGATGGGATGTATTATATTATTATCATTATTATCATTGTATTATTGCTAATGTTGGGATTAACATCATTGAAAAGAAGGGTAGTAAAAGTGACAGGTTAAAGGTGCCTGTCACCTTTATTAGAGATATTCAGGAAATAGAACATCAGCAGCAGACATTGGAGTATATTAGGGGGCAAGAAGCACTATGTGAGGTGACAGAGGATCAACTGATGTTCATCGATAAGAAGACAAGGAGTAAACAGATGATTTTAGAAAGGAAGAGAGATGAACCAAATAGAAAAAAAGTTGGTACTTGCATGTTATAGCAACCAGGACCTGATGCTACACTTCTGACATCTTTTACATTCTGCTGTCTTTTCCTGTGACAGTTTGGCTGCCGATGCCTTTTAATGACTGACAAAACTTGCCGTTTAAAATAAAATATAAATAAATATTACATTTACTGCAAGCTTTAAGAATCTGCTCTATATTCCCAAAATGCACGGTGACCTCCAAATTAACACCTGCGAGCACACGTTAATGGTGCCTTGTCATGCAAGTTAAGATAACATTTCCTTCCAGTGTCTGCAAGTACAAAAGGACAGCATGGTGGTCACAAGTGAAGGGACATTTTCTTGCTCTTGCCTTTTTTAAATACAACACTTGACAAGTTGAGAACAGCCTTCAAATTGTCATACTATGTATGTCTCACTGGTGATTTAGATTTACCAACAGCACTGCTGTTAGTTTACTGCACTCTGCCAGCACCTTAGTTCACTTCAGCTTTTATTTCCCACTTCCTAACCCGTCCACATATTTAAAAGAACCAGATTTGTTCAAAGAGTTGTCATAAATGTACTATTGCTGGCTGCCAACATTTGCCTGTACGCTATAATCTGTAAGGACTTGTATACTCACAGTAAGATGATGACACCGTATAATGCTGTCTACATATTATTGTCTAGTCATTTTGTTCTCTAGCTCAGAGGTCTCCATGCTCACTTGTACCTTATGTAGGTGTTGTGTGTGTCGCAATTTGAGGGACTAATTTTAAATACCAACAACATTAATCCAAAAATTATATTCAGTTTAAGAGGGCAGCATACCCCTCAATTTTCAATGATTTCAGGAACATTTCTTATTTAGCTCAAAAATTTGCTCGGTCTCTTCTGAACGTGGTGGTGATTTCAGATAATGTCATTAAAAGATGTCAGTAGTGCAGTGTAGGGTCCTGGTTGTGATAATATGCAAGTACCAAAACATTTTTGTGTACTCTTGCTTTGGTTGCAGGCAATGTAAGTTTGTTTCCAACAGCCCATATGTTAACTTGTACATGAGTGTGACGGTAGGGTTAAGGGCAAATTTACAGGTGACAGTATGAATGCTGTTTTACCTTCACAGATTTTAACCTGTGTTTCTTTCCACACTGGGAGAGTTAGTAGGAAGCTGAAAGGACTATAGAACACTCGAGAGCTGTCAAAAAGGGAGAAGTGAATGGTGTACTGACCAAACACAGCAAAAGTTGCTCAAATTTGAAGAGATTTCACTTATTTGTGTTAGAACAGATTACTATAGACGAGAGGGGTGATTTAGAAGCTCTTTTAGACAGACATGAATTTCTTTGGCAGTTTTAGCATGTTTTTAAAAATTGAAACTTAATTTATGAAAAAGTTCATTGGTGGTGAAAGAACATTAGATGGTTAATGAACACACTTAAATTGTTAAAGATAAGCCACAGCAACAATAGTAAGTAGATAGCCACAACGGAAGACTCCTTCCTGTCAATAAACAGAAATATATAAACTCGATCTCCTGGACAGGAACTGGAACGGCAGTCTACAAGGTTCAACAACGAATAGAGAGTGATACCATATAACACTGTTTTATAAAAAACTTCTTTTATTCGAATACAGAGTAAGCGCTTTCACCATCAGGCTTCTTCAGACTACTATACTCACACTAATCATTGACTTTATATAACAATATAAATTAATGTAATCAGTTGACGTCTGTGTTCCCTATTAACTTTTAAAGTGACAGAACATAGAATACAATTCAGTAAAAAACAAGCATTTCCATATGAATTGAGCCTAATCTCATTCATCATACAAATAATACATAATAATTTTACACAAAAATTATTGGTTAAATATTTCCTTATGTTTCTTTATAATGGAACTACTATCTGTTGTATTTAACCTTTGTAAAAAATCTCTAAGGTATCCTATAGTTCACTAAAATATCTACTAAAACACCAGTAACACAAAAGATAATACCTTAATAATAAACAGAAAAACACTTAAAGGTTAATAGAGCAACTAAGTGCTATACTAGACTCCAAAAATTGATTCTGAATATTTGGGGAAATGAGTACAGGGATAATTCAGTCGGATATACCCTGACGATAAAATACCACCCCAAATGTCTGCATCTCTGACATCATATGTTCCAATTGTCAAGTACTTCAACTATAAAAACCTTAAAACCTTAAAAATGGAAATAACAATAAAAACACTATGTAAGCTCTGTATAAATCGAATGAAAGATAAAGTGTTCCAAGTTAATTATCACTACAAAGGAAATGTAGTACTATGCCTATTGGGTTTGGGTAGTCTTCTCTTCTTTAATATTGGCTTTAAATTCACTTTATCATTCAGTCCAGGATACTGATCAGCTCTGCAACGTATAATCCATCGTAATTCGCATTCTTGGGTAAAACTATCCAAGTCTCCACCCCTAATATTTGATCTAATAGCTTGTATTACACGAAAACTGAATGTATGTGTACTACCCATGTTGTTACTATGCTTCGCCAATGCGTTGATGTCTGAACCTATGCGTATTTGATAGAGATGCTCTCTAATACGCTCTCTAAATTGTCTACAAGTTTTTCCAATGTAAAATACTGGGCAGAGTTGGCATGTCGCAAGGTATACCACATTGGTGCTTTTACAATTTGTTTGTGTACAGAAGGAATACTCTCCGCCCGTCACAGGATGTTTAAATGTGACATTCTTGTCTATAAACTTACACTGGTTGCAATGCTCACATGGGATAGTGTTATAAATTTCAGTATTAAAACTAGAAACACTTGAGCTCAAGGGATGGTGACAAAGTAATTGTTTGAGATTCCTTTTATTCTTATACAAAAACATGGGTCTATCACCTACTATACCACCTATGTCACTATCTAATAAAAGTGTCTCCCATCGATTTTCAGTAATGAATTTCAACTCATTAACGTCACTAGTGAAATGTATGGGTATACTGAGCTTATTGAAATTAGGGCGAAGACTCTGACTTATGTTGTCGTCCCTCTCCGTAGACGACCACTTCCTGATTTGGAGGGGTGATGATCTAAAATTGGTGGATTTTGTAACAAAAATGAACAATTTGATATATTTTCTCAACTTTACATCCAATTTTTTAAGAACACACATTTCCTTTCTGGACGTTGACATTATTAGATTACAAAATGGTATGTTAAATACATCAGTTCACAGAAAACCTTGTTATAGGAACACACTGTTGCATAGGGGTAGTATGCACCCCAGGCATGTATTTGACAACGTCGTGAAAGGGCAACTTATGAGAGCTTCAAGACTCAACCCCTCAGTTGAAGGGCTTAAGAATGAGATATCCAGCCTTAGATGCAGATTAGTTCAGAGGTGTTACAATGTAAGACATATTGACAGACTCACCTCAGTGGTAAATAATTTGAGGTCTTCTAGAGCACGTCCCTACTTCTCGGAGAGGGACGACAACATAAGTCAGAGTCTTCGCCCTAATTTCAATCAGCTCAGTATACCCATACATTTCACTAGTGACGTTAATGAGTTGAAAGTCATTATTGAAAATCGATGGGAGACACTTTTATTAGATAGTGACATAGGTGGTATAGTAGGTGATAGACCCATGTTTTTGTATAAGAATAAAAGGAATCTCAAACAATTACTTTATCACCATCCCTTGAGCTCAAGTGTCTCTAGTTTTAATACTGAAATTTATAACACTATCCCATGTGAGCATTGCAACCAGTGTAAGTTTATAGACAAGAGTGTCACATTTAAACATCCTGTGACGGGCAGAGAGTATTCTTTCTGTACACAAACAAATTGTAAAAGCACCAATGTGGTATACCTTGCGACATGCCAACTCTGCCCAGTATTTTACATTGGAAAAACTTGTAGACAATTTAGAGAGCGTATTAGAGAGCATCTCTATCAAATACGCATAGGTTCAGACATCAACGCATTGGCGAAGCATAGTAACAACATGGGTAGTACACATACATTCAGTTTTCATGTAATACAAGCTATTAGATCAAATATTAGGGGTGGAGACTTGGATAGTTTTACCCAAGAATGCGAATTACGATGGATTATACGTTGCAGAGCTGATCAGTATCCTGGACTGAATGATAAAGTGAATTTAAAGCCAATATTAAAGAAGACAAGACTACCCAAACCCAATAGGCATAGTACTACATTTCCTTTGTAGTGATAATTAACTTGGGACACTTTATCTTTCATTCGATTTATACAGAGCTTACATAGTGTTTTTATTGTTATTTCCATTTTTAAGGTTTTTATAGTTGAAGTGCTTGACAATTGGAACATATGATGTCAGAGATACAGACATCTGGGGTGGTATTTTATTGTCAGGGTATATCTGACTGAATTATCCCTGCACTCGTTTCCCCAAATATTCAGAATCAATTTTTGGAGTCTAGTATAGCACTTAGTTGCTCTATTAACCTTTAAGTGTTTTTCTGTTTATTATTAAGGTATTATCTTTTGTGTTACTGGTGTTTTAGTAGATATTTCAGTGAACTATAGGATACCTTAGAGATTTTTTACAAAGGTTAAATACAACAAACAGATAGTAGTTCCATTATAAAGAAACATAAGGAAATATTTAATCAATATTTTTTGTGTAAAATTATTATGTATTATTTTTATGATGAATGAGATTAGGCTCAATTCATATGGAAATGCTTGTTTTTTACTGAATTGTATTCTATGTTCTGTCACTTTAAAAGTTAATAGGGAACACAGACGTCAATTGATTATATTAATTTATATTATTATATAAAGTCAATGATTAGTGTGAGTATAGTAGTCTGAAGAAGCCTGATGGTGAAAGCGCTTACTCTGTATTCGAATAAAAGAAGTTTTTTATAAAACAGTGTTATATGGTATCACTCTATTCGTTGTTGAACCTTGTAAACTGCCGTTCTAGTTCCTGTCCAGGAGATCGCACTTAAATTGTTCACTTAAGATGGCAGTAATTTGTGAAGTTCTTTGTGTTTTTACAAGAATGAAGGTGCTTATATATATATATATATATATATATATATATATATATATATACATATACACACACATTTTTATTTCTTTTTTTTATTAAATTGAGTTTTCTGTTTCATTTTTCAAAATTTGCCAGCAGATGTAGATATGCACCACAAAACCTAAAAGACTGACAAACTTTCTACATCCTATCTGCCAAATGGCTCTCTCATCTTATCTCTATTCCTCTCCCAGATATGAAAAACTTGCAAGTTTTCAGTAAATGTTAACTTAGCAATAAGAAAGAGTGCATTAGCTAACTAAATTGCAGGCTGTTATTGTTCATTTAAATATATGCCAGTGTAATCCTTCTCCCCTGCCAACAGCTTACTACTACAAATCTACCATAATGGTCTTTTTCCCTTTCAGAATCAGTATTACTTTCATCTTCCTTTATTCCTGATACTCTGCCCATCCTGAAGGCAAGTACTTATATACCTATTCACTTCCCACAGTTTCACATGTCATTTATTTTCAACAGACTTCTTGATAATTTCTCCATTAGAAGTTAATTGTATCGTATTGGGACATTTTAGTCATAACACTCTTTAAACCTTTCATGATCAATTGCTTGCACCAGCAGGATTCTTGTCTCCATCCAAGGGCTTTTGCCAATGAAAAAAACAGCTTATAACATTGCAAATAAAAGAAAATACCATGTGGATTTTATTCAAACACACTGGTTAGACTTCTCATGGTCATTTGCTTGCACTTGATTGATTGTTGATTCTAGCTAAAAGCAGGTGCTAATAGAAAAATAAAGACAAGAACTTTGCTAATTCAACAAAACAATTTTTATGATCTTCACAATTTACTCTTGTTTCTCAACTCTGCATAGAAAAGTCTATAGCAAAAATTAAAGACATTAGTCTACACATTTGCCTCTAAAAATGGGAAATTATCTTGTATTTCTACATACAAAATGATTGGTACATTTTATAACCCCCAGCAGCCCAAAATTACAATGCCAAATAAATTTTAACTTCTCTTTCTAGCCTTTCTTGCCATGTATGTAAGCTGCATACTTGGATGCACTACAGTTAAGAAAAAAATATTTTCTTACTTTAATACCACTAGCGTATCTAGCAGTCACTGATATAACAAACATTCCCACCTCACATTCAAAACATATGACTGCATACTATATAGAGCTGCTTGACAAAGCAGGTTACATCATGAATTTCTTATAAAAAAACAGTATTTAGTTCCTTCAATGCATTCTAAACATTACTTATTTATTTGACATTTGTTGACAAGGTTGGTCCAACTGGGCAGATGTCCCTTTTCAGTGCAGATGCAAAGAGAAAAACTCCAATAGGTACATAATATGGTATACAGTAAAATAGTAAAAATATATAGCTACATTGAATACAAATACCATTTTTACGGTAGGCATAAGCAGTATTACAATACACATAGTAAATGTATAAGTTCAATGCAGATGTAAGACAATATATAGATGAGGAACAATACCATTATTGACAAAGCAGAATTTATGCTTTTGACATCTCTTACTTGTCTAAAAAAAGACAAAAGACTTCTAGCTTTTTTCAGCAACTTCTTGAAGACTAGTCCATGTGCTTAAAATACATCTAATGGGATTAATACTTTACAGTTCTCCCGTTCACTTTATTCACTAATTTCATACTTTTGCTGTTCTTTTCCTGATCATCCTGACCTCCAAACATTAGTCTGTGGTTCAATTCCAAGGTGATCCAGAGTCTCCTAGTCAGCTCCCATGCTTTCTTTTCTGTCATTCAAGCATTTTCCTTTGGAAAACTGGAAAAAAGCTTCACTGACAGAGTTTCTTAATGGGCTTTGTTACTATCAGGAGACTTAAAAGCAGAGTCTTCCATCTTACTGGCTGAACTTTTTTATTTCTTCCTTAACCTGTTCTGCATCCAGAATGCCTCTGATCCTCCAGGAAAAAAAATATTCTAAAGACACCGAGATACAGCAACATGAATCTCGTACCTGCCTATCAACATCACCGGATTGCCAGCAGACATTTGCTTCTCTTCTGCCCAGTGTGTAGTCATCTTCTATAAAGGCTCTAGTTTCCCAAGTTTAATATGTCTTCATTCTGCTAAAGCTTTGTCAGCAGCAGCAGCTCTTTATGGTATAATTGCATCTTTACTAATATAGGTCTTGGCTGCTTTCTCATGGCCAGATTTCAAGTATACACACAACGTGCCCTTTCAACTAAATCTCCATGTGAACCAGTTCAGTTACTTTTATCATCAAATTACTGCATTCTCTTCTTCTTAGTTTCTCTGGCACTGCAAAAGATATTAGATTTTCTCTGCAAGCTCATTTTTGGAAACTGTTGTTTTTGAGAAGACTTGTTTTCAGACAGTTTTTCCTACATTGCAACCTCTAACTTCTGCTATTTTATCTGAATATCTACTTAAAGCTTGTTCTACTTTTACAGACTTTTCTCATTTGACTTGTATATTCCTGTAATGTCCCAGTTATCTTTAGTACCTCTGAGTGTATTGGATTTATTTTTGTCCTATAAATTACAGGAAGCCATTTCCTGTACTAAAGCTAAAACAAACTGATTGTTACTGAATAGCTGTAGGGTTCTTCCCACTGCTTCTTGTTCTCCTTTTCTGGTTGATTCTCTCTTACTTTCTCCAAATTTCTTCCTTGCCGGTATCCAGACAGTGTAAACACTAGCTAGTAACTGAATTTTACTCAGACTGATATCTTTCACTTAGTTTTATCAATTTTTCAGTTTTCACGCTTGAGCAATAATCACCCTGCTGCTTTAGTAGGCAGCCATCCTTTGAGATAGTTGCATAGCTAATGGTTTGAGGGTATGCAGTGAGATACAAATGTAAAACAAATTGGCTTGAAAAAAATCAAAGCACCTCTCTGGTCACTCAGAATTATAAATGGGTATGGTATTGCACAGCTAAAAGCTTCAACTAACAATAGCACCTATTCACAACACTAAATTCACAGAAGAAAAAAATGAATTGTCTCAAAGCACCATCTTCAATATAATTTTCTTTATTAACAATGTGGGAATATTATACCATATTACTATTATCCAAAAACAGAAAAAAATATGAAAGGTGTTGTTTAAGACTACTTGGCGCCTTCACTTTATGTTTCTACTTCACATACAGTTTACACTAGAGAGAAATCTTCAGTACTTTAAGTGTACTGAAATAACTGCCAGCATCATACTATGTTTCGTATTTTCTAATCAGCAACATGGCTGCTTAATTCTGAGATGTATGTAATCTATGTTTGAAGGAAATTGCCTCAAAACCAAAACAGAACATGCAAATGTGTTTTTTTTTTCCATACACCTCTTTGAACCACTGCCTATCAATGATCAACACTCTCTTGGTCAAATGTCACACTTTGACCATGAAGGATCAATTTAGTTATATGCCTGTGGGTTTATCATGCCATGTGTATCAGCTTTGAATTGATCTGCAGTTTGGCAAATGGTTAACATGAGCTGAAAATTCATACTCACGCACAAGACACATGGCATTGTTACTTTCCTTCCTCTACCACAAAAATCTGACCATTGGCATGCATACTCCCTTCTCCAGTAGATGATCACATGCCCATCTTCCCTGCCTGCACTGGGAATTAAACTCAGATCAACTGGGCTGTAGTCAGGGCTTTAACCCAATACACTATGGCTACAGGATAAGCAAGTTTTTTTGATGAACACGCAAATGAAACCCTACAAGTATGCTGCAAAATACTGAATGATTTTGCCATACCTATTGCTTCACACAGGTATATTTGATTGCTTATACCCATACTATAAGTCACTTGAAGCAGTACATTATCAACTGAATTCTAAAGTAAAAATAGAATGTAAAGACATTAGACACTGACAGTGCTTTTCTGGTCTTTCTGTTATCGGGTAAAGTGATAATGATACCATCTCCAGAATTGTTGTTATTGTGTCTTTCGGCTTATCCCGGTTAGGGGTTGCCACAGCGGATCTCCGGTCCGCTAATGTTTGGTAGTGGATTTTTACGTGCTGAGTTACCAACCCTGACGCACAACCTTCAACGAAGGCACGCCCATTCACGCATGCCTCCACACAGAAGACGCTCTAGCTGAGAATCGAATGGGACAACGTCTTGCTGTGAAGCGACAACGCTACCGCAGCACCAATATCGCAGCTATCTCCAGAATGAATACTTATTATTTTCAAAGTGAAAAAATTCACTTGATTAAATCTGTTAAAAGTCTTTTTAATCTCCAGAATGTCAATTAAAAAGCCTTTTAACAGATTTAACCAAGTGAATGTTTTCACTTTGAAAATAATAAGTATTCTAGATGTAACAGCAATTTAACTATATACTTTCTTTGACCTTTAAAATATGTAATATCATGACTGTGGATGAAATGTCGATAATATACTTTGGTAATTCTCTAGCTTGCAATTACTGTATCTCACTGTTCTCACTATTAACTCATGTTTTTATCACTAACTGTGCCATTTTTAGTTAATTTTATTTATTTGTTAATGTGCTAGTTATTGTTATATAACTAATTTCTTTACTGACTTGCTTTGTACATTGTTGATTAATACGTGTTCAATTTGACTGTTTAATACTATTTGTATGTATGGAACTTTCCTCCCCGCCCCTCCGCTGAAAATGGGCCTCATGCCAGTTGGACATTACCCAGTAAACTAACAAAATAAACTATTATTTTATGGTGTAGAGTAAAAGCTAGTGTAAGTTAATACATTTTAAAGAGACTATCTGCTCTACCATGCATTTGTCTTCTGTAGTTCTCTCAACAGCTGTCATTCTGAACTCAAATTTAAATTACATGACTAGCAAAAGGACTATTTAACATGAAAACA
This sequence comes from Protopterus annectens, assembly GCF_019279795.1. Taxonomy (NCBI): domain Eukaryota; kingdom Metazoa; phylum Chordata; order Ceratodontiformes; family Protopteridae; genus Protopterus; species Protopterus annectens. Next base: position 983,109,971 of record NC_056728.1, on the reverse strand, counting down.
AACAAAAAAAATATTTTTATAAAAAAAAAAAAACAAAGTGATGATACAGTTAAGCCCATTTTCTTAACATAATACCCTCTAGGTGGGTGTTACTGGGAATAATGGGTCTTCCAAATAGAAACAGAATGAGTACATTGTCAAACCATAGAATGCTTCTTGGTAGTTTAATGCAAAATAAAGCTCACCCTTAAGGGTTTTTTACTTGAGTCATTTCAATAATATAAGCAAGAGCTGCAAATAGACACATGTAAAAGCTCAGAGCTCTGGATATATATACCCAACCTGATGTTTAAAAAGAATTAAGAAAAGGCCCTAATTTCCAGTGACAGCAAGCCCTGATATCTGCTACATGTCACTTTTTTCCAAACAAAACCTTTGATCTGGAACTCTGGGCCTATGGTTTTACCTTTGGCTGGGTATCTGTAATTCTGTCCTTTGGATGTGTAAAATTATATGTTCAAACGAACTGACTATGCACGTTCTAGAGTAAATCTAATGAACTTTAGCTGTCTACCTCCACCAACCTAGCAGGCTTTAAACCTTTAAAATAAATATTCTGAAAACATACTGAAAATCTTTTTTTGAGTTATGAGGAACCAAAATCTCCTCAGTATTAACTGCATCTTTATCACTATTCTTAAGGACTAAGTACAGCACAAGCCAAAAAAAATAGAAAATGAAATAAACACCCACTGAAACATAAGAAGTAAAGCAGCAGGAACCATTTCAGATCTGCACATACTAGCTATTATACATTCAAATATATGAATTCCAATGTGTTTTATGTTACCAGTTATAATCTGATGTCAAACATATTTTTACATGCAATTGCCATACCGGCTTAGCAGCAGACAAATGCTCCAAGCTGCGGTTAACTACACCCATGTTGCCCCAAGTCTTGATTTGTACTTCACTCAATTCGTACATGAAGACTATAAGAATATATGCTTTTAGTCACAAACCAAACTAAACAGTTACATAGAGATATAGTCTTTAAACATCTGTAGCTAGGAGAGTGGGGAACGGTGTCAGTACCAGACTTTGAAATGTGCTGCCTTTTCAATCAGTGCAGTGGAGTCTGTTGTATACAGATTTGCTGAGTATTATATCTAACTTCAGTACACATCATACTTTTCTTTAAATGCAGAGAAACTTTTCAATGAAGTGCACTGAAGTTCTATGGAAAGCAAATGAATGTGGAGGGGGGGTAAGTACTGTAACAAGAAGTAGATGCTGTTTACATCTGCTGAAATTGACACTGGACATAATATTTAACATCTTGTTCTCTTCCTCCCATCCCATATTCAGGATACAGCATAACATTTTCAGCCATATCTTGTTGCAGCAGAAATTCAGTTAATGTCGCATTACTCTTTGCAACTGTTCCACCTACCTTGTTTTCCTCACCCCTTTCTCTAGGTATCTATCAACAAGATTAAGATTGAATGCCATAGCTCTCAATCATCCCGAATTAACCAGGAGCCCCTGTTTTTAAGCTTAAATAAGCTTGCTTTCCTGAGTGCCCGATTTGGGTGTAAATACACCGGAGATCTACAGTAAAGCAAACTGTTCTGGCTGCAGACATCTCAGCCAATCAGAGCATTGCTTTACTGCATTTGTTTTGCATGCAGTTGGCTTGCTTAATTTCCTGTGTTGTGCGGAAGCAGCTGTGGTGGACCTGGAATGGATGAAATGATCAATTAGGTCCGTTCAGTCTGCATATCAAGGCAGCATCGACATGGCAAAGGGTCACATTGGAGAGATCAGCGTTGGATGCGTAGTCGAGAGAAATAATCACCTTCATCTTCGATTGAGGTAGAGACAGACAACTGTGCATCCGGACTGAGTTGTGGCCGTGGATCCGATCTTGAGAGGGAATTTGTTGTTCCACCAACAGCTTGTTGTGGTTTGTGGTGCGGAATTGTTCTCAGGAGGTCTGAGATTTTTAGTGGTCTGTCAGTGCTTTATTTTACAGGTATGCTCTAAACTGAAATGCAGGTTATGTGCAGGGCAAGGGTGTAGTTTACCATTAGCACAAAGAGCTTGTTAATTGATATACTTTTTTCTGAAGTAAAAGAAGTCTATAACTCTAATTGTTGTCACCGTTAAGCATAAATCACCAGCTTTTCTCCAAAAAGTCACCAGTGTTTAGGGTGCATTAAGAGAGACAAAGTTAAATTTTGAGTCAGAATCAAGGACAGTTGAGAAGTATGCACACAACAGCACATTTTCCCCCTTATGTACGCAAGTCCAATAATTTCAATTTACAGCAGACAGAAAAAAACATAAGCATGTCTTAGATAAAAAAAAAAAAAGTCTTTAAGTACTTGTATGGTTACATGATTTTGTTTCTAAGTTGAAAAATGGGTACTATACGGATTATACTAATTCAACATTGAAGATTGTGTTTAGAAAAGAAAATTGCATTTCATTACCATTCTAATTTTTAATGATGTATTATTTCTGAGCAGGTCATACGTTGAATAGAGGTTCAGTGAGAAGTATAACTTATACTTGACTAACCTGAATGTAGACAGTGTTAGTCTAACACATTCTATTACAGAGCTCGTTCTTGAAGTTCTACCACTGAAAATGAACCTCATGTTCTGTTAAAGCCTTGGTTGCCATACGTTTTGTGTTTTATACTACTACTACATTTTGTATAAAGCCTGTTAGGCTGCGCTTCATGTGCTTCTCTATATTCTCTCTCTCTCTTTTTGTGGGGGGGGGGGCATAGTGACAAAATTGCCTGATAAATCGACAGTTGCTAAATGACATATGCATAAACTAGTGACTCAGTCAAAGCTATCAACCTCTTACCACAAAAAATCTGGTCAAAGCCAAAAATAATTGGGGGACACAGCCCCAAAATATGGACAATTTTTTAAATATTGCTCTTATAAAGTTATAAAGTTGCTAGAATAAAAGGTCTTGTGTTACCATGCATTTTCTGAAGGATATGAGGTATGAAACTCAAACAGTTGTCTTTATTTAGTGAATTCATTCCTCACTGGTTTGCCACAAAAATCCAGAAAATCATAACTTTTATAGGAACAGACCAAAAATATGAGGTAAACATTTGGACATTCTGTGAAAATCTGGACAATTGAGAAGTATGGACCCAGTTGCTGATGAAACTGGTACAGGAATATAGGTTCTGAGCTGATTCACAGGAAGGCCATGATTTCTGCGCTTGACCAAAATGAATATATACATCTCAGCCTCAGAGCACAGGAAATCTAGACAAAGTCAAAAACATTCGGGAGACAAAATTCCCCAGATAGGGCAGATTTCAAATATTTGATTTTATAAATGTAGAACATTGCTAGAATAACACATAACTTTTGCATTAGCATGCATTTATCTGAGGGATGTGAAGCATAACAAAAAGCCTGTCATTATTTAGTAATTTCAGTCATGAATGATTTGCAAGAAAACCTCACATTTTATGAGGAACGAACCTAAAGATGCATTATGCAAAGTTCTTGACAGTTGTATGTGCTTCATCACAGAAGCCTAAACAATGAATCTGTTACAGTACATATTCTGTTTGCAGGATGTATTTGGAGTAAATTATACATGGCATGCACGTCTAACCTAACTGTGCTTTTAAATACAAGTATATCCCAACTTCAACATCTCTACCCTTACGGTGTATTAGTAAGCAAGATGGTATGTCTCAGATAATCAACTGCTTAACAGCAAGTTAGCCATCCAATCTATAGTACTAGGAAAGGCTGTAGTATATTACACATAAGACTGGATCGTTTCTTAGTGAACTTCAGTTGCATTCTTCTTATTGCAATTTTCATGCTAGGAATAACAGAAACACTTGGCTTGTCTATAGAAATTGCACTCTATAATCAAAGTAAGGGTAACCCTACATACTTTGGAATATCCATTTACTTCTAATTTATGGAGCAAATAAGATGATATTCTATGTTTAGTGAACTCAAGTTCTGAAAATTAGAGAGAAAATGGGTAACACTAAGTGCTTGTGCATACAAAATGGAAGTTGCTTGCTATACCCCCTGGTGCAGGTTTATGTGAAAAAATGTTTTATCTACCATGAGTTCTTCCCTAAAATATACAGAATGTGAGCCATTTTGTTGTATGCAACAGCACTGCATTTTGTGATTAGGTTTTGAGACGTGGAATTTAGCCCCTATGCAGAAAGTTGAAAAGAACATTCTACTGCTCTGGTGCTTTTTGCTTGTCTAACCTAACAGCATGCCTTTCTTATGAAGATTTTTTTTGTAGCACAGGTTCTTACCTTTCTTGGCTTAACCTGCTCCGTTCACCCTCACTATGCTCAGGGTCACTCTGCTCCCCTACCCCCATTCCCACCCACCCTCACTTTTATTAAACTTGTACCTAACCTGAACCCACCCACTACAATCAACTCCACCAATTACCTAGCTTGACTCCACCCACCCACTCTACTCAACCTACCACACTCCTACTTAATCTAATCACCTCCCTTAACCCATCACCCCCAACTACACTCCTTCATACTCCCACCCCTTTTGCTCCTCTTCCAACCGGTCATTGCTATTAAACATTACTAACTAAAGTCCCTTCTTCCTGCTTTTCTCAGCTCCCTCTCCCACCTATGTCAACCACAGACTGCATCTACACCCTACTACCTCTCTCACCCCACATTTACCCTCCCCTTACAAATATCATTATACATCTCTTATAAATACCATCTCTATACCACTTTTCTATTCCTATAAACATCTCTATCTCATTAGTTCCACCCTACCACAATATATCTCAACTCTAATACTATAATCTTTACCATCTCCCTACACCTCTATCTGCTCCTCCACCTTACATCCCATCAAACAACCCATATACCTTTCAAACCAACATGCACAACATCCACACATATACAACCTCTCCCATGTTTTTCCACAATAGGCTCCACCTTATATGCATTTGACATAATTCTATAAACCAAGGTAAACGTCCTCCCCCCTGTACTTAAAGTCCACTATACTTAATCTAAACTAGACTACCACCACAAAACTAAAAAAAATTGGTCTCTGTAAACCAGACCACTCATTTTAACGTAATACAATATGGTGACATACAGCCAAACCCAGGCCCACTGTTTGCCCTGCACAACCAACTCAGCCACATAAAATCCCTGAACTTCACTACCATCAATCTACAAAGCATTAGAAATAAAATTTCCCATTTCCACGCATGGTTACACCAAAATCAACCAGACATCACTGCCATAACTGAGATTTGGCATAAACCATGTATCAGTGGCACAGAATTCCTACCCCCAACTATACAAGTCTTAGAAACAACAGGCCACACAGAAAAAGCAGAGGCATTGCCTTGATATACCCAAATGTCTACACCATAGTCCCATTTACAAAACCTATCCCACAGTTCTCCACAGCAGAACTTTTAGTAACCCTCCTTAAGCTAAATAACTACAAAAGCCTCTGTATTATAGTATTATACATATCCCCAGGTAACAATATTCTTATACTAGAGAATATTCTTACCTGGTCATCTAATAATAAAAATGAAACAATCATCCTAGGGGGCGTTAACATTAATTGGTTAGATATCACTAACCAAATCCCCCCAATAACATCAACCTATTTAACTACACCCAGCTGGTCACCGATATAAAAAGGCTCAATAACAAAAACAACCAAGGATCAATCCTGGATTGAATCCTTTTGTCTGACACCAGAAAAATTTCCAGCTCTGTGACACTACCAAACAGCATCAGCGACCACTTAAAAGCCTTCGCTATACATAAAACTAACTCAACTGTAAGCAGTCACCAGCTAAAACAAACTAGAGACATATCCCACTTTTCACCAGACACCTTTATTGAAATTTTACAGCATACCAACTGGGCACTATTAAAAACCATCCCCCTTGACGATGCCGTTGAATTCTTCAATTCAACATTTCTCAAAATCTTAGATAGTGCAGCCCCACCTCGACTGAAAAAAGTCAAGACTAATCATGCCAGTTGGCTCACCAAATCCACAAAGCAAATCATGCCCACTAGAGACAAAGTTTGGAAAGCCTGGCAAAAATAAAAACTCAGCTGACCTTGCTCTATATAAACAACTATGTAATCAGGCCAAATGACAAGTCACTAAAAACAAAGAAGAATACTTACATAGACTACAGGACCAATATAAATTAAACCCACAGAAATTCTGGGGAGCAATCAATTCCCTAATTCACCACACTCTGATAAAACACCCTCCAATATAGCCTCTATATTTAATTCATACTTCACTGAAACTATAGTCAAGTTGATCACCACCTTCTCACCTTCTAACCCCAACCCATCTAACCAACCATCAACAGATTCTAGACCTTCTTCTCTACCTAATTTCTCTCTCCTGTTCCTACATGCACTATAAAGAAACTCCTTCTAAAACTCAAACCTTGCACCAATGCTTCTCAACTTACCTACTGAATTCCTACAACTATCACAAGCCCCATCGGTTACCCCCATCAGTATACTCCACAACAGATCTATTCTGGAGTATCTGGAAGAAAGCATACATTCTTTCTTCTCCACAAAGGTGGCAAGAATTCAGACATCTTCAGCTTCTGACCTTCTGCTATCCTCTCCCCATCTCCAAAATATTAGAAGAATGTGTCCATACTCAACTTTTTAACCACTTAGTTAATAACCAACTTCTCACCCCTACCCAACATGGCTTTAGAGGCCAGGCCACAGCACCAACACAGCTCTCATCTCTTTTATGGCTACAGTAAATCGAGCATGTGATGCCAGTCTCGTCATCTCTATACTCTTCCTCTACCTTTCAAAAGCCTTGGATGCTATTCATTCCTTTCTACTCTCCAAACTCAACAATCTACGTGTCACAGCCCTAACCCTAAACTGATTCTTAAACTCTCTCTCTGGTAGACAAACAAAATAGCAGCAATCGTGTTCTCCCTTCCTCAACATCACCACAGGTGTACTCCAAGGATCCATATTGGGCCCCCTTCTATTCAATATATTTATCAATAATTTATATAACTCCCTTACTCATGGCACTGTGATCCAATATACAGATAATTCTACAATCATCTGCACTGTTAAATCCCCTTCTGAGTTACAACTGCTAACCCAACATATGTCTTTACATCCACTGAAAACTGGATGTCAAATCACCTTGCTCTCAACCCCCAAAAGACTAAACTCATTCTATTCCCTCCCAAAAAAACTACCCCTTAATAGGACCGAATTCTCTATCCATTTCCAGAACAATAAGCATTTTCTTAGACATGTTATGAATCATTTGTAATTAACGTGGGTGCATTATGAATTATTTGCTGTAATGAGCTTTTACTTGGATGCACCGAGACATTTGCAATAATGACATTTTCCTGGATACATTATGAATTATTTGCAATAATGAGGTTTTCCTTGGATATGTTAGGAGTTATTTTGAATAAAGCTTTTCCTGGATGCATTACTGAATTGCAATAACATGCGTGAATGGGCGTAACTTCGTTGAAGGTTGTGTGTCAGGGCTGGTAACTCGGCATGTAAAAATCAACTACCAATCATTAGTGGACAGGAGTTCCGCTGTGGCGACCCCTAACTGGGAAAAGCCGAAAGAAGACGACTACAGTGCTGTGTATTACTCAGTCTTACTGAGTTACACATGTTTAAAGAGGTTTCTGGATTGCATTCTCAACTTTTATCCAAATCATTAATTTTCTTCAAAAGCAAAGTTGTGGCTAAATCACAAAACAGCATGGTAAAAGACACAATGGAAGGGAGTGCAACGCAAACTTTCTTGCACTGTTATAGTGCAACAACTCAGAAGGGTAAGCAATATTTTTGACTACTGTTTGCCATCATACAAGCTTCATTTACTATAAGTAAAAGTGTAGTCTCACAGTACACCAGTGAATTAACTTGAAGCCTTCTAATTACACCAACCTTTTCTCTTCTCTGAAGATGCTACCTCTGAAAAAAAAGAAGCGAATGACCACATTTCAAAGCAGCTGGAAGGTCACCTTTGACTGGATAATGGAAAGCAGGTGTGGTCCAGGCTATGCATTTTGCAAGACATGTACTACTAATATTAATGTCGGACATGGGAGGAGGAATGATCTACAGCTGCATATGGACACTGAGAAGCACAAGATAAGTGCCAAACATTCGACTGGGAGCAAGGTGACAGAAATGTCTGCCACTCAGCAAACCAATTCAGAAGTACTAGAGGCTGAAGTAGCCTTTATGAGCCTACTTGCTGAGCACAACTTGCCATTTATGACTGGGGGGTCATTTCCTGAAGTACATGTAGAGGATCTGCATGGATATGGAGGTGCTACTAAAAATGACCAGTCAACCAACAACAGCTGCTTGCATTTTAAGGGATATAATGGTGCCAAAGTAACAGCACGATTTTGCACAAGTTTGTCAGAAAGTGCCGTACTGTTTGTACCTTGAACAGAGTACAGATATGGAGGATGACAAGTTTATTTACTTATTTATTTAAATTTGTTGACCGGGAGTGTCCGACTGGACGTAGGTCCATTTTCAGCGGAAGCCCGGGGAGAAAAGCTCTACAGTTAAAATAAACAGACAGTAGTTACATTGGATTACACAGCGATTAACAATTTAACATAGCAATTACTTACAACATATTTACAGATGAAGAACATAGTATATCAGTAGACAACTAGAATCTTTATCTGTGAAGTACATAACAGACATTAACAAATGTTACAATGAGAAGATGAAACACTAGTTACTTGTGATTTTACCAAATGTAAACAGTAAAAAACCTCAATAACTGAAGAAATAGAATTTTAGAATACAATGATCATAGTTTTAAGTTTTTAGTGATACAACAGATGCCTAAGGATTCGCAGGGAAGGGTTTTGGATGTCTATTTGGACATCTGTGAATTAAGATGGCAACTTTGATTGAATGCAGCTAATTTTCCAGGAATTAATGAAGCAATTTCAATATCAAGTGTACTTAAATTGAAGCATATTTTAGGTTAACATTAAAACTATTGAATATTTTTATAAATATTGTATTTTGTTAATTATAGTGAGCTACACTTTTTAAGTATGTAAGTTAATACTGTTTTACATTGCATTATAATGAATCGATGAGGACTCTAAGACTTTATTAAGTGTAATTGGGGTTATTATAAAAGGCTGGGTTATGTGTTGACAGATGTCTTAATTTTTAAACATTTGTTCTGAGGAAGTCCCTTATCTACACAGGGAAGAAAGCACTTAACAACTTTGGATTAAAATTCTTCAGTTGTTTGGATTCCTGGCTGTTCATTTCTTCCTTTATTTACTTGTGATTTTACTTTTTTTTAATCAAAGCATTGGTAAAGATGTTGTAAGATTTCTTGACATACCTGCTTTTATCAGTGGAAATGGCCAAGGCATTTAGGATTGTATAATGGAGACTCTGAGCAAGTCTGAAGTTCTTGACCAACATAGTGGCTTATTCATCAGACAATGCTGCAATCATGATTGGTAAGCGGAATTTGGTGCTATCCAAATTAAAAGAGGTTAATCCACATATTTTCAACATGGGCTGCTTATGCCATATTGCAGATTTATGTATTAAATCTGGTGTAAAAGCAATGGGTACACCTGTGGAGGAATTGATATCTAACATTTATTGTCACTTTTCCAGCAGTGCACAGCGTCAGCAGAAGGTTAAGAAGTTTGCACTCTTTGCGGATATTGAACCTCTCAAAATTATCAGGTATGCCCCCACTCAGTGGCTAGGTTTGTCAAAAGTCATCAAAGGAATGCTTGCCTTGTAGCCCGCAATGAGATCCTATGTCTTGTCCTATTAAACACGGTCTGTTAAAGTGGATCTAATAGCTAAGAGACTGCAGAACCATGACATTAAGTCGGCATTACTCTTCCTGCAGACTGCCACTGAACCACTGTGTAACAAAAGGAAATACTGCCAGCCCAGCTAGCTGGAATTTTGTAAATAATTATATGTCATTTGTGAATTTTAATATGATTATATAGAAATGTAACAAAAGGAGAAATTGCCAGTCCAGATATCTGGAATTTTGTAAATAGCTATATGTCATTCGTGAACATCAGCAGAATGCAACTGCTTGTATTACAACTATATTAGAAATGTATGTGTATATCAAACTGCTGAAACAGAAGAAATATTTTTGAAGTACTGAGCAGAAATGTATATGCACTACTGCAACAGTTTAGACATATATATTTTAAAAGGAGATTAACCTGCAAAACTTAAGCACCATAAACAAAAGACATCTCTCAGTTTCAGTGCAGTAGCAGACAAATTCTAGAGCTAGAAGTTTTTCTACTGTCTTCAAAGAGAAGTAATTGCTAGGCTTGAGATGTTGAAGTGTTTTATTACTTTATGACTTCCTAGCAGCTGCAAATATCTGAGAGAGATGTACTCTTCACAGGGAGATGCTAGATGCCACAATGTGGGGGCTAGCCTGGGAACTGAAGTCAGATGACAAGTGATGTCATGCAAGTATCCAGGCAACAATATTTGAGATATTAATTTAGGAACTCTCTTGGGGGGGGGGTCATTTTGTATTTAATCTCTGACCTAACAAAAACATCCACTCACCTCTGCACTTGCCTTGCTGTAATTACATTTTTAGGGTATAGCAACTCTTAGATTCAGATAGGAATATACTAAAGAATAGTTTACATGTTTTCTTTTTTTATCTGAGATTATCCTGCAATGCTGTTTTAACTATTTCCTGTGATTTTGAACTCTGTTAATGGTTACTTACTGAGTATTGTCTTGCTCTTTTATTATTTGTCATTAAATATATTTAAACCTTTCAATTGTGGCTGGTCTGCTTAGAGATAATTAAGCTTAGAGTACTTGCATATCTATTTGGTGACACTGTACAGGTCACTCCTAAATAGCACTGCTCTTGCTCAGACTACCATTTGGATTAATAGTAACATTACAAAGTAGGATTGGGCACCCTTTGCCAAGGGCCTTAAAGTAGCTAAGAGTGGCTGCTGGCAGTGGAAACTACCTTATAGTCTGGGCAGAAGGGGACATAGCTAATAAAATTGTGCCAGCCTTTCCCAGGAGTGTGTGTGTGTGTGTGTGTGTGTGTGTGTGTGTGTGTGTGTGTGTGTGTGTGTGTGTGTGTAAATCAAACCTCAAAGTGTGTGTGTCAGCTACTTGGGCAGGGATATGAAGCAATGCTTGGACAGAGAGGGTGCTGGAGGTTTTGGCTTGGCCACTTAGCTGAGATCTTAACCCTATAAGCTATGCCAGTGGGGAGTCTTATTGGGGATCTGGAGAAAGTGAAAACCAGCCCCAGACTGACTGTGATCTGTGTGTGCTCTTAAGAGAAACTGCACATTAGTGTGTATATACTTGTCATCCTTCCATTGTGTAGGTCCTTCACTGTTGCCAGTGGTGAGGCCTGAGACTCCTCGACTACCGGGCCAGTGCAGGGGCATCACATATTAGTTGGTTGGCAGTTGTGTACACCTACCACAAATGTAGATGTTCGAGTGTCTTCACTGTTGCAGTCATGACTGCAGGGTTCTCCCCTGCCGGCAGGCAGTCCTCGGTCGGCCAGAATCCCAAAGTCTGGGTCCGGCGTCGGCTGTTCAACCATGCTCCCTGACGTCAGAGCGCCAGGAGTACAAAGCTGACAGCCGACGCCATCTTCTCCAGTTTTTCTTGCCCCAGATGTCAGGAGTCCCAAAATGAGAAAGGTCCCATATCCTTTGCAAATACACCTCAGAAGAATGGTGAAAAAAGGAACCACACAAAAGTAAAAATAAGAGGGGACAGGAGGGAGGGAAACCCAGACTGCAACAGTGAAGACACTCAAACATCTACATTTATGGTAGGTGTACACAACTGTCCTATGTTCATCGTGTTTCACTGTTGCAGTCATGACTGTAGGGTAGAATCCCAAAGCTGAAAGAAAGGGAGGTGGTCATAAAGAAGAAAGGGCGGCTAAAAGGCCCTGCAAGACTGCAGAGGCAAAGCCTGCCCTAGACTTAGAGTAGAGAGGTAGATTGTAGTGCTTAGAAAAATATGCACTGAACTCCAAGTTGCAGCTTCCAAAATGTCTTTGGTAGGAACTCCCCTGAGGAAGGCCGCAGAAGTGGCAGCAGCTCTGGTGGAATGAGTCCGTATACTCCCTGGGATTTGCTTTCCATGGTGTGAATAACAAAATCTGATTCCATGAGCAATCCATTTAGAAATGGTCTGTTTTGAAATGGCTTTACCTTGGGAACTAGAAGCATAAGAAACAAACAATTGTTCTGATTTTCTGATGTCCTTGGTTCTGTCCAGGTAAAAACGTAGTTGTCTGTGTACATCCAAGGAATGTAAGATCCTTTCCCCTTTATTTTGAGGAGAGGGGAAAAAAGTTGGCAAGTGGATAAATTGATTTAAAGCCACTTTGGAAACCACCTTAGGCATGAAGGTAGGATTAGTCCTCAAAGACACCCTGTCTTGATGAAAAATAATATAAGGTTCCACAGCCATAAGAGCTTGTAACTCTGAAACTCTCCTGGCAGAGGTTAGGGCTAACAGAATAGCTGTCTTCCAAGATAAAAACTTGATGTCAGAAGAGGCAGCAGGCTCAAAAGGAGGCAAGGTTAGTTTTTCCAAAACATAGTTGAGATCCCAAGCAGGAATGGGAGGAGATCTAGGAGGTCTTAAATTCTTAGCTCCTCTGAGAAACTGTCTCATGACCTGGTGGGAAAAGATTGGAGGGTCTGTATTATAATGAGCAGAAATAGCAGAGGCATGTAACTTAATGGAAGAGAAAGAGAAACCCTTATGTAAGAGATCTGTCAAGTAAAGTAAAATTACAGGAATGTTCGGAAGAAGAGGATCAGAATCCTGAGCCTGCACCCAGGAACAAAATCTTTTCCATTTTCCTGCATAAGATTTTCTAGTGCTAGGACGTCTAGCTTCTAAAATGACATCCATAACCTGCTTGGGTAGGAAAGAAGAAATCAAAGGCCCTGGATTAACCAGGCCGCCAGGCTGAGAGTTCTGACATGAGAGTGTAGAACCTGACCCTGATGTTGGGACAGAAGGTTCGGAGACTGAGGTAAAACCCAAGGGGACTCCAGACATAGGTTTTTTAGAGTTGGGTACCAAAACTGTCGAGGCCAATTTGGGGCCAGCAAGATTATCATCTTGGGCTTGTCCTGTTTTATCTTCAATAATACCCGTGGAAGAAGAGGAAGAGGTGGAAAGGCATATCCCGAGAGGTTCCTCCAACTGAATGATAGGGCATCCACTTTCCAAGCTTCTTTGTGGAAAGTCCTGGTGCAAAAATTCTGTAGTTGATGATTGAGATGGGATGCAAAGAGGTCTATGTGAGGACATCCCCAGACTGCTGTTATCATCCTGAATATTTTGGTGTCCAGCATCCACTCGTGTGGATCCGAAAGGTTTCTGCTCAGACCGTCTGCCAGGAAGTTTTGCTTCCCTGGTAGAAACTGAGCTTGAAGGTCCAGATTGCAAGCTGGAGCTGTGTTCCATAGATCCATGGCTAGTCTGCAAAGGGGGTAGGAATGAGATCCCCCTTGCTTGTTTATGTACCACATAACTGTGGTGTTGTCTGTCCGTATTAGTAGTTGTCCTGGTTGTAGAAGATTCCTGAAGGCCATTAGAGCTTTCTGAACGGCTAACATTTCCTTTAAATTGATATGCAGGTGCTTCTGATCCTTTGTCCAGAGGCCCTGTAGACAGTTGCCCTGAAAATGGGCTCCCCAAGCATAATCCGAGGCGTCCGTGGTTAGAATCTGAGTGGCAGGAGGCAGGCAGAAGGGTTTCCCTTTGTTTAGAGTACATGCCCTGGACCACCAAAGAAATTCCTTTTGAAGGCAAGGCAGGACGGAGATCAGTATGTCTAAACTGTGGCAATGCTGAGACCATACACTTTTTAGGTACCACTGTATTTTCCTCATGTGTAGTCTTGCATATGGTACGAGAAGGATGCAGGAGGCCATGTAACCCAAAGCCTGCAGGAATCTACTTGCAGATAGCTGAGTTAAAGTTGCCAAGGTTTTGAAAGTTGAAGCCAGCTGTAATTGTTTTTCAGATGTCAGGAATGCCATCTGGGTTGTGGTGTTTAGAAGAGCACCCAGAAAAGTTATCTGCTGTGAGGGTGTCAAATTTGACTTTTTTATGTTTACAGAGAATCCCAGGAACTTGAGGAGGTTTTGTACAAACTCTAGATGCTGGAGTAAGACATCCTTGCTGTCTGCCTGAATTAGACAATCGTCCAGATAAGGGTAAATTTGAATTCCCTTGAGTCTGCAGTAAGCTACTACTGGAGCCAGGCATTTGGTGAAGACCCTGGGCACAGTAGACAATCCAAAGGGCAGCGCAGAGAATTGAAAGTGCCTCGATCCGGCCCTGAACTCGAGGTATTTTCTGCGTTCCTGCCTTATGGGAATGTGTAAATATGCCTCCTTTAAATCCAAAGTTACCATCCACGCATCTTTGGATAGCATTGGAAGTAGCTGCTGTAGAGTAAGCATATTGAATTTTGGAATCTCTAGAAAGGTGTTCAAGACTGACAGATCCAGAATGGGTCTCCATGAGTTTTGCTTCCTGGGGACTAGAAAGAGCCTTGAGTAAAAACCTTGTCCCATCTCTGAAAGTGGAACCAGTTCTATGGTTTTCATAGCCAAAAGAGCTTCCACCTGGTTTAAGGCCTCTGTCCATTGATGTTTTGGAAGGTCTGGCCATCTGCTTGGCCTTGGCAGGGTATGAAAATGGAATTTGTAACCTCTTAAAACCACATCCAGGACCCACTTTGTCTTGGGTTATCTGAGTCCAATTTTGATAAAAAAGAGAGAGTTTTCCTCCGAGAGGGGCTTCCAGGCAAGAAGTTCCTGCAGCCCAACAGAGGGAGTCATTGAGTTTGTTTCCTATGCGTTTGTAACCTATCCTTTCCCCCCTAGGGGTGGAAGCAGTCCACTGTCTTGGTCTATAAGAGGCTTGTGTTTGAGGCCTTCCTCTGGAGAGTCTATATCTACCCCTCTGAGGCCTGTCAGAAGTGGGAAAGGACCAATTTTTAGAAGGCCAATTCCTGCTAAATCTTGGTGGCTGTACTTGTAAGAAATCTTTAACTGTTTGCATGGATTTTGCCTTATCCTCCATCTTTTTAATCACCTCTTCAGCTTTTGATCCAAACAAAACATTATGCTGAACAGGAGCATCCAATAATTTAGCTTTTACTTGTTCTGGCAAATTTTGTTCCTTTAGCCATGTGTGTCTTCTAATGACTGTACCGGAGGCAGCAGCCCTACAAGAAGCCTCCAAGGCATTAAATCTACAGTGTAAACCATGCTTCCCAACTTGTTCAGTGGCATGCAATAAGTCATGTAATTCCTTATCATCTGCACAGGCAGAAATGGAGGTAAGCTTTTGTTTTAAAACAGACAAGAGAAATTGCTGGTATTTCAGCATATGAAACTGGCAGTTTAAAGCCCTAATGGACAAAGTAGCAGAAGTGTACACTTTTTTGCCCCATCTTTCTAAAGATCTAGAATCCTTTTCAGTGGGAATGGGGTTTTTGGCAGAAGCAGCCTTAACTCCCTTAGGACCCTGAGAAATAGTTTCAGGGTCAGCAGAAGGGTTCTTGTATAAAAACTGGTGGGAATCAGGAACCCTGTAATATCCATCAGGCTTAACAGGAGCAGGAGGAAAAGAGTCAGGGGTTAAGTTAGCCTCCGAAAAAGCATCATCCACAATATCCAAAACAGGAGGAATAGCCAGGGGTCTATGTTGGGGGAGAAGGAGAAAATCCCTTAGTCTTTTCTTAGATTCCGAATACTCCTGTCCTTCCCAGTGGAAATGTTCCCTCATTTCATGCAAAGTTTCCCCAAAAGAGAAATCCTCAGGGGGAGAAGCTGAAGGAATGGATTCCTCAGCATCAGAATCCTCATAAGGAGGGAAAGAATATTCCTGGTCAGAAGAAGAAACTGAAGAAACAGAAGCCTGATCAGAGGAATCATAATAAACATCCTGCCTTGGCCTTTTATCTGGAGGGGGATGTGAACCCCTAATCATAGTAAGTAAATCCTCCGCCATCTTGAGTAACTGTTTCCATGATTTGGGAGCCGGTTCAGAAGAGGCCTGTGTTGCAGTCTTTGCTTTAGAAGGAGTCTTTGCCTTTGTCTTTGGCTTTGCCTTTATTAGAAGCTGAGTAGGCCTAAAAACCCCTTTGGAAGCCGGTACCTGCACAGCGGCTCCGGACCCATCCAAAGGAGCATTGTCCGAAGGTCCTGCAATAGAAATATTTAAAGGCCTGGTTGGCTCCTCATGAGAGTCCGTTTCGGCCATCGGTTCTGAAATGGCCGACAACTGGGGCTGCAAAAGTGCCTCACTGACGACGGCCGAACCTGAAGCTGGCTCCGCTTGTGCGCTATCATCAGATTTAGACCTCGGAGGCCTGTCTTTATCCTTGCGACATTTGTGAACTCCGGTAGCCGGAACCGTATCTGATGACATTTTGTAGTTAAAGCGCCTACCGAAGTAATGAAAAGCAAAATCGCACCTTCGTTTAATTGTACGTTGATTGAATCTAGCACAAAACCGACAACTAGCTATGTCGTGGTCAGGGCCTAAGCAAGGAATACAGTAAGAATGAAAATCCTTATGAGGTATTTGCTTCCCACATGAAATACAATTATTAACTTTTTCTGACATCTGACTGGAGCAAGAAAAAAGTTTCCCCAACGGGGTACTTAGCTTTGAGTGGAGAAGAAAGTCCTCGGACTGAAGTTTATCAGAAAAAATCGTCAGGAGTCAGCCGACCGGCACTTGCGAACTGCTATCACCGCAAGGCAAGAAAGACTGGAGAAGATGGCGTCGGCTGTCAGCTTTCTACTCCTGGTGCTCTGACGTCAGGGAGCATGGTTGAACAGCCGACGCCGGACCCAGACTTTGGGATTCTGGCCAACCGAGGACTGCCTGCTGGCAGGGGAGAACCCTACAGTCATGACTGCAACAGTGAAACACGATGAACATCCACATCACATATTAATTGGCTTGTAGTGTTGTGGATATTGAATTCCTGTAGCCTGTGTACAGTGGTCACTGAATGTGTCTGTACCATCAATAAGCCACACAGTAAGCAATTATTTTATTTTATTGGTAGCTTAGTTAGTCAGCTAGAGCAGGCAAGCACGTCAGCAAAGCAGTATGGCAAGCTGAAAAGGAGCCAGTTGGGTGAGATGTGCCAGGCTAGAGGACTGGTGCATGCTAAACTGACTAATGCAGAAATGACTGTGGCCTTGGGCAAGGCTGCATCACACCCCAGCAATCAGGAGGACAATTAGACTGGCCTTGGAGATGTACAACTCTCAGAAAATGGACAGTTCAACCTTTCCACAGAGAACATAAAAATCAGTCTGGAGTTAAAGAGACTTGAGCTGGAGGCCAAGCATTTGGAAATAGGAGGAGCAGAGAGACCGAGACATCTGGAGGCCGAGGACAACGAGAAAATGAGACATATCGAGGCTGAGGAAAATGAGAAACTGTGACTTCTGGTCTGGAGGATGAAAAGAACGACAGGCAGAGGGCAACATGAAAAGGAGATGCTGACTCTTCACCAGGGTCATGGAGGTAATGGGGAAGGGTGTAACCAAATCCCAGAAGCAACAAAGGTCAGTAAATTTCTTCCATAATTTACAGACAGAGATAATTTTGATAGCGTCATTCATATGTTTGAAAGGATATGTAAATAGTATAATGCTGACCAAGGGTGCTGGGTATGGTTCTTGACACCCTTAGTCCATGGTAAAGCTGTAACTGTTTCTAAATTGTCTGTTACCAACTGCTTAAATTATGATATTGCAAAAAACTGTCTTAACACCTGAAGGTTATAGAAAAAAGTTTTGTGAGCACAGATGCAAGGCAGTGTGTGTGTGTGAATATGTTGCTAAACTAAGCACTTATTTTCATAGATGGGTGAATGTATGCCAGGTCACCACTTTTGAAAGGCTGGCAGACCTTTTGGTGAGTGAACAAACTCTTAACACTTTGCCTCCGGACATGAGAATCTGGTTAGCTGATAGACAATCCAATACTGCAGATGAGTTGGGGAAGAAGGGAGACCTATACCTAGCAAGCAGGCCATCACTGCACAGGAAGAGGACACGCAGTGCTTGGGTCTAAGGGAACCCATGGTGGGCAGCCCAAACTGCCCTAACAGAGTCTGCCAGTAGCAGGTGAAGCCATTAGACCAGATACATGTCCAGGACCAAGGGTTAAATGTTTAAAATGCAACCAGTGGGGGCATGTAGCATATAGATGTCCACGCCAGCAAGATGGGGAACAAAAGGTGGGAGAGACAGTAAGTGGGAATGACAGAATGCTGGCAGTAAGTTTGCTCAAGACAACAAGGGCACCAAACTACCACAAGAGGTAGTAGATGGAAAAAAGGGCACTGCTAAGACAGACAGCCTCTGACCTGACCATTGTGATGCCTACACTTGTTAAGGAGCAGCACTACTTGCTTGGGCAGTCTACTCCAGTCAGAGCTTTAGGAGGGACCCATTCCAAATACCTTTGGCTAGGGTTCACCTTGACTGGGATGGTGGAAAAGGAAGCAAGCAAGTAGATGTGTTGGAGGATATCCCTGCGGATGTCCTGATAGGAAATGATTTTGATAATGCAGTACCTTGTGTGCATGCAGTTACAAGCAGTCAGGCTTGGAGACAAGCATGTGGGTCTGGTAGCCTGCTGTAGACCCAGACAAACTGCACACTTGCTGCCAGAACTGGTGAGGTGGTTTCTTCAGGGAAGGAGCTACCCTGTAGCAGTGAGACTGAAAGTGAGCTACAGCTGCTTGTGGGTACTGATGTTCCCTTGGACAGAGTGACAGCAAGGGCAGAGGTGAGTAGTAGTAGTACCCAGGTTGACAGTGAGGCACCGCTGTCAGAGAATACCAGACTTCCTGTGGAAGGGGAGCTGGGAAGAATTATGAGGACAGAGTTGAGACAGGCTCAGCTGTCAGACCCTACATTACAAGACCTGAGGGAGGTTGCTAGTGAGGCACCTGATTTTCAAAGGAAGGGGAAATCTGTATACTGGGACAAAGGATTACCGTATAAAAAGTGGCCCTCTGAGGATGGGCTAGAGGGTGAGAGAATACAGCCGCTGGTAGTGCCCAGAGCCTACCGTCTGGCACTTCTAGCCACAGCCCATATTATTCCCTTTGCAGGTCATATGGGAATCAAATGTACAAAGAGACGTATTATGCAGAACTTTTATTGGGCTGGGATGTCCAGAGATGCAACAGGGTACTGCAGGATCTGTGCAGTACCAAAAGGTAGGCAAGGCAGGAGACAAGATGAAAGCTCCTTTGATGCCTTTGCCTGCAAATGAGGAGCCATTTCAGAGGGTAGCTATGGATATTGTGGGGCCTCTGTGTACTCCAGGTTCCACAGGGAAGATGTATACCCTAGTGATAGTAGATTATGCTACCGGATAACCTGAGGCAGTGGCGCTGTCCTCCATTCTCCATTGAGGCAGAAAAAGGTGGCAAATGGTTTGTTAGAGATTTTCAGCATGGTAAGTTTCCCAAAAGAAATAATGACTGACATACGTGCCGATTTCATGTCAGACCTGCTGGCTTGTCTGTGGAAGTACTGTGGGGTAAAGCACCTAAAGACCACCCCCTACCATCCCCAGACTAATGGTGTTGTTGAGAGGTTAACCTCTACTCTCAAGTCCATGCTACGGGCATTTGCAGACCAGTTTAAGAGGCACTGGGACAAATATCTGCCCATCTGTTGTCTGCTTACAGAGAGGTTTCCCAAGGAATTCACAGGTTTTCATCCTTTGAGTTGCTGTATGGGTATAGGGTGAAAGAACCTCCAGATATGATTTGAGATGAGTAGGAGGGTGACTGTGAATCCCACAAGGAGTCTGTTGTGGCACATGTCCTAAACCTCAGGACAAGGCTCAGGGAAGTCATGGGCTTGGCCCAGGAGTACCTGGCAGAAGTCCAACTGCAGAAAAAAGTTTAGTATGACAGGAATGCTTGGGCTAGAGTGTATGCTGTAGGGCAGCAGGTAATGGCTCTCATCCCTGTTAGACACAACAGGCTGCAGGCAAGCTTGGGAGGGACCCTACAAGGTGGTAAGGAAGGGCAGCAATGTTGACTACTTGATAGAACTGCTTGGCAGGAGTTAGGGGCACAAACTGTACCAAGTTAACATGATGAAACCTTACCATGAAAGGGAGGAGGGCAGGATGAGTCTGAGGGAATCTATAGCTACAGGGTGCCAGCCAACCAAATCCCAAATCACTATGGTGGAGCC
Organism: Protopterus annectens; assembly: GCF_019279795.1. Classification (NCBI taxonomy): domain Eukaryota; kingdom Metazoa; phylum Chordata; order Ceratodontiformes; family Protopteridae; genus Protopterus; species Protopterus annectens. The sequence continues at coordinate 983,089,637 of NC_056728.1, read as the reverse complement.
TAGGGTTGTAGTCATAAGATGGGACAATGCAGCACCGTACTGGGGGTCAGCAATGCCAAGGCAGCTGGAATCTCAAGACAGGGAATGGGTAAGGTATTCCCAGATAGGCCCAACCCTCTCAAGCAATGTCTATCAAGGGTCACTTGAAACACTAGCACTGAGTTTTCAGGGGGGAAGAAGTGTGACACAAGGGGAAATACTGCCAACCCAGTTTGGTGGAATTTTGTAAATTATACATCATTTAAAAATATGAATATGATTTATATAGAAATGTAACAAAATGAGACACTGCAACCCCAGCTATCTGGAATTTTGTAAATAGTTGTGTGTCACTTGTGAATACCAGCATGAAGCAATTGCTTGTGTTACCAAATGTATTAGAACTATATGCTATGTGTACATTAAAACTACTGGTACAGCAATGTGTTGAACATGGTTTGTACAGTACTGGGCTTCAAAGATATAGCCACAGTATACCCTATCGGAAGACAGAGGATTAACTTGCAAAACTTAATAGTTGAGGTTAAGTTACTTTATAGCTGGGCCATAAACAAGAGATGTTATCTCCCAGTTTCAATGTAGAAGCAAACACAATGTCTAGAGCTAAACATTTTTTGCATTGTCCTGAAAGAGAAGAAAAGTCATTACTAAGGTTAAAATGCAAAAATGTTTTATTATTTTACAATTTACAAGATCTGCAAACATCTGAGAGATATGTATTTTTCACAAGGAGATGTCAAATGCTACAATGGGGGGGGTTTTAGCCTGGGAACTGAAGTCAGGTGACAAAAAGTGATGTCATCCAAGCTAACCCAGCAGTAATATTTGATACTAATTTAAGAACTCTCTCAGAAAGAGACAGTGCATTTTGTCTTGGTCCAAGAACATCCACTCATCATCATCACATCTGCACTTGCCTTGCTCTGTACGTGTTTAGGGCATAGTAACTCTCTTTAGATTCAGATATGAATATAGTAGAAATTAGTTTAGATGTTTTCTTTATTTGAGACTGTCATGCAATGTTGCTTTAAATATTTTCTGTGATTTTTGAACTCTGAAGTAACTGTGTTTGTGTATTGAGTATTGTCTTGTTCTTTTATTTCTTTATTAAATATAGTTAAACCTATCTTTGTGGCCGATATTTGTGAGACATATTTAAGCTCTACTTGCATATATATTTTATGACACTGTACAGGCCACTCCTAATAGCCTGGCTTGGTCAGACTACAACTTTGATTAATAGTATCATTACACAGTAGGACTGGACACCCTTTGTTAAAGGCCTTAAAAATACCTGGTAAGAGTGACTGGTGACAGTGGAAACTACCTTGTAGTCTGGGCAGAAGGGGGCATAACTGGTAAACCTGTACCAGCCTTTCCCAGGAGTGTGAGTGTGTGTGTTTGCACATAAATCAAACCTCAAAGTGTGTATGTCAGCTACTTGGTCAGGAACACGAAGCACTGGTTGGACAGTGTGTGTGCTGGAGGTTTTGGCTTGGCCACTCAGCTGAGATCTTAACCATATAGCTGTGCCAGTGCAGAGTCTTATTGGGGATCTCGAGAAAAAGGGAGAAACCAGCCCCAGACTGTGATATCCATGTGCTCTTAAGGGACATTGCATTTTACTGTGTCTGTACCCATCTTCCTCTCACTGTGTACATCCCTCACTGTTGCCAGTGGTGAGTCTTGAGGCTCCTTGATTACTGGGCCAGTGCAGGGAAGTCACAGCTAGGATGGAAAAAAACATCTGGAAGGTTTTGTTAGACAGTATTTTTTAAGAGGAGGAAAGTACTAACATCCTGGAAGAAAGTGGTAGCAGCTATGGTACCTAAAGAGGTTAAGGATCCATCAGATCCAGCTTCGTACAAGCCCATTTCAATATTAAGCCATGATTACAAAGTGTTTATGTCTATAATGGATAAAGAAAAATGGCAGAAGTGATGCCAAAACAGATAGATACAAATCAGTGTGGTTTTGTGGAAGGGAGGCAAACATTTGACAATATTAACAGCATTAACAGAACACTGATGATCCAGAGGGAAGCAGAATGTATGAAAATACCAACATTGCTGGTGGGTCTTGATGCTGAGAAAGCATTTGACAGTAAACTGGGACTTTATGAACACAGCAATGCAAATATTTGCATTCCTTGAAAAAATGATAAGGTTGACTGGGAGGATATATGATGGATGAGAGGTGAGAAAGTGGGTGGGGTCCTCTCTGATCATTTCTGCTTGAGTAGAGGAACCGGGAAGGGGTGTCTGCTCTCCTCTATTTGCATTATATATTTAGAACCATTGGCAAAGAAAATAAGGTACTCAGAAAATTAAGAATATAATTGGTATGGTAGTCGATAAAAGCAAGCTCTATTTGCAGATATTTAATACATGACACAACAAAAAAGGGACATTACAGAGTTGTGCAACATTTTGAGACAGTTTCAAATCTTTTTAGGATACAAAATTAATGAAGCAAAAACAAAGGCAATAGTAGCAAATTATATGCCCACACACAATTTCATTCAGCAATATCCATATTTAGGGGATATAATAAAATGAAGTATTTAGAAGTATGGATTAAAACTGATTCAGGTGTGGCAGCTAAGGATATGTGGCAAAAGACTAAAAATACTAAGAAAATGGAAGCTCTCTTATATGGATATCAGTAGTAAGATACAAGCAGTTAAAATGTTTTTAGTCCCTTAAGACTTTATCAACCAGAGGGTAAGTTATGTATAGTAATTAAGAAAGAACTGAATGAATTTATTTGGGAGGGGAAGATGGCAAGAGTCAAGTGGGATAAGCTTAATCTTCCAGTAGAACAAGGTAAAATGGGGTTACCAGATTTGAAGCGGTATTTCAGAGCAACACAGTTAAGGCTCTGATACACAGCACAAGCAGAAAATGAGAAGTTATGTACCTACCATAACGTTCCATGTTAGTTGTCTTCTCTCGCCTTCTTTCTTGCTGGATGGGTTCGGAGCCGAACCTCGGCTCCGACTCAGCCTATACTAAAGCTCAAGAGCTAATTTTACCGGCTCGAGGCAACCCTATATCCCATGATGCTAGGCGGTAACTACCCAGATCTCGTTTGGTAGCTGAGAAACAATAGCCAATTGAGTCACCCCTCTGAGGTGGAGGAGGAGAAAGGAGAACTCCCCAAATATCACTATCTGAAGCTGTAGCTACCCCAGGACCAACTGTCTGGGCTTGGAATAGTGCAAGATAAGGTCCCTTAGAAGAAGGGGAAAACCTCTCGGTCTGTCCAGGCTAGGGGGATGGTGGGCGGGACGCAAGAAAGAAGGCGAGAGAAGACAACTAACATGGAACGTTATGGTAGGTACATAACTTCTCACTGTTAAGTTGTCAATCTCGCCTTCATTCTTGCTGGCTGGGACCGCGTCCCTAGCACCTTCATCCTGGGTGGCTCACTGGAACAGACTCTTGAAAACGGTGGAACCAAAATTTGCCCTGTTTCTGGAGGCCATGTCCAATTTGTAATGTGTAACAAAGGTATGAGGAGAGGCCCATGTGGCTGCCGCACAGATAGTGTCTATTGGCAATCTAGCTTGAAAGGCTTCTGATTTAGCTAACGCTCTGGTTGAATGGGCTCTTGGCCTAGAAGGCAATTCTTTACCTCTGAGCTGATAAATATAGGTAATCACAGAAGACAGCCACCTAGACATGGTTACCTTGGATACCGGAAGGCCCTTTCTACTTTCTGCATAAGATCAAGAGAGTTGATCAGATTTCCTGATTTGTTTCGTTCTGTCCAGATAGTAGCGGAGCTGACGATGAACATCCAGGCAATGCAGTTTTTGCTCCACCCTGTTTGAATGATTAGGGAAGAAAACTGGAAGATCAATAGATTGATTTAAATTTGCCTGAGAAGCCACCTTGGGTAAAAAAGACGGGTTAGTTCTTAGAGAAACTCTGTCTTTGTGGAACACTAAATAAGGAGGACGAATGCAAAGGGCATGAAGTTCAGATACTCTCCTAGCAGATGTAATGGCGACTAGGAAGAGTGTCTTCCAGGAAAGTAACTTCAATGAACAAGAAGACACAGGTTCAAAGGGAGGGAGAATCAAGGATGCTAAAACTAAGTTTAAATCCCACTGTGGTGGGGGGTCTTTGATCGGAGGCTTGAGTATAAAGATACCTCTGAGGAATGCCTTGCAAAGCTTATGGGACATGATACTGGAGTCCGACAGGCCTATGTGAAAATTTGAAATGGCTGCTAACTGAACTTTTACTGTGGAGGAAGAAGATCCTGAATGAAAAATTTCAGCTAGGAAATCCAAGACTGAGTGTATTGGAGCAGTGAAGGGATCTATATTCCTAGCCTTTGCCCAGAAGGAAAAACGTTGCCATTTACTAGCATAGATCCTTCTGGTGGAAGACTTAAGGGAAGCTACGATAAAATCCCGGACAGAATTAGAAATCAATGGAAGCCTGGCTATGGACGGAAGTGGAGCAACCAAGCTGTGAGGTTGAGAGATTGGAGGGATTGGTGCAGCTACCCTGACTGATGGGCCAAAAGATATGGCACTGGATCCAGATGCCAAGGCTGCTACAAAAGATAATGATGCAGGAAAGGGAACCATATCTGTTGAGGCCAATAAGGGGCAATGAGGATCATCTTGGCTCTCAAGGCGGTAGCTTTCTGAATTATATGTGTGATTAATGGAAAGGGGGGAAAAGCATATAGAAGTCCCCAAGGCCAATCGTGGACTACAGCGTCTCTGGGGGGATGACCTGGAAGGGGGAAGAGAGTGAAGAAGTCGAGGCACTTGCTGTTTTGTGGTGTTGCAAAAAGATCGCAGAAAGGAAACCCCCACTTCCGAAAAATTTCCTCCGTCACCGATTGCTTGAGAGACCACTCATGGGGCATGAGAATAGCTCTGCTCAGCCTGTCGGCTATGACGTTGGACTTCCCGGGGATATGCGTTGCTATCAGAAACCGCTGAGAAGAGATCGCCCATTGCCAGAGTCTGAGTGCTTCTTGACACAGGGGATAGGATTTGGTTCCGCCCTGCTTGTTGATATACCATACTACGGACATATTGTCCGTTTGAATTGCAATAGTCCCCAGGGGAAGAGTGTCTTGGAGGGCTTGCAACGTCAAAAGCACTACTTTCATCTCCAGGGCGTTTATGTGCAAGTGGCATTCGAAAGGTTGCCATGTGCCATGGACAGCCCTGCCCTGAAAATGCCCCCCCCACCCAATCAGGGAGGTGTCCGATGTGACTGTGGCGACCGGGGGGGGAGTAAATGGTCTGCCTTGATGGACTTGAGGGGAGACCATCCACCAAGACAGATGTTTTTTGCAAGATAGAGTTATTAAGATCTTGTGTGTCATAGGGAGCTGTTGGAAGGACCACTGGGAGCAAAGCATCCACTGAAGAAGCCGCATGTAAAAGCGGGCAAGGGGAAGAAGCGTGATGGCTGCCGCCATGAGACCTAATACTTTCAGAACATACCTGGCCTGAATTTTGTTGCTCTGAAGGAGGATGTGAACATGATTTTGAATATCTAAGACCCTCTGCTCTGTTAACTTTGCTGAGAGCTGAACGTTATCCAAGGTGGCGCCTATGAAGGTAATAGACTGATAAGGCAGACTTTTCGAAATTTAGAGAGATACCTAGCTCTTTGCAAATGTGAATGGTGTAATCTCTGGCTAGAAGAAGTTGACGCCTGGTGGTGGCAGTGAAGAGCCAGTCGTCTAGATATGGAAACACCTGGAATCCTTGACGTCTCAGGTAAGCCGTAACCACTGCCATACATTTGGTGAACTCTCGGGGGGCTGTAGTGAGACCAAAGGGCAGGGCTCTGAACTGGTAGTGACTGGCCCCCAGCCGGAAGCGGAGAAACCTTCTGGAGCACCTGTGTATTTTGATGTGATAGTACGCATCCTGAAGGTCCACTGAGCACATCCAATTGTCCTTGCCCAGAAGGGGTAGAATGGACTGTAGCATGACCATCCGGAACCTCGTTCATTTTACAAACTTGTTCAGTTTGCTGAGATTCAATATTGGCCTCCAGTCCCCTGTTTTGTTTGATACCAAAAAGAACTATGAGTAGACTCCGGATCCTAGTTTGTCTGCTGGGACTGGCTGGATGGCTCTCTTTTTTAGCAGCTTTGATATTTCTAGTGCTGCTTGTTCCCTTAGACTGGGTGGAACGTCTGGAAGGGACCCCATTTGAATCGTTGGGGTTTGGATAAAGGGGATTTTGTAACCCTCGGATATAATCAACTGCACCCATTTGTCTTGAGTGAGGGAGAGCCAGGCTTGTGGGTACAGCAATAATCTTCCCCCGACTGCCTCCGAAGGTGGACAGTCGGGCAGCACCTCAGGGATGCTGGAAGGGTTTGTCAGAGAGGGTTTCTCTGCTACCATGATTCTGCGGACCCCCTCTGCCTCTTGGACGTCATCTGTTGTTGTTGCTCCCCCCTCTGCCTCTAGGGGGGGAACTGACTTCTTGCGTCAGGCGTGACTCCTTGTGATTTGCGGAACCACATTTTTCCATCCTTTTGACCCTTGGAATATGGTCTAGATGGGGTTGAAAAACGGTCTCTTACGGCAGAGAGTCTTGCCATCTTGTTTGCATCTGGTCAAAGTATCTTTCACTTGAGGTCCAAACAACGCTGAACCATCAAAGGGGGAGTTAGTGAAGGATGCCTTGAAGGGGTCTGCAAAGTTGCAAAGCCACATCCAGGCGTGATGCCTTAAAGCCACACCTGTGCCTGCGGCCCTACTCGCTCCATCGGCTGCATAGGAAATAAGCCGCATGGAGGAGTTGACAATGGAATTCAGAGTTCCTAGCTGTGATTTAATTTTGTCCTGAGACCCAGCAACTGACGGATCTTGCAGAACCTCACCCAGTTCTTTGAGAATGTCTCTTTGAAGATGGGTGAAGTGGCATAAGCAATTCAGCGACTGCATGGCAAAGGTCGCTGACGAGAACATCCGCTTGCCGTACCTATCCATTGTCCTAGATTCCTTGTTAGGCGGATGGATAGGCACTGAAGGATCAGACAGTTCCTTCTTGGTGGCTGCAGCCACCACCATGGCATCAACTGGGACACCTTTAGATAAAAATTGCTTATCCGAAGGGGCTGTTATAAATTTGAAAGGCCTCGGTGGGGTGGGTTCCATCGAATCAGGGGCCGTCCACGCCTTCCACGCCACCACTTCCATAAGGGGGCCGAAGGGTAGAGACACCCAGGAGGTGGAGGGTCGAGAACCAAAAGCCTCCAGGTAAACCGACTCGTCCTCGGAAGGATTAAGGGAAGACCAGTTCCCCCTCTGTTTAAGGATTTCAAGGATGTCAGAGAAGGAGACATCCTCAGAGGGGGACCTTGGGGATCCTTCCGACTCATCCAAGTCGGTATCAGATGTGACGGACTCAGGGGAGTCCACATGCTTCCTCTTACATGTCCTCTTACGCGGGGGTTCACCTGATGGATTAGGAGAAACCTCGGAAGAGGAGGATATTCCCAATGGGGAAACCTGAGGCGGTGGGTCTCTACGGCCAGTGGCGAGAGAGTGGGATGAGACCTCTGCAGGCATTACAGTGGGAGGAGCTGATGGAGCTGACCGTAGAGCAGGCACTGGGGCCAGTATGCTCCTCATGACCTTGAAGGCGCCCCTATCAGGCAGGCCAGAGGGCTCCCGCTCCAAAGAACTAGGAACCCCAGCGGCTCCGAAGCCAATGTCAGGGCCGAACTCACCAGCGCCGATGCTCCGAGAGGGAGAACGGGGTCGGACAAGGGTCCAATGCCACTCGCCCCCTCGGAGCTGGAGAGAGAGTCCAAGCACCCGGATCCCTCCAAGGAAGGCAGCATGGACGATATCGGAGCAGATGACAGAGTCGAAGGGGGAGGTATCGGCTCCGACGTCACAACGGTCACGGCTCCGAACACTGGGGCAGAGTAGAAGGAGGAATAGTAGGTTGTATGGACGTAGCCGCTGTCTGATGAGATGGGCTGTGAAGCATTTGGGCCAGTGCCTGAGACTTTAACAGTCTGCTAACCACCCTCTCAAGGTCTTGGTCGGAAAGCCTGTAAGACCGAGAGGAATGGCTCCGATGGCTCCGCTCCGAGAGTAAAGGTGACCTCGGAGCTGAATGGATAGATTCCAGAGATGGAGATCTGGACCTCTTGCATGTGGAGGGCATCGAGATTGATAGAGCCGATGGAGCCATAGACATGTCGGCACCAGCCGGAGCCGACTGTGAAGATGGAGTCTTACAGGCATCGGCTCCGGCCGGAGCCGATGCAGGAAGCTGCAATACAGAGGTATTGGCTCCAGCCGGAGCCAATCGTGTCGCAGAAGGTGAGCCACCATCCGAAGGCTTAGAGCGCGGAGCCGATGGTTTAGGTGGCTTCGAAGGCTGGCCATAGACACGTCGGCACCAGCCGGAGCCGACTGTGAAGATGGAGTCTTAGAGGCATCGGCTCCAGCTGGAGCCGATGCACGAAGCTGCAATACAGAGGTATTGGCTCCAGCCGGAGCCGATCGTGTCGCAGAAGGTGAGCCACCATCCGAAGGCTTAGAGCGTGGAGCCGACGGTTTAGGTGGCTTCGCAGGCTTCCCTGGCACGGACTTAGCCGGGGAACCTTCGGGCTTTAATAAGCCCCTCAGAATCAACTTATTCCTGCGCTCCTGCAGGACTCTTGGGCTGAATGCATGGCACACAGAGCAAGAGTCCTGCAGGTGCAGGGGTCCCAGGCAATACACACAAGAAGTGTGACCGTCTGTCAGCGACATCTTCTGACAGCACGAGTCACACTTCTTGAAGCCTGAGACCTTTGTCTCTTTCGACATATTGCTGTCGAAAGAACAAACAAACAAAATTCTAAAGTTAGAAACACACACACACACACACACACACACACACACACACACACACACACACACACACACACACTCAAACAGACAGGGATACTAAAGGCACACACACACAACTAAGAATCCCTGTGAGGGAACTTAAGAGAAACGGAAGGGCCTAAGGCCTAACCTAGGGTGGGGAGTATAACTGGGATAAGGGATAAAAATAGGAACTAAAAATTTAAAATAACAGAAAAACTAGCCTATTTAGAAAATATAATGGGAAAACTAAGTAGAAAAACTAGAATTTTTCTTAATTTTAGTCATTAACCTGTGAGCCGGTAAAAAGAGCACCTCGCTAACGAAAGCGGCAAACGAGATCTGGGTAGTTACCGCCTAGCATCATGGGATATAGGGTTGCCTCGAGCCAGTAAAATTAGCTCTCAAGCTTTAGTATAGGCCGAGTCGGAGCCGAGGTACGGCTCCGAACCCATCCAGCAAGAATGAAGGCGAGATTGACAACTTAACATCTATAATTCAAAGTGGAAAGAGATGATAAAACAGGACGAAGCTCAAGAAACATGGAGAGTCAGATTTTAGATGCAGACTTTTAAGGAGAATAACAATAATCATACAGAATATTATATCCATAAAGTTGCAGAAAGTATTCTAAGAACTAAGCCAACACAGGAATGGAGAAAGGAGATTCTGCTGGTAGGGATGACTGCAATCAGGGGTACAGACAACAGGCAAGAAGGGGTTAGAATTTACTGGAGAAAACTGGCAAAGGAACCAAGGTATTGGGTGCAAATAACTAGAGAGGGGAAAGGTAATAGAATGGGAAGACACCAAGAACTTATTTACACTGCAGGTTAGAGTCTGTCTTCCCTATCAATGATTGATATCAGAGTATAGGCAAAGAGAAAGAAATGGGGGGGGGTCTTACAAGAAAGACTAGCACTGGTAGAGTTTTTAGAAGAATATAGAACAGAAGCTGTGGTTAAGAAAGGAATAATTAGTTCAGCATGTAAAATATAGCATGATAACTATAAGAATCAATCAGAAGAGGTTAGAAAAGATTGGGAAGAGAGACTGGACAAGCAATTCACAAAGAAACAATGGCAGAATATATATATATATATATATATATATATATATATATATATATATATATATATATATTCCAAATATGCAGCAAAGTCTAAAATATTTAGGATCTTTGCATGGAAGTATTTACATAGGTATTTTTTACATGAAGTAGACTCCAAAGGTAGACAGCAACTGCTGGAGGTGTGAGGGGGAAGAAAATGGTAACTGGGAACATATTTTCTGGGTGTGTAATGAGTTTGCAGACTTTAAAGATTCCCTGAATACTGCTCTTGTCAGATCACTGGGTGAGCAAACTGGTGTAACTAAAGAAATTATTTTTTTGAGCTATGATACAGAATTGGAATTGCCTAGACATAGTAAGGTCTTGCTGAGTCTAATTATGGTGGCAGCCAAAAAAGAAATGACTATAATTTGGAAATTCAAGTCTAAACCAATGCTACTAGATGTAGCGAAGATAGTAACATAGATAAAACAACTGGAATTTGGATCTTTAGAAAAAGGTTGGAGCAAATTACATTGGAAACTATGGGAATTGTGGTATCAATATATGCAAAGGAATTACTTTTTTTTTTTCAATTCCATTTTATTAGGGTTATATCAAAACCAAATGAAGACAAGAAAACGATATAACAGAGAATAAAACAGTAACATACAATATACAGACCTACAAACATAAAACCTATATACATGAATAACCTATATACAGTTCTCATCTATATCAAGCTATGCAGCATACAGAAATATGAGCTACAATCATGTCAGAATGGATTCAAATATCATTTTCCAAGTGTCCTTCTGGGTCCTTTTTCTCCTCATGGAATACCATAAATATTTATGAGCCAGAAGTTGTTTACTAGCTGTTTGCTTGAATCCATCCCATGTTATTTTGGACCTGTCTTTCCAATTTAATGTGATGTAGTATTTTATTAGCATAAATGTTGTAACTAGAATGTGCGTGTGATTATTCTTCATTCCTATAGGAGGTACGTGTAAGAGGCCAAATTTCCAGGATAAGGTTGATTTTTCATAGCCCATTTTCTCTAATTGGACTCTTAAGGCACACCAAAGTTTGTATGTACATTTACAACTCCAAAATATATGAATAATATCAGCTTCTTTGGAGGGGCAGAATTGGCAAAAAGTTGGGAGTTCTTTGTACATTTTATTTAATATTGTGGGTGTAAAATATGCGTTGTTTAGGATCATAAGTTGGGTATATCTGAGCTTCTGAAGGAGAATGTCTTTGGAAATTTTCTGAATTGCCTGTGCAATTATATTGGAGGTAATTGTAGGGTCTTGTTTTGTCCAGTAATTGGAGTGGATAGCTTCTTTCGTGTGTCTAAGTGAGATAATGAATTTATAGGTATTTGAGATAATTTTTTTTTCCATGTCATCATATACAAAAGTGTTCTACATGTATCTATATGTTGATCTGGGAAGTCAGTATCCTTCCAAAATCTGTAACATACTTCTTTCAGTTGTCTTATCATAATTGTATATTTAAACGGGAGATTAAGTTTGTTTCTAATATTAGTTATAGATTCCTGCCTAAGTAGATAAATGTCTAAAACTGTCTTTTCTTTCAGTAGTGGGTATGAATTCAGATCAATCATCTTTTCATTTAGTTGAATATTGGGGTTAAGGTGTAATGGTTGGAAAGTATAAAAAGCAGTTAATAGATTTAGTGATTGGAAGAGATTGTGTGTTATTTTAATTTGTTCCCATATGTCGTTTTGTATTTTGTATCTTCTTCTGGATATTCCCTTTAGAAATGGGAGGGCCTTGGGATTAAATTGTAATGTTTTAACATAGTTATGATATAATTTCAACCAGGTTGGGCACCACATATTGATTTGTTCCCTGTAATTTGCAATATTAATTAGTCTACTACCTTTGGTAATTTCGTAATACAGTTTAAAGTCAGGCAAGCTCACCCCACCTTTGTCCTTTGGATATATAAGTTTTTGATAACTTATCTTGCTGGTCTTGGATGCCAGATGAATTTTGAGAGGGTTGATTGGATGTTATTGAAGACTTTATTGTGGATCAGTGTATTGGTTGCGTTAAATATAAAAAGTATTCTGGGGAGGATATTCATTTTAATGATGGCTACTCTAGAGAGAAGGGGGAGTTTCAATTGTGTCCATCTTACCAAGTCTTTTTGTATGGTGTTCCATGTTTTACTCACATTGTCCTGATAGTAATTATGTGCATCGGTATAGAATGCTATTCCTAGGTATTGTACATGGTCACTGACTTTAATATTAGGTATAGTACCTGCAGTTGGGAGTTGAGCGTAGTTATTAATCGGGAATATTGTTGTCTTATCCAAGTTTACCTTATAGTTCGCGAACTTTGAAAATATTTCTATTGAATTATTGATTTTGTAAAGATCCGTGTTGGGAAGAGAATAATATATATTTAAGTCGTCTGCGTACGCTGATAGAGAAATTTCATTGTTAAAAAGGAGGGGTATATTATGAAATGTTCTTTGTTTTATTAGTAAGAATAAGGGCTCAATATATAGGTTGAATAGGAAAGGTGATAGGGGGCAGCCTTGTCTAATCCCATTGTTAATATTTATTTTTTTGGAGCCAAGTTTATTAATTTGTAGAGTGGTATATGCTCTGCTGTGTAAAGTGTTTATATAGTGAATAAACTGTGTAGGAAAGTTAAATTTTTGCAGAATCAAGGTCAGAAATGACTTATTGATTCTATCAAATGCTTTAGAAGCGTCTATAGCTAAGGTGTAGATAGGTGTTTGTTTGTTTCTTTAGGGATAAAGATATCATTGCTTCAAGAGTTAGAGTTTGATCAACTGTTTGTCTCTGATTGATAAACCCAGATTGTTCTGGGGAAATAATTTTTGTAATTATAGTCTTAGTTCTATTAGCCAAAATTGCTGCCATAATTCTCATATCCAAATTAATAATAGAAATGGGCCTGTAATTATTAGGGTTGGTCGTGTCCTTGTTTGGTTTAGGTATTAATATGGTTCTGGATGCATTTAGGTGCGGGTCAGAGATACCCTCTTGTATTATGTGATTATATAGGTGATGTAGTATGATCGACATCTTAGAACTAAAGCATTTGTAGAACTCGGCTGAGAAACCATCAGGACCCGGCGCCTTATTATTTTTGAGGTTATTAATTATAGTTTTGATGTCCACTTGTGTAAGTTCAGCTGATAGAGAAGTTTGTTGTTGTACCTCTAGCCTGGGGAAGTTTAGTTCATTAATAAATAAAAGTAGTTCCTGTTCATTGAATGTTTTGGGGGTAGGGTTGTACACTTCTTCATATATTCTCTCGAAGACCTTAACTATATCTTGTGAGTTAGAGTAACTGTTTTGCTGAAAAATAAGTTCCAAGATATGTGGATTAGGTTTATGTTGATTCAACAGTCTTGCCAAGAATCTAGAGGGGAGTTGGGCCCACTGTGAGTAATTGGCTAGGTTTTTTATTTCTTGAAATGATAGGTTTTCTGCTTGTAGTGCTAGTAACTTAGCTTGAAGTTGATTAATGGAGTTCTCTACCTCCACAGAATAAGACTGCTGCAGCCTAAGCTCAAGTTTAGATATTTCATCCTTAATACTTTTTTCTTTGGTGAAAATATTTTTCTTATAGAAAGCGCATTTATTGATTAACATCCCTCTAATTAATACCTTGGTGGTAGCCCAAGTTATATCGAATGGGGTGTTATCTACAATAGCTAAAATGCATTGGTCCAGTAAGAAGTCAATTTCTTTTCTAATATCTTGTTTTTCTAATAAGTTAGGGTTCAAGTGCCAGAGTCTATTATTGTTATGTCGTGAGTTGCAATGTGCCCAATCTATTGTAAGGGTGATTTTCGAGTGATCCGATAGAGATCTGGGTTCTGTGTCTAGTGAAAGTTTAAATTGTAATAGGGTGTCCGAGACTAAGAAGAAATCCAGTCTGGACCAAGTTTTATGACACTGTGAAAAGAAGGTAAAACCTTTATTATTTGTGTGAGGGACGGTAATGAGGTGTGGGTCGCTAAGTCTAAAATAATTTTTGACTTCGAAAAGGGCAGTAGTGACCTGTGAGTTGAATTTAGTTTTTTTGTTTGTTCTATCTATATTTGGGTCTTGAATAGAGTTCCAGTCCCCCCCCTAGGATGTAGTAGTGTTCTGGGAAGGAGTTTATTAAGTTATAGATGCCCATAATAAATTTGTGTTGAGAGGAGCAAGGGGCATATACATTTACTATCAAGATTGGTTTGTCTACTTTGTCAATTTTGGTTATAAAATAACACCATCTGCCTTCTGGGTCTGAATCTTGTCTTAAAATATTCTATTTGAACGAATTTTTAATAATGATGGCAACTCCTGCTTTATTGGTGTTATTACCAGCTGCTATAATGGATTTGATCCATTTTTTTATTTGCCGTGTGAACCCACTGCTCCTTTAGTAGGTGTGTTTCTTGTATCATTATAAAGTGTAGATTGGATTTATAGACAAGATGCATGAAAAGTTTATTCTTATTATCTGTTTGTAAACCTTTAACATTCCATGAGGCTAACTTCAACATCTTTTCTTTAGAACTTGAATACAGAATCGGAAGCTATGTACTGTACTGTTAAATAACCGTATCACTGCAGGACCCCGAACACATACATACATTATTAGATATAGATGAGAAACTCTTCCAGCTTTATCCCAGTGCCTAACCACTACCTCTGTCCCCCTGGAAGAGATTGGGATACCATAGGTTCATAGATTAGGTTCATAGATTAGTACTCCCAGTTCTTATTAGAAGCACAATTGTTAGATAGAGACTATAGAAATTCTTTTTAGGGTTTAACCATGGGGTATCCCTATTCATCCAGTATCCCAGTTCGTTAAACCAATGCCAACAGAGCATAGAAACCTATTCTATCCCTAGTACCGTAGCTTGAAACATCATGCAGAGCACACATTGAAAGTAAAGTGAGAAAATTGCTAAGTTAACTATATATTTACATTCATGTAGAAAGCATTATATCCTGTATTTTGATGAGCCCTTAATTTATCTAGAACTCCTCTCTCGGACTCTGTATTCATACAGGGTTTGAAAAATGCTAAAGTATTTTGAAACAAGATATTTTCATCAAAACTGCACAAATAAATTTTTTTTTCTTTTTTTCTTTTCCTTCCCCTTCTTTTTTATGGCTTGTACTATAGATAAAACTGAGTGTCCATCTGGTTGTGACCATAATCCACAAGTTGCTCTCTTAATGTCTATGTAAAAAAAAAAAAAAAAAAAGCCTCTGTTTTTTAAGCTGAATAAACAGAGACTAATATGCAACCAGACATAAGATCCACCTATATTATGCATTTCCACTGTTTGCCCTTTAAACATTACAACATTAAATGTATTAAGCCCTTAGATTTCTTCAGCATCCTATCCTATTTTGCAGTCACCATGTAGTTTTAAAGTACCTTTGTATAGTGAGATATCCAGTATTTTTGTCCATATTAGTGTGTGCCTGCTTCCTCCACGAAGTTTTGCTGTATCCTCGGGTTGCTTGAGTTGTTTTTACTCTTCACTTTCATTTTTATTCTCCTTCGGTGCAGGACTGTGTAGAGTTGGGCTCTGTAGCTTTAAGGAAGCATTGCATCTTGGGAATTCAGCCTTCACACAAGGTTAGTGTTGACAACCTAGCCTGATGGGAGCTGGAGCTTCTATTTTAGACCGACGACTATGTGAAGATCATACCCAGGAACCAGCATTTGATTTCGGATGCAAAAAGCAGGGCCCCTCGGTCGGAAATTATCAGAGGAAAAAGAAGCGTAGCAGAAGCGCGTTATACAAAGCAGGTAATCTAGATTATGTGGAAGGATCTTCTTTTCTTTTTGCTTGTGGCAGTGAGAGCATAACTAGCATTTATTGGGTTTTAAAATGTGTTTTTTCCTGGGTTTGTTTTAAATACTTTAAGAAACGTCGTAGCTGCTTCTTCCTTGTTGTTGCATGAGTATCTGTGGTCTTGCATTGTAAAGGTAAGTGTGTTGGGGAACTTCATTTGGAATCTGATTTGTTTTGTTATGAGGAAAGAACAGTAAGGGGCAAGCTTTTGTCTCTCTAGTTTAATTTGATATGGTAGATCTTGAGCAATGGTAATGCTCATGCCATTCCAAACCACAGATTTTTTTTGTTTTGGCAGCAAGTAATATTTTGTTAACATGAAGAAAGCTAAGGATCTTGGCATATACAATTCTTGGTCTAGTTACAACTGGTGATGGTCTAAGAGCCCTATGTGCTCTCTCAATAGTGATTTGGTTAGCTTCTAAGTCATTTCCTAGGAATAGGGCAAAGATTTCTGACAATGTGTTCAGCAGCTTATTTTGATCTACATTTTCAGGGATGCCCCTTATAATTAAGTTGTTCCGTCTAGATCTGGCTTCGAGATCCATGATTTTTGCTTGTATTTCCTGAATATCATTTTTGTTGATATTTGACTCCTCTTGGATGCTTTCTATTTGAATGTCGTGATCCATTATTTTAGATTCTATTTTGTCCAGTCTTGTAAGTATTTTATGTGTAGATGAGCCAATTGCGTTAATTTGAGTTGATAGGTTTTGTATAGCTTCCTGAATGGGTTGCAAAGCTACTTTTAAGTCTTCTAGGTTGGAGTTTTCTGACTTGTTTTTATTTGAGTTTGCATTTTTACTAGATTCCACAGCTTTGCTAGTTCTGGCTCTTTTAGATGTATCCTTTTCAGGTGAGTTTATTGTAGTAAATTTTGATTTAGTAGTCTGGCTTTCCATAGATTCCTGATCATTAGGCATTTTGTTTGATCAGACTTACTGTATTTGGTAGAAGTTCTTCTGTGTTGTAATTTAGGATTACCTCGGCCTAGCAATATTCAGCACAAAGTTCACATGTGGCAGAGACCCTTACAACTATCTGCAGAAATCCTGTCTTTTTACAGAGGATCCAGATTTATTTCTTATTCCAGTTCGTACTGTAAGTTGCTCCTATGCCTGTACCATGTATTTGGTGATATAGAGAATTTTATCTCCCTTATATTTTATGTAAAATGTTCGGGTAAGGTGCTCTACTGGGTTTCAGCACTCTCTATAGGACGGCAGCCATCTTGCTCTCTGCAAAGGAATAACTTGGTTTAAAGGAAGGCAGGATTTGAATGAGTCATGTAATGTTTGACAATGACTGGATAAGTGATGCTTAATGTTTGCAGCTACAGTTGTGTTGGCATGGTTTGTAATGTATAATGTGTGCAACTGAGGTTGTATCAGTATGGTTTACTTTCATTTATATAAATGTAAGATTGCTGATGTCATACATGCTATGTATGACGTTTCTTGTTAAAAAAAAAAAGAGAGAAAAGGTACACCTAATACATTTAAAATATGGATACAGTGAGTATTTATTTATTAACTGGACAGCTGAACAGTCACTTTGTAGTCTACCTACCAACCCACTTGCTCTTAGGCAGGTGAAATGTGTATCCAGTGCAAACCCACAAAGAAAAAGGGCAGCTCATGCAAAACACTATACAGTGAGTGTCCACAGATTATCAGTGAAACCTGGGCCTACAAAGCAGAGATCTTACCATTAAGCCATTGTCCTGTTTAAAACTTCAAATGTTATTCATGTCAATCCTCACAAGCAATGTTTTTTTTTATGCTGTTCTGTATCCTGCATATAACAAGTTCTTTGCATTCAAAGGAATCACACCCCTCTGGCACACAATGGCATCTCTTGGGTCTGTGATGGAGCATATTTACTTTCATACTCGTAAGTTCTTTCTTGTACCTGTAAATAAACTTTAAGTTCAGTATTACAGAGGTGATTAAGCACTAAACCTTCTTGAAAAAATAAAACAGTGTTAAAACCTGAGACATACAAATATACAGAAAAATAAATGAGTTGTTTACAGCTAAAACAAGAAATGATTTACTAGGATGTCATTAAAAGCCATGTTGAACCAAGAGATACAAGATTTCTCTAAGCCGCTTTGAAGTTGGTTCCAAAGGGGGCTTGAAAAACAAATGACTGAACACAAGGTGTTTCAAGCCAGGAACTTCAAGTAGCCCCAATGTGGCAAGGTGCAATGTAGAAGCAAGAAGGAGGGGACAATTCAGTACTTTGGGTATGAGAGAGGGAGCCAAATTATAAACTGACTAGTGGGACAATACAAACTCTGAAACACAAACAAGCTGGTAATGATGTAAGTAACCAGGCTGCAGAGTTCGGCAAAAACTAACTTGTCAGCCTCTGTGTCAGGAAACCCAAACTGCAGGTTATTACAATAGTCAAACTAAGAGGAGGCCAAAGCAATAATGACAATCAAGAGATCCAAAAGAGGCATCAAGAGCATAACTTTAACAATACTCCCCAGATGGAAACAACAAGACTTGACTATGTAACATCTGGTCTATAGTATGACAAGGACATTTTTGAAACAAACTCCAGCGTACTGCCAGAATAAATAAACAGCAGAAGTGCAAAGCTGAGGATTCTCAGAGGGCAGCATACAAAGACAGGGCTTGCATTTTGGATGTGCTGAGTTTCAATTAATTACACCTACAACAATGAATAATAGCATGTAAATTATCTGCTAATGAATCCACTTTCACTACAACTTCCTGAGTGAAGGAGAAGTACAGCTGCATATCATCTGCATAACAGTGATGAGATAATCATTTTCCTCTAATCTATTTCCCAAAGAACATCACAAGGACTATAAATAGCCAACAACAGATTAAGCCCTGCAATAGTTCATACTCAAAAAGCAGGGATTGGAAGAATACATGCAATGACACTCTCGGTTTGCTTGGATATGTTTTTGGGGCACACTAGTCAAGGACAGAAGAAAACAGACCACAGTAAGTGTTAACCTACTCCATCAGGATATCAGAGCATACACTGCCATATGCCACAGAGAGATCAAGCAGAAGAAGTGTAACAATGCTTATCACTAGCTGAAGGAAGACCATTAACAATGTGAGTTTTAGTATTGTTCTGAGTTCAAAAACTAGGCCAGTCCAACTGGTAGATAAGAGCCAAGCTTTGCATAAGTAATCCTGCTAGGTACTATGTCCAAAAGTAGCAAGATAAGCAAAAGTTATCAAGGCTGCTGGTGCCCAAATATGGATTTTTAAGGTTCAAAATAACAGACATTTTCAAAGATAGAGAAAAATTCTATACCTCAAACAGGATAACAAAATGTAATAAAGTACAGGGCTAAGGTCATCCAGACAGGTAGTAAATCAATCAACAGGGGCAGTGGCCAGGTTACAAGTAATGTGAGTACAAACCTAAAAACACAGACATGACCAGTAAAATCAGGGACATGAAACTCCATCCAAATAGAACAGTTTTATCATAACCTGAGACAATGCAGTATCCACAGTGTCAGAAGTGAGTAATGCTGACCTAATGGTGGTAGCCTTGTCAGTGAAAACATTAGCAGCCTGCTCGTATTGTTGAGATGTAAAAGAGCTACAGTAGAGAGGCAGGTTGTGCTGCACAAAGCTGGTCAGTGTGCCACTGCTGCAATCTCCCTGGACTGAAAGGCTGCCTTCTTACCAAAAATCTCAGAATAGTAAAGACCATAATATTTCTAAGTATGACTTATGGGTTCATAGTCAAGTATTATGCTAGTTGTCAATTTAGGGCATTTTAACCATGGCCAGTTTCCCTTCTGGTGTTTTAACTAACCTATCCAGCTTGATGTTGAAATGGCCTTACCCATCCCAATAGACTATAACTGCATACTACCCAGAGTGAAAAGAAATGGAATCATACCATAGACAATTAGGAGGGGACTCAAGCATGGGACAAAGAATTTAACAGCTGCCCCTGTCAATTATAAGTTCAGCAGGCAGTCCCAGTATAAATTTTCTAACACGCAGCCATAGAACAAAGTTGTGTTTGAATATGAGCAGGAATGAGCTTTGTTTTATGTAGATGAGGAGTCTGTTCTAGAGTAGTGGTATCCTCTGAGAGAAAGAACTGTTTCTCCAAACTATTCTGCTGATGTTGCATAAAAGGTTTAGATCCATGCGGTGATTACTTCTGATGTCATTTGACTTGCTGATGTACAGTGGGTCCATCAGTACTGGGTTAAAGGATGACCTGAATGCCAGGTCATCTCTTAGCAATCTGTAGGCTACTGAGTATAGTGACAGAGCTCTGAATCAGTCCATGTAGGACACACTGTTTAGGCCTTGCATCTTTTTAGTAAGGTATCTCTATGGGCATTCCTACTGTTGCATCAGTCTGGACAGATGCATGACAAAACACGAATTAAACTCAGTGATTGGACTAATTAAACCTAAGTAAATGGGGACAATGACATCTCTACATCTAGACACAATCTCTTGTTTATAATACAGCAGGACTTTCTTATAATAGTGGACACGTCATTTGAAAGTTAGGTTACTGTCCTCAAGTTCCCAAACAAATGGTTCAAATTTTAGGAGCATATTGTCAATGTGGTAGTTCCCCGGGATAGATGATCTGTCAAATTGAATTTATCGGCCAGTAGGTTCACTACATCTTCAGCCTCAGTGTAGGTAACATCAGTCACACTGGCAGCTATTCCAGCAACAAACTTTTCTTTGGTGGATTTTACTAAGCTTTTTTTTTTTTCAATGAGAGGTCTGTCATTCTGGAAATTACTCTTCTTACCTTTAGTTAAAATACTCTTCCTTTTATTCTACAGCTTGTTAATATTATGGTTCCACCATTGGGGGTTGTTCAGGGATTTACCCTGCATTTGTTCCTACAGAGGACAGAGGCATCTTTGCAGCTATTGACATGCTTGTATAGTGTGGTGGTGTTTCCACATTTTGGTTGGGATTTGAAGCTTGCCAATATATCACTTAGGAATATATAGTTTGTCCTTCAGAAATTTCTAAGGGTACATTGGGTGAAAGAGGCTGGTGGTTTCAATTTTATTTCTAAGGAGATGGCTTTACAGTCAGACCTAACAAGGGATGAAGATATACAAGGGGTAGTGTGCAAGATGCCCCCCCCCCCATATTAGTAAGGACAAAGTTCAAGATGTTATTCTCCCTAGTGTGTACTCTAATCATTCCAGGGCATTTGTACTGAAATAGTCCAATAATTCTGTGCTTGTGTATGAAGGCTGCCAGTTCAGCTAGCTGGAATTCTGCAAATAATTCTGTTATTTGTGAACTGTAATAAGGTTTGTATGCTTGTCTTATAAATGTAAGAAAGCTATATGGTATGTTAAACTGTATGTTATGTGCTGGGAGTCAAGAATGTAACCACAGTGTACCCTACTGGAAAAAAACAGAGTTAACTTGCAAACTCTAAGAAAATAAGTGAGTTGTTTGCGATGGTGTAAATCTCAGCTAGGAGACAGAATGTCTGCAGCTAGAAATTCATTCTATTGTCTGGAAATAAAAATAATTACAAAAGGTAAAAGTGTGTAACTGTTTTATGACTTCCACTACCAGGCCAACTTCTCTCAGAGAGAGAGAGAGAGTCTGTGCATTTTGCATCTTGTCTTGGACCTAGAAACATCCTCTCATCAGCACTTGTCTTGCTCTGTAAGTCAGTCATTTAGGGCATAGTATCTCTTAGATAAATATAGGAATACAGTAAAGATTAGTTGAGATGTTTCCTGTATTTATTCGAGACTGTCCTGCAATGTTGTTTTAAAGTATTTCCTGTGCTTCTGAACTCTGTTTTCACTGTGTTGAGTTACTGAATATTGTCTTGTGCTTTCATTATTTATTATTAAATATATTTAAACCTTTTAATTGTGGCTGGTTTGTTTAGAGATATTTAAGCTCTTAGAGTACTTGCATATGTATTTGGTGACACTATACAGGCCACTCTTAAATAGCCTTGCTGGTGGTCACACAACCATTTGGATAATAGTAACAATAGTAACATTACCATGCAGAATTGGTCACCCTTTGGGAAGGGTGGTTGGGGGTAGTGATTACTACCTTATAGTCTGGGAAGAAGGGAGCATAGCTAGTACACCTGTGCCAGCCTTTCCCAGATGTGTATTTGTATATAAATCAAATCTCAAAGTGTGTGTGTGTATGTGCGTCAGCTACTTGGGCAGGGACATGAAGCACTGGTTGGACAGACAGGGTGCTGGAGGTTTTGGCTTGACCACTCGGCTGAGATCTTAACCTTATAGCTGTGCCAGTGGGGAGGTCTTATTGGGGATCTGGAGAGAGAGGGAGAAACCAACCCCAGACTGACTGTGATCTCTGTGTGCTCTTAAGGGAAATTGTACTTTACTGTCTGTGTACTTGTCATCCTCCCAATGTGCACGTCCCTCACTGGTGCTAGTGGTGAGGATTGAGGCTCCTTGACTACTGAGCCAGTGCAGGGGCTTCACATTGTGCACTAGTGGCGGTGTAGCTTTCCCATTCTACAGTTTGATAGTTTATATCACCTAGGAAAATGGTAATGAGTTTAATACTGAGTGATTCTAGTTCCTGTAGACTGGAGTTGTGTCAGAGGGCATTCCATAACTCGCTAACGTAAGGTAAGGCAACTTTCTGATGGTTTACTGGACATGAAACAGCTCTAGTGCATCATGCTGCTTTACCAGTCTGCCTCTTCTGGATGAGGACTGACACAGCTCCAGCTTTTTTCTGCTTCTGTGCAGTAGCTGGTCTAAACATGCGGAAGGCATTAGAGCTCTGCACATCTGCAGTGCTCTTCACCATTTTAAACCATGTTCCAGTTACTGCACAGCTGTCTACAGAGTGAAAAGATCCTGTAGAGTGGAGTGTTTTGTTTAGGCTCCCAGCATTGATAAGTAAAACTTTTCATAAGTTCCTTGAACTCATGTCTATCATTCCAGAGGCCATAATTCCTCCAATGTTCCAGTTTTTTGTCCCTGCTGTTTCAGAGAAGAAATCTCAAAACCAAGTCCAAGCTCACACATACTAAAAGGGATATTTTGATTGTGAAATGGGGCAAGCAAGAAGACAATGAACAGTTACAGTCATAGAGTAACTCATCTAAAACAAAGCACTGCCTTCCAAGAGGAGCAGACTGACTGCGACAGAAAACTAAGATGGTTGAATATTAATCAAATTATGGCACTCTATCAGAGGGCAGCTCCACATCAAAGCAGACCAGGAAGTAGTCAAGAGAGACCAGTTCCATTACCAAGTCAACAATCAATACATCTAAAAGTAATATCAAGTCAAACATATGTCCTAAATGACATGTTGTGAAATGGTTGCGAAGATAATCATCAGACCAAACCTGCATTACCTTTTTAATATAGAGGACATCATTACTGATGCCCAAAGACTCAATGCAGGAGTGATAAAGAAAGACTTTGCATACGTAATAGAGTCAATGAAAAAACTGCTGAACTCTTGAAGGAATGTTCCCCATTCCCATGACATACTTTAAGGAGTATCTGTGAAAAATATATACTAGACGCACCACCATGGAAACTTCTTTGGAAACGAGAATCCTTTAATGTAAGTACAAAACAAAACAAAAATAGAACATAAAAGATTGGTGCTTTCGGCTTCCACCTTCTTCATGTCTTGAAAAAGAACGGAGTAAAACCTGAATCTTCTCTGGGCTGGTGGGACTTCTTTTCGAACAGTTTTTGAATTTATATGACTGCTGCTTCCCCTGTGACTGGGTGGAACATCCGGGAGTATTTTGTGTGTTTTCGGATACATTAAAAGGGGAATGATGTAGCCTCTGGAAATGATCCTATGCACCTATTGTCCGATGCCATATGTTGCCAGGCAGACTGGTGCAGGGATAATCCATCCCCTAACTGCCTCCAGAGGAAGGCAATATGGCCTCCGTTCAGGAGTGCTGGTAGGAGTTACCACAGAAAGAATCTCGGGATACCTGGTTCTGTAGGCCACTTTTGCCTCTAGAATGGCATCTTCCATTGTTACCTCCCCCTCTGCCCCAGGAAGAGTCCTTGCCACACGAGTCCTGGAAAGGCCCTTGGGACTTTTTGAACCACAGCCTCACTTCTCTGGTCCCTAGAGTAGAGCTGTTGAGGAGTGGAGAAGCATAAACCTACAGCAGAAAGAGAGTCTTCCCATCTTTCTCACATCTGAACGGTGTGTCTTTTACTGTGGGTCCAAACAGGGATGATCCGTCAAATGAAGTGTTGACGAATGAATATTTAAATGGGTCCACAAAGTCACACAAGCGCATCCAGGCGTGTCTCCTAAAGGCTATGCCTGAACCCACTGCTCGTGTCATCCCTTCGGCTGCGTAGGCAATCAGCCTCATGGATGAGCTGGAAACTGATTTGAGAGTTTCCAGCTGAGGGGTAAGTCGGGCCTCTTTGGGATCGGCTCGATGGTGTCAGGAATTTTCCAACCCCCGCTGAGCGATAATTTTAATAAGCTCGTTCACGGGTGGAAAGATAAAAGAGGTAAAGGGCTGGGCATGACAAGCCTCCAGGTATACCAGTCTTTCAGAGGAAGGATGGAGGGAAGTCCAGCCAACCCTCTGTTTCAGGATTTTCAGGATGTCCCAGAAGGAAACATCATCAGGGGGTGACCTGGGGGAACCTTCCTCCTCATCAAAATTGGTATCCTCAGTGAAGGACTCCTCCAGGGAGTCTAAGTGCTTCTTCTTGCACTTTTTCTTCAAAGGTACCTCTCTTGGGGGGGGGGTGTTCTGTGGAAGTATCCAAAGAGGAAACCACCAAGGTGGATCTCTCCTGAGGCTTTTGTTCCCCCTGTACCATAGATGAGGCTGGAGGAAGTTCTGGTCGAGGCGATACAGATATTTGGCCCGACAGGGATGGCAAGCACTAGGATTTCACTATGGACAAGGCCTTCTCCATGATATAGAAAGCTGCCCCCCCCCCATAGAGGGATGGGAGCCGGAACCAAAATAGACTCCTTCAGAACTGTGGTCCACCAAGGAAGCCTCCCCTGAATCAGAAGCCAGGTTTGAAGCAGCAAACACCAAAGCACCGAGAGGAAAGAATGAAAGTCGAACCCTGACCATCGGAATCAGCAATTAACCCCCAAACCCAGGAGGTCTCTGGTTCCAATAAATTGAAGGAACTCAAGGCAATTCTTGGTCCCAGAGAAGAGACTCTAACCGCAAAAGAGCTAGTCAGGAGCCAGGCAGGTCAGTGCCAGGGGCTCCAAAGAGTCTACTGGTGCTGGAGGAAGAGGAAGGTAATATAGTGTCAAAGGACAGGTACCAGTGCTGAGATGGCTGGGAACCAAAGATGGAGGTAATCCCCTTGCTGTGAGGAGCTGGTCCACCAACCTCATGATGTCCAATTCCGAGAGACTCTTAGTGGATAGAATGGATAATGCCGAAGGAAACCCCGATGGTCTTGGTTCCAGAAATGGGTTAAGTGGCCAGTCTGCAAATGGATCGACCAAAAGAGAGTATGTAGTTCTTGGTAAAGTCTTCAAAGTAGTCTGCGTCAGTACCGACAAAACCTCTGGTACTGAAGCTGCAGGTTTCTGTTCAGATGCAATGGCTGGTGCTGAATCACTCTTGTCCATCGGTGCCAAGGAAACTGTCAACACAGTAGGCTGTTTAGACAATTAGGTAGGTGGTTCTGAGGAACTTCTTGGCACCGAATGTGAAAGTTTCTTAGACGAGGACGAAGAGGATGATGACAAGCTGGCTTTGGTTTTCAGACCAGATATGGCCTCATCAAAGTTTCCTATAAAAAGGCCTTTCAAAATAAACTTGTTTCTCCGCTCAGTTAAAGTCCTGGTGGACAAACCATGACAGATGGCACAAGCCTCTTGCAGGTGGACCACGCCTAAACAATACACTCAACAGACACGCACATCTAAACTGGGAATCTTCCTGTCACACTTTTGGCACCTCCTGAAGCCAGAGGTGCCCTTGGAAGATTTGTAAGCCTTGCCCAAGAAAATAAGGGCCTAGCGCTGATGGCGCTCGGGCACACACACACTCAACAAGGGCAAAGGAAAGAAAGGTTTACTATTATGTGTATATATATATATATATATTTATAATAAGGCAAGAAAAGGTACCAACAATGGCAACCAGAAGTACCTCAAAGGTAAAGAAAAGGGATCACTCACATGATTATACTTTAGCCTTTCATACCCTCTTACTCCTTACATTTTAGAGAAGATAACAGCACAACCTAACTCTTAGCTTTTATAGAAAACACTTCTCTCCTTGACTATCGTCTTCCAGCTTTCAGAATCCACTATCACTAAATCTCCTATTGCCCTGCAACTTCGTTTCCTTCTTCACTGCTACTTCCACACTATCTGACATCTATAAAATACAGATTCCTGTACTTATTTATGCTACTACCTTCTCCTAATGTGTCATCTTTCATCTTACCATGACTCAATATGTCTCAACATCTCTCCAACTCTGTTCCAACCACCTATCAAAACTTCCTCTTTACTGTCTCCACACATTGCACCAACTTATTTAATAGCGCCCCTCATCTTTATTCCAAATACAGACTGATTAATTGCACTTCAGCTCAAACCAAAACAATATTAAGTGCAAGAATCCTCTCAAAAAAC
Organism: Protopterus annectens; assembly: GCF_019279795.1. Taxonomy (NCBI): domain Eukaryota; kingdom Metazoa; phylum Chordata; order Ceratodontiformes; family Protopteridae; genus Protopterus; species Protopterus annectens. The sequence continues at coordinate 983,063,197 of NC_056728.1, read as the reverse complement.
AAGTATGCATAACTCTCCAATATAATAAAATCCTTCTAGGAGATATACACCCTAATCCTGGCCCCATCTATCACAATGAACACTAAGATAACTCTCTTCACACACTTCTGTAACTGTAACCCATCAAAAGCCAATCTCTCAACTCTGCTAATCTACTTTTTACTGCAATAAGTATTAGAAGCATAAGAAATAAAACTGCTGAATTACATGCCTGGATTACCCAATATAAGCCTGATGTTGTCACTTTAGCTGAAACTTGGCTCAAACTCAGGATAAATTACTATAAAGTTATACCTCCTGGCTATATCATCATCCGCAATGACTGTGTAAAGAGAAAATGTGGTGGTATTGCTTTAATATTACCCAACACCTACAACATTTATCCTTACAGCAAAATACCAAAATTAAATTCAGCAGAGCTTCTTGCTGCTTTACTAAAAATAAGCAATTACAAATATGTATTGGTGTCTTTTACATCCCTCCTGGCAACAATACATTTATACTGGAAGATATCTTACATTGGATATCCATACCATTTTGACAAGAAAAAATATCAAGTGATGTGAATGTCAATTTGTTGGACATAAACTCTACTCCCCTACATCTAGCATGAACTTGCATGGTTTCACAAAACTAATTAATAGCCCCACGCATTACAGCAAGACATCAAATTCCCCTGGATCTTAGTAACAGACCATAGCAAATACTCCACAGATACAATGTCAGACTCCCTCAGTGAGCATCTCCCAGTTTATATGGTCAGACATCTCACGCATCCAGTTAAACAGCATATTTACAAAATAACACAACCTTTCCAAGTTTAACACAGAATTGTTTATTACTACACTATCATCTATTAACTGGAACTTCCTAAAAATCATCCCCTTAAACGATGCTGTAAATGAATTCAATAAGTTTCTTCTTCTTCTTTCGGCTTCTTCTTCCAGGGTTAGGGGTCGCCACAGGAATTCAATATGTTTCTAAATATCCTAAAAAGCCTTGCACCTCATAGAAAGAAACAAGTGAAAACAAATAATGCAATTTGGATATCCAAAGAGAGTAAAATGCTTATGCATGATAGAGAAAAAGAATTGAAGGAATAGCAAAAATATAAAAAAAAATTTCAATTTTTCAGAATGCTTCACAATCGTACTAAAAAAGCAAGTAAATGAAGACAAAAACTATACTACAACAACTTTCACAATAACACTAAACACAACCCAAATAATTTTGGACATCCGTTAAAGAAATCTTACATCCCAGCCAAAATTTTTACTTAAATCCCTCTCCCAATAAATCACCACTCAAAACTACTGTACAGTTCAAATCTTATTTTATAGATAGCATAGCATCTCTAACCAAGGATTCTCAACATCTAATCCCAACCTTATCCAACAGCCACATATCACTACATCCTCTCTCACCTTCAAACCTGTGTCTACATCCTATATAAAACTACTCGAACAAACAATGCTCTTCTTCTTCAGCTAATGCCCTTCCTAGCCAGTACCTAAAAACGGCAACCAATAGCATTGCCTATCCTGTCTCAATCCTTCTAAATAGGTCAGTCCAGGAATACCACATTCCCTATCTCTGGAAACAGTTGCACATTATCCATCTACACAAAGGAGGAAATTCAACAGACATTAACAACTTTAGATCTATAGCAATCTTATCTCCTCTCACCAAAGTATTTGAAAAATGCATTCAAAAGCAATTGCTAGACCATCTCTTGCAGGAACAACTATCTCCTACACAACATGGCTTCTGTCCTATCCACAGTACTGACACTGCCCTTCTGATCTATTTAGATACCATCAATAAGGCTAGAGATAACAGAAAACTAGTCTCTCTCTCTTATTTCTAGACTTTTCTAAAGCCTTTGACAAAGTTTGTCACAGCAAACTTCTACTTCAAATGTCCTCACGAGGTCTCTCTCTCTCAGCCAACCCTTCTGTAATGCAAAAGCTACCTGTCCAATAGGTATCAGTCAGTAAAATGGCACTCCATGCTCTCTCCTTACCTCCAAATCACCACCGGTGTACCACAAAGGCTCTAACCTTAGGCTCCACCTCTAACACTTTCACCAACTCTCTCTGTACATCCACACAACAGGCCATCCTAATACAATATGCAAATTATTCTACTGTCATTTGCACATTTGACAACATGGTACACCTCCAACCAATTACTCAAGAAGCTTTAACAACCATTGAAACATTGCTTCATAGCTTCATAACTCAAGCTCAATCCACAAAAGACCAAACTACCTTTCCCCCCCAAATCCCTCTCTAATGAAAAAAAAAATTTAACTCCTCTTTCGATAATACAACCACTGAAGTCACTTCTCAGAGCAAATTAGGGGTGATAGTGGATAACCACCTTTTGTTCAATCTGCATATACAAAACTGCATAAGAAAAACTAATCAAAACTAGAGATGCTTTACAGAATCAAAAACTTTCTCACAGACCCAACTAAAGCTACACTTGCCCCTACTTATCTCCTCCCCACACTTCTTTATGGTGCTGCCATCCTCACTAACCTCCAGACTTCACAAAAATTAAAACACGAACAGTGCTATAACAAAGGTGCTAAATTTGTAGCAAATACTCACCCCTATATAGCACTAAAAAGTCTAAACTGGTTAGAACTGCCTCATCAGCTAACATATACACAGCTTCTTACCACCTATAACATTATCCAGCATCCATATGCTTGTTGAGCACTAAAAAACATTCAAGTTGGTCATTGTGATCCAGTGACCAAAAATTCCTGTCTACAAACCTAGCAAATCTGCTGGGCATTGTTTGTACTTGTACAAGGTTGCTAGGCCTGAAACTCATTATCTGTATCCATCAGGTCAATACCCTCCCCCTCCCATCTTTCAAAACCACTCTGAAAGACTTCCTAGCTAAAATCTGACACTGTTCTTGCTCAAAACCAGGATAAACTATATCCTTAAATATGAACATGTACCACTTCATTCCTTATAACTCATTACTTTCCCTTCTTCAATTTCTTCCTTACTTCTATCAAATTTTCTTCCCTAACTTTCTAAAAACATACCATGACCTTGTTTTTCCCTCACTTTCAATTCCTGTTTGTATTAGACAAATGTATCTTTAATTTCTGTAAAAGCTGTTTAAAATTTCTCTAAATATTAAATGATCATACAGCTTGTATCAATTCTGAACTAATGTTGTTATATTATATCTGCTTTGTTATAAATATTTAAATTGCAGATGTGTTTGTTTTATTTATGATGACTATAACATTACTGTTCTTAAAATGTTTTGTAATAATTTGGAGCTTTTCTCCTCGGGTCTCCAGTGAAAATGGGTTTCTACTCAGTCGGACTTTCCCAGCAATCAAATGTGAATAAATAAATAAATCTTTGATGTTAGCCAAAAGTACTATTCAAAACACCTGCAATGTGCATAGAATGAACTCTTCCTGGGTGTATATTAGATAATCAAACGCTTAAAAGTTCGAATTACTGAAGATCGAACTTTAGTGATAGAACTTTTAAATGTTCGAATATCTAGAAAAAGAATATTTAAAAAAAAAAAAGAAAAAGTAAAGGGTTTAAATGGGGGGGGGGCAAGCCCCCCTGCAGCCCCCACACCCCCTGCTACTTAAATATACCAACTCTGAGGTCGCACTTCAGTGTGCTACAGTGCGGAAACAGAAAATTTCCCATTTCCTACACTGTAGCGTGATCTTGGAGTTGTTATATTTAAATAACAGGGGGTGTGGGGTGCAGGGTGGCTTGCTCTCCTGCTTACACCCTTTAGTTTTTCTTTTTTTTCTTTTGATTTTTTAATTTTTATGTATATTCGAACTTTTGAAAGTTCGATCACTAAAGTTCTATCTTTAGTAATTCAAACTTTTAAGCGTTCGAATATCTAATAAAGACCCACTCTTCCTGCAATTCATATGGCCTTAGACGTATTGGTAGCATATCTAAATATGACTGTAGCCTCTTTTTTATTAAACCCAATGCTCCTACTACTGTTGGAAATATCTGGTATCTTTTTTCCACACTGCTCTCATTTCTACCTGCAAATCTTGATATTTTATTACTTTGTGTCTCTCTTTACATGAGCCATTGTAATCGCCAGGTGTAGCAATTTCAGTAATCAATGCCACTTTTGTCCTTTTTTTCATGGACTACTATGTATTGTTTTCTCATGGACTACTACTGAATTGTTGGCAATGGGTGATCTCGTGTGATCTACTCCTCAACATCCTCTATATTGCTTTGCATTTCAGGTTTCCAATGCTTCCCTGCTACATTTTTGCAGCATTTATATAATCTGCAATGCAACAATCTTGCCATATTATTGTGCTTTTCAGTGTATAGGCCCTCTGGTATGACTATATCACACCCAGCAACAAGGTGTGCAACCATTTTGAATTCTTTTTTACAGAGCCTACATTTGTCTGTTTCTCCCTCATGTTCAATGGACTTTGAACACTAATGTTTATGTAGTCCAATATCCTGGGCTTCAACTATTAACCTTTCATCCTTTAGTTTCAATTCACCTCTCCTTAACCATTCTTGTGGCAAATCCTGATCAACATGAGGTTGTTCCCAGAGATCTCTACACTTGCCACTATGAATTTTCCATGAGAATATTTGAAGTCTACTGCAACTGCTGGTTCAAAGTGTTTTGGGTCAAGGCTTCCAGCATACTAGTGATATCCCAAGGGGAATTGTGATCCCTGACTGGGGATCTGAGTAAGAAAGTACCCCTGAGGAAGAACTTGGGAGATTTTAAGAGAGGCTACAGAGGTGTCATTAAGCCCTATATGAAAATGTAATATGGCTGCTACCGGCACTTTGATAGTGGAGAAACTGGACCCTTTCTGAAAAAGTTCTGACAAAGTCTAAAATTGGTTGGAGTGGAGCAGAAAAAGGATCTAACCCTTTTGAGGAAGACCGAACAGAATCACTTCTCCACTTGCTCTGATGTATCTTTTTGGTAGACTGTTTTTGACAGACAGAATGAATGTGGGCCATCAAAGAAGATAGTTTTATATCTCTGGCTACTGTTAGGATTGGAGGATCCATACCATCAACTTCACAGCTTTTAGATCTGGTACAGGCAATTTGGACAGGAGACTCAGGAGATATGGACTGGAATCCAGCACCCAAGGAGGGTGTATCAAATGAGGCCAAAGCAAGAGAAACCAAACTTGCAGGAGACAAAATGGAGCAATGAGGATCCCTCTAGTCTTGCACCTTCTGGCTTTCTGAATGGAATTTGTCTAAAGTGGCATCAGAGGAAAGCAAAGAGGAGACTCAGGGACTAGTTGTGAATGACAGCATCGCTCAGTGACTTGCCCTATTGAGGGATTCAGGCAAAGTAACTGCTGCACTTGTTCAGGTATGAGGAAGAGAGTTTGCATGAAGGTTTGCCCCAGTGGCTGAAAGTCTGTGTGGCCACTGTCTGGTTGAAAGACCATTGAAGAGGTAGTAGACCTGACCTGCTAAACTTGTCTGCTAGCACATTTAATGCCCCAGGATATGCATTGCTAACATTAAATAATGGGAATACATTGTCCCTTGCCACACTCTCATGGCCTCTAGGCAAAGTGGGTATGATCATGTCCCCACCTTGTTTGTTGCTGTACCTTGTCCATCTGAATGGAGGTCACAACTAACTGCCTACCACTAGTGCTGGTCTCACCACAGCTTTGTGCTGCTGAGATACAATGTCCCTTTGTTTCTCTTCTTACCATAAGCAAAACAGTAGCAACAATCCCAAAATGAGAAGCAGGCCACAGGCTCTTTGGTGATCAAAAGTCTTGTCCCAAATGATGCAGGGGTCTGTAGGCTTGTCGTAGCCTTTTCCTGGTTCAAGTCTTGAATATCAACCAGACCAAACAGGAAGGTCCACATAGACACTCACTGCACAAACAGAGACAGTCAGTAATCAATGTGCTCTGCTCTTTCTCTCACCAGGAGCAAAATATAAGCCCAAATTCCAAGCTGGCACCCATGAGACAGTTAATCAGGCTTTTTGGTGATCAGCAGTCTCCAGGAAATAATGTCCTTATGCCTCTTGTCTTACCAGGAGCAGAACATAAGCACTACTTCAAAGATGACTGAGAGGCAAAATGTGGGATCTCCAATAATCAGTGGTCTTGGACCAGATGTTCCAGATTTTAAAGGCAAGATGGAAAAAAATGGTTAATATCCTAAGAGTTGCAGTATACAATAACCTGTTAGACATGAAAGAGGGGGTGACTCAAGTTTTAGCAATCTAACTGGAGAGCCACTAATTTTAAAAGAGCAAGATAGACTAGAAGGGGTGGGGCAAGTATTCTGGCTCTAGGGAATACAGTAGGACAGCCGATACATTTAAACAGCTGAAGGGGAGTGATTTCACAAAATGATAATTTTGTGCTTACTGACAAGAGCCAATGAAAGAGGAGGGAAGGAAATATGTGGTCAAATTAACATATGGCACAGGCAACTAGACACATTTTAAAACAACAGAAATGAGAAGGGATATTGGGGAAAATTTTAAGTTCTCTGTGACTGAGTGGAAAAACTGCAGATGGAATTTGGAAAGTTTTGTGAGAGAAACTGAGTACAAAAATAAAAAAAAAAGTTTAACATCAGGATCTAGGCATACAACATCCGAGGGATATATTTCCATAAGAACAAGAAATCTGATTAAGGTTAGAGGCAAAAAAATACAAGAAATGGAAGACACGTCAAACTACAATGTTGAAAACTGAAGTAAACAAGCTGAACAAACAGATTAAGCACAGTACGAGACAAGATCAAGAAAATTTGAAGAAAATGTAAACAAAGATATTGAGCATAATAGGAAACCTTTTTTATAGATACATAAGATATGGAAGGAGTAAAGAGACAGACATTGATAAAGTGTGTACAGATTCTAAAATTTATTCTCAGATACAACAGATTTTAGATATATTTACAAAATCTTATGCAAAACAGTTTGGCCCCACAAAAGAGGTGATAAGTTGTCCTAGTGACATCCAGGTAACCCCAGATACCAGAATCAAATTAGATTATACTGAATAAGAATTGCGCAGATTCAAGACTGGAGACATGCACTTATTAAACCTGTCTTTAAGGGAAAGGGGAGTAGGACAAACCCAGAGTCATACAGACCCTTAAGTCTAATTTCATGTTGTGGAAAAATAATGAAAGTAATATTGGTCAAGTTATTGTCAGAACTAGATAGGTTGGGATTTTAAACCATATATCAGCATGCATATGTTGAAAAAGTACAGTTGTGTACACTTACCATAAATGTAGATGTTCGAGTGTATTCACTGTTGCAGTCATCACATTTGGGATATCTGCCTGCAGGTAGCCCTCAGCCAGCCTGAATACCAGAGTCTTGGATTCCTGAGTCAGATGTTGTCTCTTCTTCCATGACATCAGGAAGTCAGGGGTATAAAACATGCAGCCAACGCCAATACATCAGTTTTTTCTTGCCCCAGATGTCAGGTGTCCCCACAATGGGAAGCAATTATATGTTATGGTACACCTCCATCAAAAAGCAAATACACCAGAAAGCTTAACTACACCAAACAAGGAGAGGTAGAGTCAAGAGAAGTCAGGGGGCTGGAGGGACGGTAACCAGGACTGCAACAGTGAATGCACTCTAACATCTACATTTATGGTAAGTGTACACAACTGTACTATGTTCTTCGTGTTTTGCTGTTGCAGTCATCACATTTGGGTTGATTCCCAAAGCTTAAGAAGGGAGGAGAAAGTTAGAGAGCATCAGGGCCGGCTATTAAGCCCTGCAAGACTGCAGTGGCAAAACCAGCTCTTTATTTGGAAAAAAACAGGCATGTGGTAATGCTTGGTGAAGGTATGTACAGAACACCAGGTAGCAGCTTCTAGGATGTCCCTGGTAAGGACACCTCTGAGAAAGGCTGTAGAGGTAGATGCAGCCCTCGTGGAATGTGATCTTATCTCTTGTGGGGTAGGTTTTCCATGGTGCTTATAGTAGAAATGAATGCAATGGGCTATCCATTTAGAAATGGTTTGTTTTGAAATGGCCTTCCCCCTCTGCACCAAAGCCAACTAACAGCTGTTCAGATTTTCTGAGAGGCTTAGTCCTGTCCAAATAAAATCTAAGTTGTCTGTGCACGTCCAAAGAGTGCAGTATTCGTTCTCCTTTGTTCTGTGGATTCAGGAAAAAGGTGAGCAAATGAATGGACCGATTTAGGGCCACACTAGACATCACCTTTGGCATAAAAGAAGGATTGGTCCTGAAGGAAACCCTGTCTGTATGGAAGATAATGAAGGGTTCCACTGCCATGAGGGCCTGTAATTCAGAAACTCTTGCTGAAGTGATGGCTACAAGGAAGGCTGTTTTCCAGGAAAGGAATTTCAACTCTGCAGTTGCAGCTGGCTCAAGGGGAGGGAGAGTGAGCTTTTCCAATACAAAGTTAAGGTCCCAGGCTGGAGTAGGGGCTCTCCTGGGGGAGGGGTGTCTTAAATATTTGGCCCCTCTGAGGAATTGCTTTAGCAGGGGGTGAGAGAAGAGAGGTGGGTTCAGTATTACAATGTGCTGAAATGGCAGAGGTATGAATTTTAATTGACAAGAGAATAGGCCTTTGTGGAGCATTTCTGTTAAGTACTGCAGTATATGAGGTAAGCTGGGCACCACTGTGCCCATCCCCTGAGTCTGGCTCCAGGAACAGTATCTTTTCCTCTTCTCAGCATAGGATTTTCTAGTACTAGGCCTCCAGAATGACATCTAGCACCTGCTTACTGAGAGATGCTATTGGAGAGCTCAAGGAATTACCCAGACTGCAAGGTTCAGGGTTTGACACTGAGGGTGCAGAATCTGGCCCGCCTGCTGGGACAGCAGGGAAGGGGTCTGAGGCAGGTGCCATGGTTCCAGCAGTGTCATACTGCACAAGAGGGGGTACCAGTGCTGGCATGGCCAGTCTGGTGCAATCAGTATTGTCCTTGGCTTGTCCTGTTTGATCTTTAGCAGAACCTTGGAGAGGAGAGGCAGAGGGGGAAGGCATAAACTGACAGGCTTTCCCAGGTAAAAGACAGGGCATCCACTTTTCAAGCTTGACTGTGGGAGGTCCTTGTGCAGAATTTCTCCAATTGGTAGTTCGGAGGGGAGGCAAACAGGTCTATCTGTGGAGCCCCCCATTTGTTTCTTAAGAGGTTGAATATTTTTTGTTCCACTTTCTATTCATGTGGGTCCATGAGATTTATACTTAGGTCCTCAGCCAGAGAGTTTGGCTTGCCTGGCAGGAACTGAGCTTGTAAGTGCACTTGGTAGCTCAAGGCTGTGTTCCACAGAGCCATGGCTAGTCTGCAGAGAGGGTACGAGTGGGTTCCCCCCCTGCTTGTTTATGTACCACATAATTGTGGTGTTGTCTGTCTTTACCAATAATTGTCCTGGAAGAATGTGGTCCTTGAAGGCTGTCAGGGAATTCTGTACAGCTAACATTTCTTTTTGGTTGATATGCAGATGCATCTGTCTCAGTTTCCATTTGCCCTGAATGCACCACCCTGCCAAGTGAGCCCCCCATGCATAGTCTGATGCTTCTGTTAGGGTTTGGGCGGCAGGGGGTAGAGTGAAAGGGAGCCTCTTGTTGTGGTAGCAGGACTCTGCCCATCAAAGGAACTGTCTTTATACAAGGAATGCTAGGAATCATTGATTCCAGGTCCTGAGAATGTTGACACCATAGGCTTTTTAGATACCATTGTAGTTTCCTCATATGCAGTCTTGCATATGGACTTAGTAGAATGCAAGAGGCCATGAACCCCAGGGCTTGCAGAATTTTCCTTGCAGATAGCTGGGTCTTTGTGGCCAATAGTTTGAAGAAGGTTGTCAAATAAACTTATTTCTCTGGAGTGAGGAAAGCCATCTGGGAAGTTGTGTTCAAGTTTGCTCCCAGGAATACAATCTGTTGGCAGGGTACTAGATGAGATTTCATTTATGGTGTACCCCAGTGAGGATAGAAGTTTCTTTACGACCGCCAGATGTTTTAATAGCAAGTCCTGGCTTTCTGCCTGAATCAGACAACTGTCCAAGTATGGGTATATTTGAATATTTCTCTGCCTGCAAAATGCAATGGCTGGAGCTAGACATTTTGTGAATACCATGGGCGCAGTAGATAAGCCAAAGGGAAGTGCAGAGAACTGATAGTGCATGGAGCCTGCCCTGAAGCGTAGGTATTTCCTGCAAGATTCCCTTATTGGAATGTGCAGGTAAGCTTCCTTTAAGTCTAAGGTTGCCAACCAGGCATCTTTGCCTAGCAAAGGAAGCAGCGGTTGAAGTTAGCATTTTGAACTTTGTGATTACCAAAAATGTGTTTAGAATAGAGAGGTCCAGGATAGGACGCCAGGAACTGTCTTTCCTGGGTACCTGGAAAAGTCTTGAATAAAAGCCTGGTCTCCTTTCTTCTGCTGGGATAGGTTGGTTAGCCCGGATACTTAGAAGGGAGAGAGAAAACCTGCTGTAGAGCCTCTGCCTGCTGATTTGGGGGTAGGTCTGGCCAACTGTTTGGGGTTGGTAGGGTGTGGAAGTGGAATCTGTATCCTAGGGAAACTATGTTTAAAACCCATTTGTCCAGGGTAATGAGTTCCCAGTTTTTTGCATGCAGGGTGAGCTATCCTCCTAAGGGAGCAGGCAGAGGAGCAGGGCTTGGAAGAGTTAAGGTTCAGTCATTGTGCCATTTTTCTGTAGGGGGGTGTCTTACTACTCCCTGCTTTGGAAGTGGGAGCCCCCCACTGTTTAGGCCTGTGCGTAGCCTGAGACTGTAACCTAGGTGGTCTGCTGTTCCTGGGTTTGGACTGAGGAGGCCTGGAAGAGGCTGGAAAGGACCAATTCTTTGAAGGCCAATGCGTACTAAATCTGGGAGGCTGTACTTGCAGGAAATCTTTAACAGTTTGCATAGATTTAGCTTTTTCCTCCATTTTTTTAGGACTTCTGCTTTGTTGCCAAACAGACAGTCTTGGTTTAAGGGAGCATCCAGTAATTTAACTTTAACATGATCTGGCTAGTTTTGCTCCTTAAGCCAAGCATACCTTCTAAGCACAGACCTAATGACAGCAGCCCTGCAAGATACTTCTAAAGAATCAAAACAACATTGCGAAGTATGTTTACCAACTTGTTCTGCAGAATGCATTAAATCCTGTAATTATTTGTGTTCAGCACAGTCAGGAATCAACATCATTTTCTGTTTAAGTAATCCCATAATATGCTGCTGGTACTTTAACATGTGAAACTGGCAATTTAAAGCCCTAATGGCCAAAGTAGCAAAAGTATATACCTTCTTACCCCATCTGTCCAAGGCCCTAGAATCGCTATCAGAAGGGGTAGGGTTTTTGGCAGCAGTAGCCTTAATGTCCCTTGGTCCTTGGGAAATGGTCTCTGGATCCTCAGTAGTATTCTTGAAAATAAATTTGTGAGAGTTGGGCACTCTGTAATACCTGTCAGGTTTTCTGGGAGCAGGAGGTAAAGTGTCTGGGGAAAGGCTAGACTCCAAGAAAGCATCATCTACAATGTCCAGAACAGGAGGGATAGCTAAAGGCCTGTGTTGAGGGAGGGGTAAGAATTCCCTATGCCTCTTTTTGGAGTCAGAGTAATCCTGGCTTTCCCAGCAGAAATGCTCCCTAAGAGTGTGCAAGGTTTCACCAAACGAAAAATCTTCTGGAGGGGAAGTAGAGGGAATGGAATCCTCTGCATCAGAATCCTCATAGGTAGATAAGGCAAATCGTGGCAATCAGAAGAAACAGAAATATTAGATTCCTGATAAGAAGAATCAGAAGGAAAATCAGTTCTAGGTCTCTTAGAGGGGGAAGGCTGGCTTCCCCTAATTAAGGTAATAAGGTCTTCAGCCATTCTAAGCATTTGTTTTTTAGACACATGGGCCTGAGCCTGTGCTCTGGACGTTGGTTTTCTAGGTGTGGGTCGAGTTTTAGGCATGAATGAAGAAGATGGCATTGGTTTAAAATGCAAGTCTGTAGGCCTGAATACACCCTCGGAATCCGGTGCCTGCACAGCGGTTCCGGACCCATCCAAGGTAGAGACATCTGCAGGTTCCATAGTCGAAGAAGCATCTTGCAGCATACCGTACTCCAAATGGGTCTCAATAGAGGCCTGCGAATCTGAGGTAGCAGGTATCAGGGGCTGTGAAAGCGCCTCATTTAGTACCGACGGACTGGCGACTAGCTTAATGGAAGCATCATTGGCAGTTTTTGACCTATGCGGTCTGTCTCTGCCTTTATCCTTATGTTTTTTCAGAATATCAGTAGTCTGGTGGCTTACTGAAGCCATTTCTGGATGATTATACAGAGTACCAATATCATTTTCTGCAAATATAGCCTGACGACGAATAGTTTGGGGGTTGAACAAGGCACAAAACTGACAGCGAGGGGGTTGAACAAGGCACAAAACTGACAGCGAGGGACATCGTGGTCTGGGCCTAAGCAAGGAATCCAGTACGAATAAAAATCTTTATGAGGTATTTTGCTTTCCACAGGTAAGACAATTGTAAACTTTTACTGACATTAGTTAAGAGCAAGAAAAATGATCCCCAACAGGGTACTTAGCTTTTTTGAAGACTTCGGTTCTGAAACTCGAAAATTTCAGGAGTCAGCCGACCATCACTTGCGAACTGCTTCTGCTTCGGGCACCGCACAGCAAGAAAGACTGATTTAATGGCATCGGCTGCATGTTTTATACCCCTAACAACCGGACGTCATGGAAGAAGAGACAGCAGCCGACGCAGGAATCCAAGACTCTGGTATTCAGGCTGGCTGAGGGCTACCTGCAGACAGATAACCCAAATGTGATGACTGCAACAGTGAAACACAAAGATTATCAGATCTATTACCACCTGTAACATGATGTTCTATGACAATATAACAACAGCTATGAATGAAAAATTGTGCTGTGATGTAATTTATACAGATTTAACTTCAGCATTCGACAGGGTCATACACAAAATACTGATCAGTAAATTAGTACAACTAGGTATTTATGTACTCTTGATAAGATGGATAACTGCATGGCTTATAAGTAGGACATGGCAAGTATCATACAGCAAATGAACAGGTGAAATCTATGGTTACAGGCATGGTGTCCCACAGGGCACTGTCCTAGGCTCTTACTTGTTTAAATTGTATCTTTCAGACCTAACTTCTTCATCTGGGGTGTTTTACAGTCTATATGCAGATAACTTGATATTGGGTAAACTGATTACATGTGTTACAGATAAGGGATGCCTGCAAAATAACTTAACCAAATTGACCATTTGGCACAGGAGAATAATATGCTGATTAATACAACAAAAACTAAGCATATGAGATTTGGGAGACAAATTGAAAAGTGAATATTTAATACAGCACACAGTGATTGAAACTGTAGACTCATTTAAGGACCTGGGTATATAGGTAGATTCAGCTATGAACTTTTCTAATCATAAGATTACCTTCCGGAAAAGAAATCTGGCATCCCTGCTTGAAACGCACCCAATAACTATATAACTATACCCAATAACCCCAATCACTGTGTGCTGTATTAAATATTCACCTTTCAATTTATGTCTTCCAAATCTCATATGCTTAGTTTTTGTTGTATTTATCAGCATAGTATTCTCCTGTGCCAAATAGTCAATTTGGTTAAGTTATTTTGCAGGCATCCCTTATCTGTAACACATGCAATCAGTTTACCCAATATCAGGTCATCTGCAACACCTCACAAATTCACCACCGTAACAGGAACAGGCAACCAAAAACTGAGGGTAATTCTACTCAATGCTAGAAGTCTAAATCTCAAAATGTACTCACTCGAGGCACTCCTTAAAATGGAGAACACTGATATCTGTGCAGTGACTGAGATCTGTGCAGTGACTGAGACCTGGTTCAAAGGCTCCAGAGAGCACCCCTGCAGTACCAGGCTATAACTCGTACCACACTTTTCGGCCATGTAACCTGGGCCAAAATACCAAAGGCGGAGGTGTGTCCATATTCATTAAGGATATCCACACCTCCAGGCTAGTTGCTCAGCATAATGCATCCGAGGTTATCCAAGTGCAACTAACTCTGGGCAAAACTGCAATCCAAATTGTAGCTTGCTACAGATCCCCCACCATGCCCCAGGATTCACACTCCTCTTTTCTTGATGTACTGGAAAATATTAGGGTTCAACCAAACACCCTAATAATGGGAGACTTCAACTACCCCACCATTAACTGGGAAAACTACTCTTGTACAAACTCCTTAGCTCAACACTTTCAGAAATTCATAAACTCCAATGCCCTGGATCAACTTATCCACACCCCCACCAGGGGCAACAATATCCTAGACCTAGTCATTACCAACATGAGTGACTGGTGTTCCACACCTGAAGTCAACTCCTCGTTGGTCCGATCCGACCATAAGCTAATCACCCTTGATATCCACATCCCGCCCTCACCCCCCATTAAGGAAACTACGGTAAAAAATTTCTCCAAAGACAGCTTCATGCTTAAGACAGAAGTGGTGAACTTCATGACACCCATACAGATGGACAATACAGTTACAACTGCTGAATCCTACACAAATGCACTCTATAAGCACTTACACGAGTGCATGGATCATGCTATCCTAAACAGAACCAAGATGCTATCCTCCAAAAAAGGAAGCCAATCTGGTGGTCCCCTGCCATAAACAAACTGTACAACAGAAGGAAGAAACTGTTGCAAAAGAGAGTAAAATTCCATGAGTGGAGGAGCTCCCTGGTCAGCCTCAGTAAGAAGCTGAGATCCCTTATAAGATCCTCCAAAGCTAGCTATGAAAACAAAATCGCCACTAATTCTAAGGACAACCACAATTCTATAGCTATGTCAAGAATCTTGATGGCAATGTACCTCACAAGACATCTGCAGCAGCTGGAAAGGCCACAGAAGTGCCTCGCAAAGAGGATTACTGGCCTCAAACAAATGCCCTACACTGAACATCTCAAAAAACTCCAACTTTACTCTGTAGCATATCACCTACTCTGAGGTGATCTCTGCCTAACATATAAAGCTATGTCAAACCCAGAGCTGTTGGACATGCTACACCTAAAGAAATCCCAGTCCCTCCGAGCTAGATGCTCTAGGGACCTAAACCTTGTCACAACAATAAACAGGACATGCTGGAGGGATAGCTTCCTGTCCCAAAGACTTCCCATACTCTGAAACAGGCTACCCATCTATGTCAAGCAAAGTTCTTCATTAGCACTCTTCAAGAAAAATCGTGATGAGTGGATGGGAAATAGGAAATACACCCCGGGGATCACTTCTGTCTCTCTGCTCAACACTGGCACAGGAAAATAACTTTCTTGGGTGGCGTAAGCCAGGGAACCTTGTTGGCTATGCTTACGTAGGCCCTTGGGCCGATAGCCTAGTACCTGCCTATGAACCTATATTAACCAACTGGTTAATGATAGTTATAGAACTATAAGCTGTACAAAAAAGTTTATAAAGTCTAGGAAATCAAAAACAATTAAATCATTGTTTGTTAGTTACATTAGACCCAAACTTGAGTATGGAATAACAATATGGAAATCCTATAAGAAAACAAGCATGAGTAAACTAGAAAGAATACAGCAGAAATACACCAAGGGCATCCATGGATGTGAAAATTTAAATTATTATGAAAGACTAAAATATCTGAACTTGTACAGTGTTTCTTACATATATCTAAGAGGATATCTTATTCAGGTATACAGGGCAGATGGAGACAAAGTACAGTTGTTTACACTTACCATAAACAGTTGTGTATTCACTGTTGCAGTCATCACATTTGGGTTATCTGCCTGCAGGTAGCCCTCAGCCGGCCTGAATACCAGTCTCTTTGGATTTCTGCATCGGATGCTGTCGCTTCTTCCATGATGTCAAGTCGTTAGGGGGTATAAAACATGCAGCCGACGCCATTACATCAGTTTTTCTTGCCATAGATGTCAGGTGCCCCCACAATAGGGAGCGATTATATGGTATGGAACACCCCCAGCAAAAAGCAAATACACAATATAATATATGCCAAACAAGAAGGAAAAGTAAAAGTCAAGAGAAGTCAGGGGGCTGGAGGGAGAGTAACCAGGACTGCAACAGTGAATACACTTGAACATCTACATTTATGGTAAGTGCACACAACTGTACTATGTTCTTCGTGTTTCACTGTTGCAGTCATCACATTTGGGTTGATTCTCAAAGCTAAGGAAGGGTGGAGGTAGTTAAAGCGCATTAGGGTTAGCAATCAGGCCCTGTAAGACTGATGTGGCAAATCCAGCTCTGGATTTAGAAAAGATAGGCAGGTGGTAATGTTCAGTGAAAGTATTTACAGAGCTCCAGGTAGCAGCTTCCAGGATGTCCCTGGTAGGGACTCCACTGAGAAAAGCCATAGAGGTAGATGCAGCCCTAGTGGAATGTAGATCTTATCCCCTGTGGGGTAGGTTTTCTATGGTGCTTGTAGCAGAAATGGATGCAATGGGCTATCCATTTGGAAATGGTTTGCTTTAAAATGGCCTTCCCCTCTGCCCCTGCAGCAAAGCTAACTAGCAGCTGGTCAGATTTTTTAAGAGGCTTAGTCCTGTCCAAATAGAATCTAAGCTGTCTGTGCACGTGCAGAAAATGCAGTATCATTTCCCCCTTACTGTGAGAATTAGGGAAGAAAGTAGGCAAATAAATGGATGGTTTAGAGCCACACTAGACACTACCTTGGGCATAAAAGATGGATTAGTCCTGAGGGAAACCCTGTCTGTATGGAAGGATAATGAAGGGTTCCCACTGCCATGAGGGCCTGCAGTTCAGACACTCTTCTTGCTGAAGTGATGGCAAGAAGTAAGGCTGTTTTCCAAGGAATTTCAACTCTGCTGTAGCAGCTGGTTCAAAGGAGGAAATAGTGAGTTTTTCCAATACAAACTTAAGGTTCCAGGCTGGAGTGGGAGCTCTCATGGGGGTTCTTAAATTTTTGGCCCCTCTAAGGAATTATTTTAGCAGGGGATGAGAGAAGAGGGGTGGTTCAGTATTATAATGTGCTGAAATGGCAGAGGCATGAATCTGAATCGAAGAGTTGAAGCCCTTGTGGAGCATTTCTGTTAAATAATGTAGAATATGAGGTAAGCTGAGCACAGTTGTGCCCATATCCTGAGCCTGGCTCCAGGAACAGTATCTTTTCCACTTTTTTGAATAGGATTTTCTAGTACTAGACCTCCTTGCCTCAAGAATGACATCCAGCACTTGCTTGCTGGGTTGCCAGAGGTGAGCTCAGGGAATTAGCCAGGCTGCAAGGATCAGGGTTTGAAGCTAAGGGTGCAGGATCTGGCCCGCCTGCAGGTGCCATTATTGTAGCACTGTAAGACTGCACAAAAGGGGGTACCAGTGCTGGCGTGGCCAGTCTGGTGCAATCAGAATTTTCCTTGGCTTGTCCTGTTTGATGATAGGAGAGGCAGAGGGGGAAAGGCATAAACTGAGAGGCTTTCCCAGGTAAAGGACAGGGCATCCACTTTCCAAGATTGAATGTGGGGAGTTCTGGTGCAGAATTTGTTCAATTGGTACTTCTGAGGAGGGGGGAACAGGTCTACCTCTGGTGTCCCCCATTTGTTCCTCAAGAGCTTGAATATTTTAGGTTCCATTTTCCATTTGTGTGGGTCCATGAGATTTCTGCTTAAGTCATCTGCCAGTGAATTTAGTTTGCCTGGCAAGAATTGAGCTTGTAGGTTCACTTGGTAGCTCAAGGCTGTGTTCCACAGAGCTATGGCTAGTCTGCAGAGTGGGTAGGAATGGGTTCCCCCATGCTTGTTTATGTACCACATAAATGTGGTGTTGTCTGTCTTGACCAATAGTTGCCCTGGAAGAATAAGGTCTTTGAAGGCTGTCAGAGCATTCTGTACAGCTAACATTTCTTTTTGATTGATATGCAGGTGCATCTGTTTTAGGTTACATTTGCCCTGAATGCACTGCCCTGCCATGTGAGCCCCCCATGCATAGTCTAATGCGTCTGTTAGGGTTTGGGTGGCAGGGGGTAGAGTGAAAGGGAGTCTCTTGTTGTGGTAGCAGGCCTCTGCCCACCAAAGGAACTCTGCCCTTAGACAAGGAATGAAAGAAATCATTGTTTCCAGTTCCTGAGAATGTTGACACCATAGTTTTTTTAGATACCATTGAAGTTTCCTCATATGCAGTCTTGAATATGGAATTAACAGAATGCAAGAGGCCATGAACCCCAGGGCTTGCAGGATTTTCCTTGCAAATAGCTGGGATTTTGTGGCCAATAGTTTGGAGAAGGTTGTCAAACTTGTTTCTCTGGAGAGAGGAATGCCATCTGGGAAGTTGTGTTCAAGTTTGCTCCCAGGAACAGAATCTGTTGGCAGGGTACTAGGTGTGATTTCTTCTCGTTGATGGTGTACCCCAGTGAGGTTAGAAGTCTCTTTACAAATGCTAGGTGTAATAGCAAGTCCTGACTCTCTGCCTGAATCAGGCAATCATCCAAGTATGGGTAAATCTGAATATTTCTCTGCGTGCAAAATGCAATGGCTGGAGCTAGGCACTTTGTGAATACCCTGGGCACAGTAGATAAGCCGAAGGGAAGTGCAGAGAACTGCATGGAGCCTGCCCTGAAACGTAGGTATTTTCTGCAGGATTCCCTTATTGGGACGTGCAGGTAAGCTTCTTTTAAGTCTAGGGTTGCCAGCCAGGCATCTTTGGCTAGCATAGGAAGAAGCTGTTGAAGAGTTAGCATTTTGAATTTTGGAACCACCAGAAAGGTGTTGAGAACAGACGGTCCAGGATAGGACGGCCAGGAGTTTTCTTTTCTGTGAACCAGGAACAGTCTTGAATAAAAACCTTGTCCCCATTGTTCTGCTGGAACAGGTTGAATAGCCTTGATACTCAGGAGAGACCGCACTTGTTTTTGGGCCTCCGCCCACTGATTTGGGGGGAGGTCTGGCCATCCACTTGGAGTTGGGAGTAAGTGGAAGTGGAATCTGTATCCTAGGGAAACTATGTTTAAAACTCATTTGTCTTGGGTAATGAGTTCCCAGTTTTTTGCATGCAGGGTGAGCTTTCCTCCTAAGGGAGCAAGTAGCTGAGCAAGGCTTGAAAGAGTTAAGGATAAGTCATTGTGCCATTTTTCCATAGGGGGGAGGCTTACTACTCCCTGCTTTGGGAGTGGGAACCCCCCACTGCTTAGATCTGTGCATAGCCTGAGCCTGAAGTCTTGGTGGTCTGCTGCACCTGGGTTTGGACTGAGAAGGCATGGAAGAGACTGGAAAGGACCAGTTCTTTGACGGCCAATGCCTACTGAATCTAGGTGGCTGTACTTGTAAGAAATCCTTAGCAGTTTGCATAGATTTAGCTTTTTCCTCCATCCTTTTGAGGACTTCTGCTTTGTTGCCAAAAAAGCACTCTTGGTTTAAGGGTGCATCCAGTAATTTAGCTTTAACATGATCTGGCAAGTTTTGTTCTTTAGGCCAAGCATGCCTTCTAAGTACAGACACAGTGACAGCAGCCCTGCAAGATGCTTCTAAAGCATCAAAACCACACTGCAAAGTATGTTCACCAACTTGGTCAGCAGAATGCATTAACTCTTGTAAATCTTTGTGTTTAGCACAGTCAGGAATCAACATCATTCTCTGTATAAGTAGTCCCATAATATGCTTCATATATTTTAACATATGAAACTGGCAATTTAAAGCCCTAATGGCCAAAGTAGCAGAAGTGTATACCTTCTTACCCCTATCTCTCTAAAGCTCTAAAGTCTCTATCAGAAGGGGTAGGATTTTTTGGCAGTAGTAGCCTTAATGCCTTTTGGTCCTTGGGAAATGGTCTCTGGGTCCGCAGTAGGATTCTTGAAGAGGAAATTGCGAGAGTCAGGTACTCTGTATTACCTGTCAGGTTTCCTGGGAGCTGGAGGCAAAGTGTCTGTGGTAAGGAAAACAATCTACAATCTCCAGAACAGGAGGGAATAGCTAGAGGCCTGAGTTGAGGCAGGTTTAAAAATTTCCTAAGTCTCTTTTTGGACTGAGAATTATCCTGACTTTCCCAGTGGAAATGCTCCCTAAGGGTATGCAAGGTTTCACCAAAAGAAAAATCTTCGCGAGGGGAAGCAGAGGGAATGGAATCCTTTGCATCAGAATCCTCACAAGTAGATAAGGGTAAATCTTGGTAGTCAGAAGGAACACAGATAGATTCCTGATCAAAAGAATCAGAAAGAAAATCAGTTCTAGGTCTCAGAGAGGGAAGGCTGGCTTCCCCTAATTAAGGTAATTAGGTCTTCAGCCATGCTAATAATTTGTTTTTGAGGTATATGGGCCTGAGAATGCACTTTGGTCATTAGTTTTCTAGGCATAGTGCGAGCTTTAGGCCTGAGGAATTCAGTATTCTTAGCTTGAAACAAAGTCATCGGTTTAATATGAAAATCGGTAGGCCTGAATACACCCTCAGAAGCCGGTGCCTGCACAGCGGCTCCGGACCCATCCAAGGTAGAAACATCCGCAGGTTCCATAGTCGAAGAAGCATCTCGTGGCATACCGGACTCCGAATGGGTCTCAGTAGAGGCCTGCAAATCTGTAGTAGCAGGTATCAGGGGCTGCGAAAGCACCTCACTAAGTACCAGCGGACTGGCAACTAGCTTAACAGAAGTCGTCGGCAGTTTTGTATCTATGCGGTCTATCTCTGTCTTTATCCTTACTTTTTTAGGATGATCGGTAGTCGGATGGCTTAATCAAGCCATTTCAGAGTATAGAGATCAGGAACAAAAGTATTTAGCTACAAAAATAGCCCGACGACGAATAGCTCGGGGGTTTAACAAGGCATAAAACTGACAGCAAGGGACGTCGTGGTCTAGGCCTAAACAGGTGATGCACTAAGAATGAAAATCTCTATGAGGTATTTGCTTTCCACAGGCAAGACAATTGTTAATTTTTTCTGATATCGGTTAGAGCAAGAAAAAAGGATCCCCAATGGGGTACTTATCTTTTTGAAGACTTCAGGTCTGAAACTCGAAAATGAAAATTTCAGGAGTCAGTTGACCGGCACTTGCGAACTGCTTCTGCTTCGAGCACCGGCAAAGAATGGCAAGAAAGACTGATGTAATGGCATCAGCTGCATGTTTTATACCCCTGACGACCTGACATGAAGAAGCAACAGCATCCGATGCAGAAATCCAAATACTCTGGTATTCGGGCAAGCTGAGGGCTACCTGCAGACAGATAACTCAAATGTGATGACTGCAACAGTGAAACACGAAGAACATCTACCTCTAGGAATGTTTGGGGTTATCAAAAATTACACGACAATGATCAGACAACCTATGTAGAAGATTCTATAGGAATGAAAAGTGTACTAATGGGTTCTCTGACAGAGCAGCTGATGCATGGAACAGACTACCAAATTACATTAAAGCAAGTACTAGTTTAGATATTTTTAATTACAGCCTGGACACTTATTATGGGAACAACTGTTTTGGTATCTTGGCAAGCTAGAAGAGCATTAATGCCTGTGCTTGAAATATTTGTATGTATGTACTCATAAGAGAGACAACTCTGGTTTCTTTCCTTGTAGGCCTCCTAAACATACAATTGAAGCAGAACACAATTAAAACACAGCGTAATAAAAATACACCACAATTTACAAATCAAGCAATATAAATTACAAGAAAGCAATACAAAAACACAAACTTTTCCCTCAAAGTAGTCAATGGCAGAGCCTGAGCAAGCTTTTCCAGTAAAGTTTTGAAAAATGTTATTTTACCCATTAAATATACAGTTTAGTTTCTAGCTTGTCTCTCAGTTCACAGGTAATTAACCTTAACTGATGTTTTCTAGTTTCTGTGCGACTCACAGGAGGCACAGCTCTGGTCTTTCCTAGTTTAAATATGCATTTGAAAGCAGAATTCATTTAAAACACAGTGTAATGAAAAGATAATATAACATACAAACTAAAAGAAAATACAAATTATAAGAAAGCCAGCTAATGTTTCCCTCACAGCAATCTATGACAGAGTCTGAGTGAGCTTTTCCATTAAAGTAATGCAAAAAGCTAGGCTAAAAAGGACAATACAGTATGTACAGGATACAATGAATGAGATGTTGTGGAGAAAGTGAGTACTTTGTCTTATAGGCTCTTCAGAACCTGATGAGGAATCAAGGACCCTTTAGTACAGTATCTCTTGTAACCTCACAGATCAAACAGTCCCATAAATAACCGAACAAGAGATCTTAAGCCTGCTTCAGAAGATTAATAAAACAAGCTGGATGGAAAGATTAACAACTCAGCATCTCCCTCACCTCTAAATTGGCTGCCCCTGCAGATAAAGTAGTGTAATACAGGACCTGGATAATCGGATCTGTATTCATAAATTTACTATGAGCTTGATTGTCCTTGCCCTCCTTGAAGGGAGGAGATGCAATATAGGGTGGAAAGTGGAGAAGTGGAATGGTTGCAAACTCAGTAGTCTTGAACTTTCTAGAATTCTGTAAAAAAAAAAAATGGACAATGGATAAACTACCACGACTGAAGAACTGGTCATGGACAAAAAGGGAAAAAACAGAGGTAATGGTTTAAAAAGGATTAAAATCCAAGTTTCTGGGAATAGGTTAAGTTAAGAAGCTAGGCAGACACTCCATTTAAATGAAAAATACAGTCTATACTTTTTAGGGATGAAGCAAAAACAACAGATTAGATTTGGTGGGGGAAAATCAGATATGAATGAATTTTTATTCAAGCCAAGACCAGAGAAGACCATCAGAAAAACAATAAGCAGAGCATATAGAATACTAATAGCTATTAATAGACAACTGTAGTAGGCAGGTAGACAATTTAAGAGTAGAGTGCAATAGGAAATGTTAGAACCTAGGTAAGCTACAAAATGCAGGAATGTTGTTCCATTTTTGTAAACTCCCATTTCCTTATTGTTACTGTGACTTGTTCACATTTTGAAAATGTTCTTAATTGAACAATACAAATAAAAATGAGGTAAGTGATGCCAGAAGAGGCATTTTAACATTGGTAAATAATTCAGTGGGTCATTAAATAACTTTCATATCAGCACACAATCCTGATGAATATGTTTAAAAAATGATGATTACATAAATTATCTGTTCATGCAGCACATTATCAATATTATCTACTTGGGTCATGTCTCCATAGTACAGGCAGTCCCCGAGTTACAGATATTCGACTTCCCATGAATTGCCACATCGATGGTAGTCCACTGCACACAGAAGGTGTCATAAGAGATCTGGTAACACAGATTGACAGCAACCTCTCTTTTGACCACCACATTGCCACTGTGGTCAGAAATGTGGCACATCTCACATTACTAAGGGTTTTGCATCCAGGAAAAGAGAGGTCATTGTCTCCCTGTACTCTTCCCCTCATTAGGCCAGTCATAGAGTACAATGCCATATCTGGCATGCACCTCACTAGACACTTACAACAACTGGAGAGGCTGCAAAAGTACCTCACAAAGACGATCCTAGGCCTTAAACACTTGTCCTATATGGACAGACGCAAAAGACTACAACTATTCTCTATCTCATTCATCTACTTAGAAGCAATCTCTGCTGGACTTACAAAGCCATGTTTGACCTAGCTTTGTTAGAAATGCTACATCTAAAGAAATCCCAATCCTTCCACACCACACACTCCAGAGACTTCAACCTCATTACCACAATCAGCAGAACATGCTGGATGGACAGGTTCTAAACCCAGAGACTGCCCATGATATGGAATAGACTTCCCATACATGTCAAACAGAGCACCTCACTGGCCGTCCAAGAGAAATCTTGATGAGTAGATGGGAAATAGGAAATTCACCCCGGTGATCACTCCAGTGGCTCTACTCAGAGGCGATGGGAAGTAACATCAGGTGGCACAATGTCAGGGTAATCCTATGGGCTAGGCTTGTAAAGGCTCCAGAGCCATTAGCCTAGTACACACCTATGAACTTATTGGTATTCTTTCAATCTTTGATGCTAGGCAGAAGTGCTCTTCGCAGCAACTGCAATGTGCCCAGTAATGACTACTTCTGCAATTCATACAGTTACATGCATCGGTAACACAGCCAAGTATGATTGTACATTACTTTTTATAAAAAACGTTGCTCCTACTACTATTGGAACTGTCTAGGTATCCTTCTTCGACATTGCCTTCATTTCTAACTGCAAATCCTGGTATTTTAAGAATTTGTCTCGCTCTGTAAGCAAGACGCTGTGGTCACTAGGTGTAGCAATTTCAATAATCAATGCTACTTTTGTCTTCTTTACATGGACTACTATATCTGGTTTCCTCACATCTATTTTTTGAAATGTTGGTAGCGAGTGATCCCATATGATATAAACCATCATTTCCTAGAACCTTTTGTGGCTCATGTTTCCAGTGTTTTTCAGCTACTTCAATATTATAATGTTTGCACAATCTCCAATGCAACAATCTTGCCACATTATTATGCCTTTCAGTACACAGTCTTTCTGCCATCAGTATAAGACAATCAGCAACAAGATGTGTGACTGTTAACAATTCTGTATTACTAAATCTACATTTGTCTGTTTCTTCCACATGTTCAATGGACTTCGTAAACCAATGTGTATGTCGTCCACTATCTTGGGCCGTCAATATTAAACTTTTGTCTTTTGGTTTAAATTCACCTTTCTTTAGCCATACCTGCGATCGAGCCTGATCAAAAATAAGGTTGTTCCCAGAGCTTTCTATACCTGTTACTACATTTATGCTTTTTCTAAATTTCTTGCCTACTCACCTGATCCTTTACCTTATATTCTTTTGTTTTTTTGGCACATACAGTTCCTGACTGATTTTTATTTACTTCTGGTTTGATTTCCATTCCCACTTGACGCTGATATGCTTCTACTAAACTAAGCAGAAAAGTCACCTTAGAGTTATTCTCCTCATGTTTCAAACTTTTCACTATGTTTGGGTCTTGTGAGGTCAGCAAATATGTAAGCAGTCCCATGTTTGCAGATCTATACATATAATCAATTTCGAGGAGGCCCATACCTTTTTCAGAACGGGGAATATATAGTCTTTGTATGCACTGATGTTTACAAATCATTTGATGAGCATGAAGCATCCTTCTTGTTTTCCTGTCTAACCTATCCAACACCTTTTGGGACCAGTCAATCACTCCAAAATTGTTAGCTTGGATGTGGTCCCTAGATGTCAGTGCTGTTTCAGTATTCATAGGTTCATACTAGGCTATCTGCCCTAGGGCATTTATAAGCCTAGCCAGAATGTGTTTGGCTTTCGCCACCCATTTTAAATTTATTTTGCTATGCCCTTTTTCGAGGTTAGTATACTGTGCCTCTGTCTAACAGTGACACAGAAGTGATACCCGGGGTAAACCTACGATCTCCCATCCACTCATCAGGATTCCTCTTGAAGAGAGTCAATGAGGGACTCTGCCTAACCTGGACTGGGATTTTATTCCAGAGTGAAGGGAGCCTCTGGGTTATGAATCTGTCCCTCCAGCATGTCCTATTTATTTCAGTGCTGAGGTTCAAGTCTCTCGAGCGCTTAGCTCGATGGGATTTGGATTTACTGAGGTGCAGCATATCCATAAATTCCGGGTTGGACATGGCTTTATACGTCAGGCACAGATCACCTCTAAACAGGCGGTATGCCACTGAGTAGAGCTGGAGTTTCTTTAACCAGGCAGCATATGGCATCTGTTTGAGCCCTTTGATCCTCTTGGTGAGGTACTTTTGGGGTTTTTCCAGTTGCTGCAGGTGTCTGGTAAGGTACATCCCAAAAGGGGCATTGTACTCAATTATGGGCCTGATAAGGGATGAGTAAAGAGGCACGATGACCTCCCCTGATCTAGATGTGAATCCCTTCATGATTAGGAGGGCTATATAAAATGTTTTTCTAACCACTTTGGCCACGTGGTTGTCAAATGAGAGATTGCTATCAACTTGGGTCCCCAGGTCCCTAATTACTTCTTCTGTACTTAATGGATTACCACCTATGTGGTAATTTGTGAGCACTTTGTTTTTGCCAAAGGGGATGACTATACACTTTTTGGCATTTAGCTTGAGGCCATGGCTCTGGCACCAGTTGTCTGTTTCTATGAAACCCTTTTGAAGGATGCTTGTGTCGGCTGGAGAGTCGATTATGGCGCCCAGTTTGCAGTCATCTGCGAACTTGGTCAGCCACAGTCCTTCCGTGTTGGCCTGTACCTCCGAGAAATATATACCGAACAAGAGAGGTCCCAGGACTGAGCCTTGTGGGACACCACTTGTAACTGGTTTGGAGTCTGACATGGCTCCAGCAATTCTAACCATGTGGGTTCTGTCCTTGAGCCAGTTTGCAATCCATCTAGTGACATAGGGGTTTATATTTAAGCTGGTGAGCTTATCTATAATGCCCGAGTGGGGTATTGTATCAAAGGCTTTTACGAGGACCAGGTAGGCTGTATGGACCACCTTCCCCTCGTCAATGGCCTTGGTGACTGTTTCAAAGAAATCAACCAGGTTTAAGAGGCAGGATCTGCCCTTAACAAAGCCGAACTGGGTAGGATCCAGTGTGTGTAGGTCTCCAATATCTTTATTTATGAGGTCCATGATGATCCTTTCCATAGCTTTGCAGACCAAGCTAGTCAGGCTTATGGGGCGATAGTTTCCAGGATCCGTTGAGGCACCACCTTTATGGAGAGGGACCACTGTTGCTGTACGCCACTCTTTGGGCACATATCCTGTAGTAAGGCTGAGATTGAACAGTAGTTTTAATTTTGGGTTTAGCTCTTCTTGGAGTTCATGTAGGATGCAGCCCCGGACACAGTCTGGTTCCATTGATGCTGTGTTTTTTGCTTTGGAGAGGGCGGCTCTTACCTGAGCATCTGAGATGTCAGGGGGGCAGCACTCTGCTGGGATAGATATTTGCCCTTTTGGTGGGGGGGGGGGTTTACGCTGAACCTGTCAGCTAGGATGTTGGCAATGTCTGTGGGTTCAGTGTATTTTTTGTCATTTTGGACTAATTCTGAGCATATCTGGGAATTACCACCCAGGTTCCTAACATAACTAAAGAAAGCCTTGTGATTATCCTTAGTGTCCTGTGCAATTTTTCTCTCGAAGCTGGCCTTAGACAATTTTATGAGTGCCCGTAGTTTTTTGCTAATACTGATCAGTGATGCCTTCCCTTTTTGGGATTTTGCTCTATCATTTAGTAGCTTCCTCCTTCTATTGTATAGTTTGTTTATGGCTGGGGTCCACCAGACAGGACATCTGCCTTTGGAGGATTGGGCCTTAGTTTTATTTGGGATCGCATGATCCATGCATTCCTGAAGGTGTTCATAGAATGCGTTTATAAAGGATTCTGCGGTCTGGGCCGTATTTTCCACAGGCCCGGGGGCTTTGAAGGATTCCACTTCGGTTTTGAGGAGTGTGAAATTTGCTTTAGAGAAGTTTTTCACTGTGGTTTTCTGGGCAGGGGGGTGGGGTTGGGATGTGAATATCCAGTAAGATTAGTTTATTGTCTGATCTTACCAGTAAGGGATACACTTCTGGTCTGGAGCATAGAGTCCCCATGTTGGTGATGATCAGGTCCAGTATATTTTCCCCTCTTGTGGGAGTGGTAACAAGTTGTTCCATAGCATTTGAGTTTATAAATTCTAGGAACCTTTGGGCTAGGGTGTTGGAGCTAGAGTAATGCTCCCAGTCTATGCTTGGGTAGTTGAAGTCACCCAATATAATGGTGTTTGGAGAGACCTTCATATTTTCCAGTGTTCTCAGAAAGGCCGAGTGGGGTTCCTGGGTATGGGAGGGTGGTCTGTAGCAGGCTATAAACTGGAAGGCAGTTTTACCCACTGTTAGTTGCACATGGATAGTCTCTGATGCTTTGTACTTTGCCACCAACCTGGAGGTGTGGGTATCTTTGATGAATATCGATACTCCCCTTCCTTTTGTGGTTCGGTCCAAGTTTTGGGGCTGAAAAGAATGGTATGAGGTATAACCTGGTAGTGCTGGGGTGCTCTCGGGAGCCCTGAACCAGGTTTCTGTTACTGCACAGATATCGATGTTCTCCATGCTAAGGAGAGTTTCGAGTGTGTGCATCTTGAGGTTTAGACTTCTGGCATTGAGTAGCATTACTCTTAGTTTCTTATCCCTTGTAATACCTATGGAGGTGGGTTTGTCTTTTGAGCCTTGCCTAAAAAAGGCACTATGGGGGTAGCAAGAGCCTTTGCCAATATCCGAAAGCCCAGGGGTGACAGGTGCAAGCCGTCCCTAGCGAAGCATCGTGGCTTGTCGAGCATATCATCCCAAGCTGACAGGCATTGGATCCCCTTTGAATGACACCAGTTCTTAAGCCAATTGTTGGAATTGATCATCTTGTCTTCATATTCTGGCATTATTCTTGGTGAGGGTAAGATGCTACTCAAGGTCAGGGTCATGGCCTGGGCTACATGCTCCGAGAGCTCAGCTTTGGCCGACTAAGAACTTGCTGTATTCAACTGGACGTATAAGAGAATTTAAGTACCTTTATCTGCACTTTTTTTTCAAAAAAATACAGTATTTAAATTGATTCTAATTGTGTTTTGCAGGAATATTAACTGAACTGGAAGTTAGTCAGTGTTTGCTGAATTTTGTTATTTGCTAGTAATTACAGGTGTGGGGGTAGCCACATTCTTTGATTTCATGTCCTTGCCTATTTAAGTGGTACAGTGTGAAATATTTTCTGCTTAAAAACCTCAGCTTTGGCCGGCTAAGAACTTGCTGTATTCAACTGGACGTATAAGAGAATTTAAGTACCTTTATCTGCACTTTTTTTCAAAAAAATACAGTATTTAAATTGATTCTAACTGTGTGTTGCAGGAATATTAACTGAACTGGAAGTTTTGACTGTGCTCTTCAGTTAGTCCCACCCACCCTCCCCGGTTTTGTCTTGGTTTTGGTGTTAATCTTAGTGGCCTTGAAACTGCCCGCCCCTCTTGTAAATTTGTGTTTGGATACTCCTTCTGGGCCCATCTCATTTGCTCACTCAACTGAGTGCAGTGAGATCATATTCTGATTTCAGGCACTCCTACTGTGTACAAAGAGAGCATCTGGGAAACAGAAAAAAAAATTAAGCTTGTTTCCTGCCTTTCCTGTTAAGTGGTATAGACTATTTGTAGGCTTCTGAGCCCCCAAGCCCTTCTGTGTTGGAGGAAGCCTTCTAGCTTAGTTTTTTTCCTTATAACTAGCCAGTTTTCTAGTTTCAGCACTCAAATCTGTTTCTTTGATCTCAGCACTTGTTCAGAAAAAAAAAAATTTCATCTGCTTTTACTGTACTTGTGTTTCTACCTACTTTATTTTACTTTTGCATCATCTTAAAAGTACTCAGTTGTATTTATTACTGCTTGGTGTAACTCATTCTAAGACTTTTGGTTTAAACACTTGGGCTTCGGACCAGTTTTGCACTGAGAGGGTTTGTGGTCTACACTGTAGTGGCAGAACAGGTAGCTTACATCCTTCTAGGTTGGGAACTGCTGATTGAGGGCTCAGTGTCTGTTATTCTAAAAGTGTATTAATTCTGGTTTAAGCACTTGGGCTTTCAGGCCAGTTATTTTACATTAAGAGGGTTCGTGGTCTGCACTCTTGTGGGAGGAGAGGCTGGACTCTGCCCTTCTGAGCTGGGAATTTCTGGTTAAAGGCTTATAGTGCATGCATATCTGAACTGCTTCTTACTGAAGTTGGTGCCTTGTTTGCTGTGGCATAGACTGGATTCGGGCCTGCTGGATCTAGCTTTGTTTGTGTAACTTGAGCACTAATCCAGGCATTCTCTAAAGTATTCAATTGTATTTATTACTGCTTGGTAGTAACTTGATTAAAGTGTAGCTATCATTCTAAGTCTTTTGGATTAAGCACTTGGGCTTCAGACCAGTTGTTTTACATTAGGAAGGTTTGTGGCATGCACTGTGGTGGCAGGACAGGTAGCTTTCATCCTTCTAAGTTGGGAACTGCTGATTGAGAGCCCAGTGTCTGTTATTCTTAAAGTGTATTAGTTCTGGTTTAGGCACTTGGGCTTCAGGCCAGTTATTTTACATTAAGAAGGTTCGTGGTCTGCACTCTTGTGGGAGAAGAGGCTGGACTCTGCCCTTCTGAGCTGGGAATTTCTGGTTAAAGGTTTATAGTGCCTGAATATTTGAACTGTATCTTACTGAAATTGGTACACCTTGTTTGATGTAGCACAGACTAGATCCAGGCCTGCTGAATCTAACTTTGTTTACATGCTTGTTGTTTGTTTGCTTGTTATTTCCCTGGAACGCTAATTCCACCTAATACGCGGCTTCTCAGCGCTTCTGTGGATCACTAGTGATATCTGCATTGCTTACTGTACTAATTTCCTTGTTTCACTTGAAAGAAAGTTACTGTTTGTCGTTTTTGCATTTAAGTTACCTGTAACACATTGCACTTAAGTTACCTGGCACTTGCGCGCTAAAGCAATTATATAAGTCAGCACTAAAAATTAAAAGCACTACACCCTCACTCCCCACTGGCCCTTGTTTTCAATTATTAAGGAATTCCCAATATTATTCTAGCATGTCCAAAGGTCAGTTGTCAATCTCCTCTCCGGTCCAGCTGGTGAATCTGGGAATCTTGAGGCAATGTTACAACTGCCTCATGTACACAGACAACCCTCTCCTCCTCCCAACAAATTCCAATACATGTGAGAGATGCAACCATATAGCCAAACTGGAGGCTAAGCTCTTTCAACTCAGTACTGGCATAACCAGTCAGGAGGAGAAGGAAACCACACTCACTACAATTCCACTCACATAGACCTACCACAACAGCAAACCAAACACATAATCACACAAAAACATACTCGGAGGCTCTAAATAAAGATCTGCCTAAGCAGCAGAGACCTCCAAAGCAGACACCCAAGCAACCGCTACCCCAAAACAAAACACGTGCAACACATATCTCACAAAGCGTGCAACACATCTCACAAAGCCAGTGTGCTGAACAGTCACAGCCCTTAAGACTAAACAACACACCTGATACACTTGTAATAGGTGACTCTATCGTCAGGCACACTGACGTCCCGCTCACCAGGCTGAACAAGGAGAGGGTCATGGTGAGCAGCCTGTCGGGCGCTAGGATCCGCCACATAACACAAGCACTCAGATCACTCCAAGGCAAGTACAAATATGACTCAGTCATTGTCCATGCTGGTGTGAATGACCTGAGACGTACCTCCCTGGACTACATGAAGAGAGACATAAAGGAGCTCTTAGTCTTCTAAAATATTCCTACTAAGTTTTATTCGCATTTCTTCATGTTTTATTGCTGATTCTTCATCACTTTCCAAATATTTTCACTCCCTCCTGCTCAAGTTCTTTTATATCACATTCCTGTCTCAAACTAATGTTTTCTCAGTGCTGCAGCTTTACTGCTTTAAAGGTTGCTTTAGTACATTTATCAAGAACAAACAGCATTCTTTTATCATCTGAAAAAATTTTTTTTTTTTCAAAACAGGTTTATTGTTTTAACATATAAGAGAAATATCATAACAATTTTATACAAGTAATTAAAAATAGGTATTATTATAATATTCAACAAAACAACTAAAGTATTTACAAAGACATCTGAAAAAATGTTGACCACTTGCAGTTGTGCTTTCAGTTCCTCATCTAATGAACTATAGAGTTTTAAATCATCTACAAAAAGATAAGTCTTTACACTTTGTTTTCTGGAAGCCAAATTATAGCAATGACCTAATCTGTTTAGTCGCTTTGATTGTATCTGTTTGTTTTCTGAAAAAAACAAAAAAATATACTTGTTTTCCCGCCTTTCTAAGCTAGTTTAGTCCAGTTTTCAGGTTAGTGCTGAATTCAGGGCTGTGTTCCAAGTTTCTGTATTTGCCCATACCTTATTTGGATAGAAGAAAGTTTCTCTGTTCACTGTGAGAGAGAGAGCTTTGATCAGCCTATCTGTCCCTGGAGGAGTGGTTTCAGTCCAGAAATTAGTAGTTTATTGGCCATTTTGGGCTAATTTCTATCTCTTTCATTTCCCTGCTATAAAACCCACATTTGCAAGGTTTTTGTGCTAGTATACAGCTCAGCAAGCTCCTGCCTGGTGCCCTGCAGAGTTCTACAGCAGCAGACAGACAAAAGCGAGACGTCGGAGTGATTAAGTATTATTTTTCTGCATTTTCTTGCTGCCTTTAGCTAATTCCACCTAAAACACTGATTTTCTAGAGTTTCTATGATTTAAAAAGCTTGTTTCAGCTACATATTGTACTTATTTTACTGCCTGCACTTTAACAAAGTCGTTTTTGTGTTTAAATTACATGTTTAACTGTTGTAGGCTACACACTTAAGTGTGACAGCCATTTCTGTGCATTTAAAGTGTTTTTTTGATTGTATCTGCTTTATTTTCTGAAAAAAAAAACTTCTTTTCCCACGTTTCTAAGCTAGTTTAGTCCAGTTTTCAGGTTAGTGCTGAATTCAGGGCTGTTACAAGTTTCTGTGTTTGCCCATACCTTACTTGGATAGAAGGAAGTTTCTCAGTTCACTGTGAGAGAGGGAGCTTTGAGCAGCCTATCTGTCCCCGGAGGAGTGGTTTCAGCCCAGAAATTAGTAGCTTATTGGCCATTTTGGGCTAATTTCTATCTCTTTCATTTCCCTGCTATAAAACCCGCATTTGCACGGTTTTGCATGCCAGGCAGCACCGGTTAACTAGGGTATAACTATTCCCGGCTCCACAAAGTCCACACTTCATCAATTTTTCCCTTGGAACTAGACAAACTTTCAACTTAAGCACTCAAATCATTCACTTCTCATCCCGGCACTTGCCCAAAACTCATAGCAAGCACTAATAAACCTTAGCACTAGACCCCCTATACTGTAGAGAAGGACAAGGCTCTCTATTCGACCTTACCAGCCAATCAGTAAAACAGTTCACTGTACCTATCCAGGCATGTCAAAAGGGCAGTTTCAGGTGTACTCTCCAGTCCAACTGGTGAATCCAAGCATTTTGAGGCAATGTTACAATTGCCTCATGTACACAGACAACCCTCTCCTCCTTCCACCAAACACTAATACATGCGAGAGATACAATTATACAGTCAAACTGGAGGCTAAGCTCTCTCAACCCAAGACTGGACCAGGCAGTCAAGAGGAGAAGGGAATTACTTGCATCACACCACCAGTCTCACATAGACCTATGAAACCAGCACTGGCAAAAAACACACATATACACAAAAACATACTCGGAGGCTCTAAATAAAAATCTGCAAAAGCAAGAGAGACTTCCAAAGCAGACATCCAAGCAACCTCTAGCCCCCAACACAAACCATGAAACACATACTTCACAAAACCAGTGTGCCACACAATCACAGCCCTTAAGGCAAAATAACAAACCCAACACACTAGTAAATAGGTGACTCGATAGTCAGGCACACTGAAGTCCCACTCGCTAGGCTGAACAAGTAGAAGGTTACTGTTACTTGCCTGTCAGGTGCCAGGATCCGCCACATAACACAAGCACTCAGGTCACTCCTGAACAAATATGACTCTGTCATTGTCCATGTTGGTGTGAATGACCTGAGCCATACCTCCCTGGACTACATGAAAAGAGACATAGATGAGCTCTCTGATCATGTAGCCCAGGTCGGTATGACCCCAAGTAGCATCCTGCCCTCACCAAGAATTATACCACGGTATAGACAAAAAATTATCAATTTCAACAATTGGCTAAGCTTCTGGTGTCATTCAAAGGGGATCCAGTGTCTGTCAGCCTGGTGTGACATGCTCGACAAGCCACGCTGCTTTGCTAGAGACGGCTTGCATCTGTCACCCTTAGGCTTTTGAATGCCATGGCTCTTGCCACCCCCTTAGTGCCTTTTTTAGGCAAGGCTCAAAAGACAAACCCACCGCCGTAAACAGCACTAGTAACAAAAAACTGAGGTTAATGCTGCTCAATGCCAGAAGACTAAACCTCAAAATGCACACACTCAAAGCACTCCTCAGTATGGAGAAAATCTATATACATGCAGTAACAGAAACCTGGTTTAAGGCTCCAGAGAGCACCCCAGCACTACCAGGCTACAACACATTCCATACATTTCGGCCACAAAACCCGGACCAAAATACAAAAGGTGGGGGGAGTATCCATATTCATCAAGAATACCCACATCTCCAGGTTAGTGGCACAGCACGATGCTTCAGAGATCATTCACGTGCAACTAACAACGGGTAAAACTGCTATTCAAATTATAGCTTGCTACAGATCACCCACCATGTCCCAGGACCCCCACTCCGCGTTCCTGGAAACACTGGGAAACACAGGTCCTACCAAACACCCTGATATTGAGTGATTTCAATTACCCAAACATTTTTTATTTTTTATTAACTGGGAGAACTACTCAAGTACGAACTCCCTTGCCCAACATTTCCTAGAATTTATAAACTCAAATGCCCTGGATCAACTGGTCAACACCCCCACCAGAGGTGACAACATATTGGACCTGGTCATCACCAACATGGGCAACCGGTGTTCCATGCCGGAGGTCAACCCCACACTGGTTAGATCTGACCATAAACTAATCACTCTGGATATCCACATTCTGCCACCACCCCCGGTCAAAGAAACCACTGTGAAAAACTTTTCAAAAGCAAACTTCACGTTACTTAAGACCGAGGTGGGAAGTTTCAAAGCCCCCATGCTAAAGGATAACGCTGTCCAAGCTGCAAAATCCTTTACTAATGCAATCTATGGGTACCTACAAGAATGCATGGATCGTGCTATCCCAAACAAAACCAAGACTCACTCCTCCAAGAAAAGGAAACCAGTCTGGTGGACCCCTGTCATAAACAAGCTATACAATAGAAGGAGGAAACTAGTACAGAAAAGAGTAAAATCCCAAGAAGGGAAGACATCCCTGATCAGTATCAGCAAGAAACTACGTTCCCTCATAAAATCATCCAAGGCTAGCTTTGAAAGAAAAACTGCCATGGACTCCAAAGATAACCACATGGCATTCTTTAGCTGTCAAGAATCTAAGTGGCAGTTCTCGGATCTGCTCGGAGTTGGTGCAGAATGACACAAAATACACTGAACCGACCGATATAGCCAACATCCTGGCAAGACAAGTTTAGTGCAAACTTCACCCCCAAAAGGGCCCATAACTATACCAGAAGAATGTAGTGCCCCTAAAATCACAGACAATCAGGTTAAAACAGCCTTCTCCAAAGCCAGAAACACAGCATCAATGGGACCGGATGGTGTCCCAGGCTGCTCAAAGATGAACTAACCCCTCACCTAAACACACTGTTTAAACTCAGCCTCTCCACAGACTACATGCCCACAGAGTGATGCACAGCAACGGTTATCCCGCTCCGCAAAGGTGGAGCCACAGCAGACCTCGAGAACTATCGCCCTATAAGCCAGACTAGCTTTGTCTGCAAAACTATAGAGTGCATCATCATGGATCTCATTAACAGAGACATTGGAAACCTCCAAACAGTGGACCCTACCCAGTTCGGATTTAAGGGCAGATCATACCTCCTAAACCTGGTGGACTTCTTTGAGACAGTTACCAAGGCTATAGACGAGGGAAAGGTGGTCCACACAGCCTACCTAGACCTCGCAAAGTCCTTAGACACCATTCCCCACTCAGGTATTATAGACAAGCTCACCAGCCTGAACATAAACCCCTACATCATGAGATGGGTTGCCAGCTGGCTCACGGACAGAACCCACATGGTAAGAGTTGCAGGAGCTAGGTCTGACTCTAAACCGGTTACAAGTGGCGTTCCCCAGGGCTCAGTCCTAGCATTCCTCCTATTCGGCATATACTTCTCAGAGGTACAGGCAAGCACAGAAGGACTATGGCTGACCAAGTTTGCAGACGACTGCAAACTAGGAGCTATAACTGACTCTCCGGCTGACACAGGCATCCTCCAAAAGGGTCTCACTGAGACAGATACCTGGTGTCAAAACCATGGCCTCAAGCTAAATGCCAAAAAGTGCATAGTCATCCCCTGTGGAAAAAACAAAGTACCCACAAACTACCACATAGGTGGTAGCCCCCTAAATACGGAAGACGTAATAAGGGATATGGGGACCCAAGTAGATAGTAACCTCTCCTTTGATAATCAAATTGCCAAAGTGGTTAGAAAATCCTTCTACGTGCCCACCTAATCACAAAAGGGTTTGCATCCAGATCGAAAGAGGTCATTGGGCCCCCCTACGCATCACTCATCAGACCCATCATAGAGTACAATGCCCCATTACTAACCTGGTTAGTAATGTCCACAGGCTCAGTATATGTGGTATCATTAACTAGCAGTTTGGCACAAATCTGGGCCTTTCTTTTTAGGTTACAGATGTAACTAAAGAATGTCTTATGGTTGTTCTTAGCTGATGAGGCTAATTTGGATTTGTAGTTAGCTTTGGAAGACTTCACAAGAATTCTTCCTTGCTTAAGTTTAGGAGTGTTTCCAGTTTAGGGCTCGCTCCCTCTTACTCTTAGCAATTTCTTATTATTGTGAAGCCTGTTAATGGTAGTTGTCCATCAGGCAGGTTTGCTCTTTCTTGAGCTTGTATTGGTTCCATCGGGTACAGCCAAATCAATGCAGTTATAGAGGCTTTGTATAAAGCATTTCTGTAGAGCACAACATAGCTGCCAGTTTCATCGGGGGGGGGGGGTGCAGTAATGCTATTAATACCATCTCGTAAGAGGTTAAAATCTGCTTTGGAGAAGTTTTTTTAGTTTAGTTGCTGCCTGGGTGGGGGGATCAGGTGTGACAGTTACTTCGAATGAGACTGATTTGTGGTCAGATCTCACCAAGGAAGACCTTACAGTGAAAGTGATACAATGGTCCCCCATACTGGTAAGCACCAGATCCAGGATGTTGGCACCCCTTGTGGGGGCTGTCAACCAGCTGGCCCAGGGCATTGGAGTTATAGTGGAGGAGTCTTTGGGCAAGTGAGTTTGCACATGAGTAGATTACCCAGTCAATGGATGGGTAGTTAAAGTCGCCAAAACCAAGTTGTTGGGATGTATCTTGATAGACTCAAGTAGATACAAATAGGCAGAATGGATGTCTTGATTCATTGTAGGGGGTGCTGTATCTGGCAATGACTTGACTAAGTGTCCTACCAACAGCTAATTGCATCTGAAGTACCTTCTGGGAATCGTACTGTCTAACCAATCTATACATTGCCAGAAGGGAAGTTATTGCTCTTAAGTTTTTTTTAGAGTAGCTTGCAAGTTTGCTCTTAAGTAGGAACACTGTTTTTTCCTGTTATTAATCAGGTTGGCATCTGTTTGGGGTGCACATATACACAGTTCTTACTGATAACTAAATTTTCATGTAAACATGTTAATACTTTTAGCCAAAGTTAAGTACTGCATCTGGGCTTGGGGCTTTAAAATTAAGAGCATTTAAATTTGTTTCAATCTCTTTGGTCATTACTACATCCCATTTCATATCTTGTACATTTAAACTTCTTATTCTTTCTTTCACTTCTTCTATCCATTTAGCATCTTTATGTTCCACAGGATCTTCATAGATGTTTCTCCAAAATGTATCCATTTCTTCTTTTTTTGGTGGTGTTTCAATTCTTCTTGCCTTATTTCCCAATTCTCTAAACCATTTTTTGGGTCATCAATAAATTGCTTATTTTGTACTTTTCTTTTATATTTATTTGCATATCATCTAAGCTTTTCCTGCCTGTGCTGATATTTTTACTTTATTATTCTGAGGTAGTACACAACAGATCCTTATCTGTTCTGATACTGCACATTGCTTTTATCACGACCATCTTTCATTATTTTTGCTGATCTCTTCCTTCTTCTATAGTCTAACAGTGGCACTTGTTGTCTTAATTGGTTTATAGTTTTCTCTAGTCAATACTTCCATGATGGCATTCCATTTCTCCCCTTTCTTTACTCTAGTACCCCGTATTTTTGTGGCAAAAATGTATCTGTTATTAATTTAGCTGCAC
Organism: Protopterus annectens; assembly: GCF_019279795.1. Lineage (NCBI taxonomy): Eukaryota > Metazoa > Chordata > Ceratodontiformes > Protopteridae > Protopterus > Protopterus annectens. The sequence goes on along the minus strand of NC_056728.1, from coordinate 983,025,253 downwards.
ACTGATATATCCTGTTTATTAAACTTCTAACTTTTTGGGTTTTGACATTCTGTAGTCTATTTCTTTCATTGATCTTAACATGTCTGTCCATTTCTATTAAATCAAGCAACTCTTCTCTTAGATCATTTTCTTCTAAACTGAGGAGACATTCTTTGTTCTACGTTCATGCAGGCATTCTACAGAAAGTTCAAGAGCATCTTCCTGTGCCACATTCTGTTCAGTTTTATCCTGTGTCACCCATTGCTTTCACATGTGAACGCACTGCACTATCACTCCACAACACTGACTGCGTTATAGTTGCCACAGTTTCTTGTTTTTTTCCCTTGCTGTGCAACTCCAACTGAACATACATACTAGTTTCCTGGGTTCACTACACATTATCGAAAACCCATAATCCCGATGCCCAGAATACCGAGCCTACATGACCGAATGCCCACAACACCGATTTATCACAATACCGATGCCCAGAATACCGTAACGGTGGACAACTACGTAGAAACTGGAAACTATGAAACCTTGGATATGTGTATTGACTTAGTAAAAGGCAATAAGTGTGGTAAATACCCTACTAGCGGATATAGTAAAAATGTTATGTACACGTCAACTTACGTGAAAGTATAAGAATGGGTGTAAAAGACTTTCAGCTGTTCAACGGCTGACGTTGCAGAAATGGCAAACACAAACTATGATGCGCCTGGTAGTGTAGGTGAGCTGTATCCAAGGCTCAGATCACAAAAATGTAAAGAAGTGCTTATTATAGATGGGTATGTTTATCACTTGGAACGTAAGAGCGGTAGTAAGCGTTACTGGTGTTGTAAAGTGAAGAGAAGTAATAGTTGCAAAGGTCGAACAGTAACTGATTCCCTCTCTGAGGGTGAATTGCTCAAGAAAACTTTGCCTCATAATCATGTGGGCGACCCATGTGAAGTAGAACGCTATAGCGTTTGTGGATCACTCTGCGACAAAGCTGCTATATGCAGAGATACTCCATGTTTACTAGTGGAAGATGCATTAGCATCTACTTTCCTTGCTTGTGTTCCAAGTCTTCCAAACAGGAAGGCAATGCTGCAGCAAATACGGCGAGTCAGGTCTAAGAGTGCAGCTGTTACTCGCATACCAAATTTGACCCTAGACACGCTAGATGTGAGTAAATTCCCTTTACAAAGTGGTGAATTTGTTGTGAAACTGGCTACTGACACCGGCTCAGGTACACAAGTCATGGCGTTTAGTACTGTTAATAATCTGAGCGATCTAAGTGTAGCAACAATTTGGATGATGGACGGAACTTACTTTTGTAAAGGCGCTATATGTTGTCAATTATATAGCATTCATGGTATACTGAAGTGTTGTGGGTATAGTAGATCTGTGCCACTTATCTATGGTCTAATGTCAAAAAAGTCACTCCGTGCATATAATATGTTGTGGCATTGTGTTTTACATCTATTCTCCTGCCAGGAGTTAAACCTGTCACTACAATTCATTCTCTGTGATTATGAGGTGGCAGCTATTAAAAGTATTAGGCTGAACTTCGCTAATGTTACAGCCAAGGGTTGCCTGTTTCACTTTGGTATGAATGTTTGGCGTAAAGTTCAACAGCTAGGGTTAGGTTCACTTTATAACAAATGCTATGAGTTCCAGTTATCCGTGAAGTCTTTGGTTGGACTAGCATTTCTTGATGAGTCGGAGGTAATTCCTACATTCACTGAGTTGAAAGGGTCATTCCCTGAGGAAGGTAAAGAGTTAATGAGGTATTTTACAGACTGGTATGTGCTCGGTAGGGTTAGGAAGTTCACTACTAGGTCCACTGCGATTTTCAGGTTTCCACCATTATTCCCTGTTTCATTCTGGAATATATCACAACTGAATAAACTGTTTCTACATGAACATAAAACTTCGGTGGAGGCGTGGCATCGAAGGTTAAAATGCTTACTTGGGGATAGGGTTACAGATCTTTCTGTCTTAATGTCATGTCTTAGTAGGGAGCAGAATAGAGTAGACAGCCTTCGTGAGCAATTAGCAGCTGGTTGTGCACCTTCCCCTAAATGAAGGCGTGTTGTAGAGCAGCAGGAAAGGTTTCAACGCTTATTAGAAAATAAGTCTGAGTACTCGTCGTTAGAGTTTGTTAGATGTATTGCGAGGCTCCTTAAAATGTGAGATATCATAGCTGTATATAACTCAGTATGATGCCGTTGTTCCAGTATTAGTTTGCACTTTGGTTTACACTTTATATCATTTACATGGCAATGCTACCCAGTAGTATATTATGGTGAAGGGATGGTGTTTGGAAGTTATGGTGATGTAGGTGCCTTTCCATTATCTCTATTCGGTGGTTTAAAACAGGATGGTGTTAGTTTGCGCATAGGAATGAGATTTTCTGTTGGCTTGTATTTTGCTCTGCACGTCAATGCTGTTGTGATGTAGATTTCGAGATTATGGGCTTTCGATATTGTGAGTGTCGGTATTTTGATAAATCGGTGTTATGGGCATTCGGTCATGTAGGCTCGGTATTCTGGGCGTCGGGATTATGGGTTTTCGATAATGTGTAGTGAACCCAGTTTCCTATGGAAGACTCCAAAGTATCTTCATATGGCAATTAATCAGATGTTTCCCACTTAACTGGTTTCTCCTTAACTAGGGAATCCACTTTTCTACCCTGCTGTGATGCTATCAGAGTTAGATTTTCTACACTAAATCATTCACTTCAAAGGTAATCCACAACCCCAGTTTCTATTTCTTTAATTTCTCAGTTATTAATAATCTTTTCTACTTTTCCTCTGTTTTCTTATTTTTTTGTATTGTAGAGTTTTCCATGTCTGGATGCCTTTGTCTATATTTCTCTTCAAATATCTTCACTGCTGCTCTTTTTGTACTTAGTTTTGCTTTCTCCTTTGCATAAAATTGCACCATATTAAATCTCCTTTTCTTTCCCATGTCCATATTTCTTCTTCAGATGTCTTCTCTTCCTGTTTCTACTTTCTATGCAGACTCGTTCCATCAGGCTGCGACATGACCTGTGTTACAATTTCTACACTAAATCCTTCACTTTGCAAGTATTCCATAAACTTCAACTTCTGTTTTTTTTCGCTTCTACTTTACTAATCTCTTCTACATTCCCTCTTTGTGATCTTATTTTACTGCGACATTTTCCATATCTGGATGCCTTTGCATGTATTTCTCTTTGAATATCTGTTTGTCTGTCTTCTTTGCATCAACATTGCACCATATCAGATCTCTCTTTCTTGCCCATGTCCATATTTCTTTTTTATACCTTTCAAAAGTCTCTACATTTTGTTCTTTACATTTTTACATTTCTTCAGTCACTTCTTTTTCCAAATGGCCTAAGGATTCTTGGTCTGTATAATGTTTTTCATAAATATTTTGTATTAATAAACACAAATTTGTATTTGAAACTTCTGACAATTTTTCTTACGGAAGTAGTTTTCTTTCCTCTAGTTTCTCTCAATCTTTTTGTATATCTTCTGTCTGGAAATTCTGGGCTTCTTGCATTATAGTAACAATACATCATTTATTTTTTATCCTCAATAGTCCACTCTGTCTTTATGGCTCTTTTGGGCTGCTACTTCTTCTGCAACAAGGGGGCCATTCTCCCTCTGGGGCTGGCCTAGCCTCATTGTAGGAATGTATCTGTCTTGATGATTCTACACTGTCATTTTATCCAGTCCTGGCACCAGTGTGCCTGCCAGGATTGGGCACTTTTTCATCCTGGTTCTTGTGCACCCAGCTATCATTTTTTTTATTTTTTAACCTACATCCTATACCCGAGCCCTGTGTGCTCCCATTCACACTTTCAACTACTATCACATTCACAATGTTTGCAAATCATTTACACACACACTAGAATTTATCCACTTACCTAACCCTTCTTCTAACCCAAACACACACACACTCAGTCATCAAGCCTACACACTTACTGTAACCAAAGTCAAAACCCACACCCACACTAGAGGTCATATATTTACCCTTACCTGGAATGACTACTGTCTCTTTCAGGGAAGATCCACACCAGAAACTCTAAATGCCTTGCAGATCACCATAAACTGCTTCCAAAATGTATGCCTCACCCTAAACCGCTAAATCACACACTTCTACAGACAAGGATTCTCTTTTTGAGGGCTGTCATAGATTCTGTGCAACAAAAAGCCTTCCTCCCCAGGACGAGATATCTTATTTACCTGACCAGCTTGCTATCAAAGCAACAACTCTCACAAGAAAATTTGAGGATCTTGGGTTACAAGGCATCCTGCATACTAATGAGCTCCCTTGCAAAGCTACACAAGAAAGCTTTAATGGTTGGTAGAGAATTCTTGGGAACACTATTCTTATCCACAGAAAACTCTAGTATATCTTCTATGCTTTAAAACGAGCTACTATAGCGAAAAACAAAATCCTGGAGACTCCAGGTGCAAATTTCTGTCTGCCAGAGGCAAATAAGACCATTGGCAGAGACAGTTCAGACTAGCCTAGGAAGTTCACATCGGGTCTATGAAAGTGCAGGGCATCTGGACACCAGATCAGAGGAAACTGCATATAAATGAAAAATAGATGTTAGCTGTTTACTTGGCCAATAAAGTCTTCTAACACTGTTTAACCTCAAGAACTTTACAGATTTGGACAGACAACACCATAGTGATGTGCTACATAAACAAGGGGTAACCTATCCTACACTTTATGCAGTCCAGCATCGAAGGTTTGGCTGTTAGCATAAGAACTTTAACATTTAGCATCCTACATTCCAGGGTAGAACAATACCCTGATAGACTATTTAATTAGGAATCTTCTAAATCCCAAGGAATGCATGCTGAAGAGGGAGATATTTCTGGACTAAAATTTGCAGTGGAGATTTCACTCAATAGATCTTTTTGTCTCTCACCAAAACACAGAACCAACCTTTGCCTACATGCCTCTCCGCTTTCACCTCTGATTCCAAGGATACTGATACAGTCGCCCTGCTAGACAGGGGTGCAGGGAAGTAAATAGTGTGGGAAGAAATAGCCAGGGAATTGATATGGCTAGGCTTGTATAGGCCCTAGGGCTGACAGCCTAGTACCAACCTGTGAACCTATGAACCTATGATAAAGGTTGGGTTGGAGAGACTGAGCATGATTCTCATAGTCCCCTCCTGCCCAAGACAAAACTGGTTCTTCTCGTACTGACTGACCCTCAGTGAAGGGAGATTCTAACTCTCTCCCCAGGAAACACATCTCCTCAACCAGGCCAAGGACTCTGTATTCCACCCTCCACTGGCCACACTCAAAACTGTCATCTTGGAGGATTGTGTTTTGACACCAAAAAATATTAGCTGTTCCAGAGGAATACATGAGGAGGACCAGAAACCCACAATCACCAGAAAATCATACAGAGCAAAATGGAAGAGATTTTCCATCTTATGCAGCAAGAACAGCCCTCCACAGGCAGATATCACTTTAGTCCAGGAATACCCTTTGGGTCGGTTTAGGGCCTTTCCTACTCTAGTATTAAGGTGCACGCCCCTGCCATTTCAGCTTGCCTTCCATATTCTCCTATCACTACCCCCACCTGAAGCTATACTTGAAAGGGGTCATTCACTCAAGCACCCCCAAAGGAACCCGGTTCCTACCTGGAATCTCTATGTGCTAGAAAAAACTCACCTTGTCCTCCTTTGAGCCAGAAGCAACTGGCCATCTAAAGAAGCTTACTTGGTGGACCACTATGCTAATAGCCATCACCTCAGCAAAGAGGGCCTCAGAGCTACAAGCATTTATGTGCAAAGAGCCTTTCACTGTCTTTCACAAGGATAGGGTAAGCCTTATAACTAATCCGTCCTTCATGGCAAAGGTGGTAGCAGAACTTTCCCTAAACCAGAGGGGAAAGAGGGCAGACCAGTCTCCAAACAAACCATCTCCAAATAAACAGCCAGTTGCATTAAGCTTGGTGATACTCGCCATTGAAAACCTCTACCTGGTCATGTCAAAGCCCATTCCACCAGACACAGGGCAGCTATCGCTACCTTCCTCAAAGGAGTTCCTACCCAGGACATCCTAGAACATGCTACTTGGAACACAGTGCACACTTTTACAAAACACTACCATTTAGGTATTGCCTCCAGAGCTAGAGGAGGGTTTGCTACTGTGATCACCTCCAAAGCTGCTTTCAAAGGGGCCAAAAGACTAACTGCCACCCAACCAGTAACTTTGGGAGTCATTCCAAGAATCAGTACCGCGACACTGACTATGAAGAGCACAGTACAGTTTTGTGCCACACTTTATATAATTATACAAGTCTGAGTAAATCAATGCTCCAGTACAAACTCCATCACCTCCAAACCCTAGGTCCGCTAACTTCCCCCCATACTGGGAAGCAAGAGTAAGAGGAAGCTCCTGCAGAAAGCTCCATGCTTCACCATCATCCCCTCTCTTCCCTTTAATGTTTCATACTTAACACTCAAACTCAGACATGCAGAGGTCATACTGTCCTCGGGTATTAGACTGCTTTTTTACAACCTAGAAAAACCTGAAGATAACACTGATGGATGCCCTTTATACCTTGATGTCAGGACGTCAGTCCTCAGACATTCATTGACAAGGTATGATGCAAAGACTGAAGAAACCAGGCTGGTTGTGGCCTTCTGCATGGTAGGAATATTAAAGTATCATTACTGCAGCACTGATACAGTTATGGTACGTGTGAGACAATTGTACTTTTGCTACATCCTGTTGACCAGAGCAGCATTTGATAAACTGCAGTGCAAATATATATATATATATATATATATATATATACATATATATATGTGTGTGTGTGTGTGTGTTGTGCTTGAGGGTGTGGAGTCTGCTAACCAAGTGTGAAGGTGAGCTGTAATCACTTCCTCCAATTTGTGATGTAATAAACAAAACAGTGCACAAAAGTCTGCTTCAGTGATTAATCAACAACATACAACCTAGTTCCAAGAGCATAAAGGGAATATATACTGCTGTTCATAGTATGGGCTTCCAACCTTCACACCCAAATTGAACTGCACACAGCACACTTCACTTACTGAGTCTTACCACAACGTGGAGGCAATGTCTTCCAGAACCCTTTTATCCAAATTTAACTGCCTTGCACACCAAGTATTACTTTGACACACACAACAAACCCACCACACATACAACACACCAGGGAAGGCTGCACAAATTTCTTCCTGGTCTAGTGTTCTTGCCACAACTATGAAACGTGTCAGAGACTTCCACAGTTACTTGACTACCTTAAATACACCAAATATTTAATTCAACAGTTAGTATCTCCTTCAGTGGATGAAGCAGTCTTGTAGGGGTGTGCTATACAGTGTGCCACTCCACAGTGGTAACAATGGCCACCTTCTCAGATACCAGTGCAGAAATAGCTTATTATACACAAATAATAGTCTAAGAACTTAAAGAGAAGTAGAGATTTTATTTAAATGACAAACACTGCAAATACACAGCAAAATATATATATATATATATATATATATATATATATATATATATATAAAGGATGGCACACAAAATTTGAAAGCATATGTAGTGAAACTGCCAGATACCCTATGCTTTCAGCTGGTATATCAACACTTCAAAATTTTGCCATTTTTCATCCAGGTCTTCTTAAAAAAAAAAAAAAAGGAAACAACAATTGTAATTTATGTCCACACTAAATAAAAACTATAAGCTAAGCAACAGCACTTGTACAAAAATATATGTTAAGGAAAGCAATAGTAAATTAGTCTTTTAAATGATTTACAACAAACTTAGATTCAACATTCTTGGTTATGTGTTAGTTAATAACTTGAAAACCTTTTAGAGACAAAGACAATTCCAAACAAGTTGTGAAAAGAAGTAAAATGTCCCCCATTCATTTGGATGACAATTAAAAGGGATGAATATTTCCCCATTCATCCTGTTAAGCCAGAAGAGACAGAGATGTGCTCTGTATGTCTAAGAGATTTCCATGCTAGCAATGCTTTATTCAATAATATCAAAGCATGAGAATTAGTATAGCATCATTATTGATGGAATATGGCTCCAAAGTCGTATGAAGCGAAGCACTGCTTCAACTTCTTGCAAGGCTTATGTCTCATTTGAGGTCACAGTTAATGCGAAACACTGTAAAGGAGTTTAGTGCATTTTTATTAGTAGTTTGCCTCTTTGATTAAAATAGTTTACGTGTTTTTTTGTAAGATGACAAAAAATGAATTAAGATCCTATGGAGGAATGTGTTAAGGGTAATGGAAGTGTTTTGAAGGCATCATTTGAAAAGGACCCAATCATAAGGACATTATAGTACATACTGATACCATACAACTGCTGAATATTACAGGTATATGATTTTAAGACACTGTTCTACAAACAGGTGGATTAATGACCATCTCTTGTATTGGATGACATGTTGAGGAAGAAGTGTGTGCAAATTGTATGTTCAGTGTACTTTTGCTGCAGTGCTTTTGCTTATGGAATGTAATGATGTGTGATACTGTCATTTTTTTCAAGTTTCCTATTTTTAAATGTACTCTGGGTGGACAGTTATTTCCATATGTGACTAGGAATTTATACTTTTTGAATTTTTTTATTTCAAGTTTTTATGTTAAAAACCTTCCAAGATAGGGTCACGGTGGTGCAATGGTTAGCGTTGTCACCTCACAGCAAGAGGTTCTCCCGTTCAATTCTCGGCTGGAGCACCTTCTCTGTGTGGAGACTTGCATGTCCTCCCCATGGTTGAGTGACGTCTAAAGGCATGCAGGTAGGTGTGTGCATGAATGGGTGTGCCTTCTTTTAAGGTTGGGCATAGGGCTGGCAACTCGGCACCATAAAAATCCACTGCCAATCATTGGCGGACCACTTGGTGACCCCTAACCGGGAAAAGCTGAAAGACACATATATTAAATACCTACCGAGTGTGTGCATTTTTTCCTCACATGTAGAACTTGCTTTTCTGCTTCACATTCATTTAACAGAGAATCATTCTGCATGGATTTTTGTTTGGTATCAGTTGTGTACTAATACCTGACAATTTACTGTGTGTGTGTGTGTGTGTGTGTGTGTGAGAGAGAGAGAGAGAGAGAGAGGAGAGACAAACAGTCTCTCTGTTATCTCTGCCTTTTTCAGTGCATCTTATACAACTCCAACATATTACTATTCATAAATTAATGTCTAGAAAGTATAGTCTGTGTACATCAGGCAAGGGCCTACATATGTTAGTTGCTTTGTTTATTATACATTCTCACATAAATTTTTCAAAAAAGTTGTTGGCTTCTTTTTATATTGGGCTGAGGGAACATATCTGAGGATTTAGGCAGGTAGTGTCTCTGATGATGGAGAAGACCAATGAGCAGGAAGTGATCTTTAAGCTCAGACTACATTCTAGGGATCACTGCTTTTTCTCGCCACTCCATTATACATTTTTGCTTATCTTTCAGTAAGTGTGCTGTCAACTACCCTAAGATACTACCACAAAGTGCTGGGTTATTTTTCAAAGAACTAAAACCCTGGATGTGCGGTAATAGTCTGCTCTATAATCGGCCCATTTCAAGCATATGCCCCCTCAAGTCAGAGACGGGCACATTCTCAGATGCAGCATAAGTGCATACCCTACAAGACTGAAAATGGAGGCTAGAAAGAAGTAAACTGAAAACCTCTGCCACAGAGAGGCAACAAGTGGGGGATTAAGGGAATAATCAGCCCCACATATATGTACGTGCACATTTCAGTGACAATGAATTTACAAAGATGGTATACAACTCTGCAGTTATTACTTACGCTGCCTGTAAAGGGGGGAAGCTGCTGCCCCCTCAATCTCCCACTTGGTGCATATTAACAGTCTACATTCCCTTTGACTGATTTCTGAGCATTTCGATTTTATATTTATGTCTACAATTATATTTCCCATTTTAACTAAAATGTTTAGCATTAATTTACTTCATTTAGTTGTACTGCACATAGCCATAGGGAGGGGTGGTCAAAAATATTGTCAGTTAATGAAACAACTCATTATGTGTGAAAGCAGCAGGGTGGTACATCCAATAACCAAGTGCTAATGTTTAAGTAAAAACATGGGTATCACTAGGTATTGTGCGTGTGCACGCTGGTGATTGGACAAAAACAGTTAAGTATGATCTTATGTGAAGTTGTACAGCTATTTTATAAGGTGATCTTTGCAAATTTTTTTGTCTAACAGTCATGTTGAATTATTTTTACATGAATTTTGGGGTTCATCTTGTGTATTGGAAGTTTGAACAGCTCATTCCTATTAAAGAAAGGGATAATATGCTATACTATGGTTTATGTCCAAAAGACATCAGACAAACTTATGGAATTGAGAGTGGAGGTTAGAAGCTATTTTGAAATTAGAAAATCATGGTAAAACATTTGGCAAGTGCTATTTTTGTGATGAGTTACAGAGGGAATATTAATATAGGGTAGTCAGCTTAAATCGTGTTTACTTTACGAGGACTTCTCATTTAATTACTGACAGTGACAAAATACAGTGTAACCATATAGGGAGAAAAGGCTTACAGCAAGAAAGTATATTACTAAATGAAGGCCGTGTTAAAAAAATAAGACTTTTGGGTGGACTGTCATGAGCAAAACAGTAAATAATAAAGAAGGGGAAGGAATGAAAACATACATGATGAAGAAAACAAGACGCTGAGGGGAGGCTGAACTAGGTGAAGAAAAGAACTCGAAGAAAAAATACAGGGGAAAAGGGAGGAGGGCGCTTGCATGCACAATCTGTGATGATGAGAAGGGGGTGACACTAAGAATTTTTTTTAAGTTCTATCTTGTGGAAAAAAATCAGGAATTATCTGTACATAAACTCAGGAAATAAATGTCAAAAAGGGAAGGAATAAAAATAACAAATGAAATTTTAAAACATTTTCCTGAAACTTAAAAAGAACAAAATGCAACAATTTTAGACTGATTTTAGTAAATGTGAACAGTTTTATTAACACTGTAAGAAAACTAGAAAACTGGAATAGGGTGCTAAATGTGATGTGGATGTCATTCTGTTAGAGGATGTAAGATTCCTGACAAGTGAAGAAAAACTACATAGAGAAAAACTGCGGGGTGGAAATATAATAGGGAACTTCAGAAGTGAAATTTGGTCTAGAGAGGCTAATTTGTGTAAAGAAGCGGTGAAAATACTAGATGAAATGCTGGTAAAGATAGGAAGGTTAACTGTCATGGATAAGAGGTGGACAGAATATGTTTATAGAACTATAGCAACATATACATATAGAAATAGCAAGGAAAGAGCATCTGTTTCATCAAATATTAGACTGTGGTGGTTAACATAAAAAATATAATTACATGGGATTTTAATTGTGATTTTAAGGGGAAAATGAAAAAAAAAATCAAGATGTATAAAGAACGGGAGGTGATAAAATATGGTACATTAGCTGTGTGGAACAAAAATCAATGAACTTACAGAAGGAGGGGGGCACTTGGATCTGAAACTGATACAATTGTGACAAGTTTCTGAGACCACTTAGCAATATAGATGGAGCTGACGGAAGAAAGATAGTACACTAAAATAGGAAAAGGAATAAAAACAATAAATGAGAAATTATGTGGTGAAATTGGTGAACAGGAAGCTTTGCAGATCATCTACCCATGAAGGACTTCTATAAAATCTGGTCTGAGTGGTGGATTGAATTTTAAAAGAAGTGTTTTTTTTCCAGTGGCAAGATGACATAAGAAAGGAAGAGACAGTGAAATATGGGAAACTTTATATAACTGTATTGCAGAAATTAGAGAATATTACAAAATATCATTATGATATTGACAAAGATATATATATATATATATATATATATATATATATATATATATATATATATATATATATATATATATATATATATATATACACACACACACACACACACACACACACACACACACACACACAGTGGCTATAAAAAGTGTACATACCCCTGTTAAAATGCCAGGTTTTTGTGATATAAAAAAAATGAGACCACAAAAATCATTTCAAAACTTTTCCCACCTTTAGAGACCTGTACAATTCAATTGAACAAACAAATCTGTTAGGGGAAAAAATATAAAAAATAAAAAACGTACCATAAGCTGGTTGCACAGGGTACACACCCTTAAACTAATACTTTGTTGAAGCACCTTTTGATTAAATTACTGCATTCAGTCTTCTTGGGAAGGAGTCTATCAGCATGGCACATCTTGACTTGGCAATATTTGCCCGCTCTTCCTTGCAAAAGCACTCCAAATCTGTCAGATTGCAAGGGCATCTCTTGTGCAGAGCCCTCTTCAGGTCACCCCCACAGAGTTTCTATTGGATTTAGGTCTGGGCTCTCGCTGGGCCATTCCAAAACTTTAATTTTCTTTTGGTGAAGCCTTTCTTTTGTTGATATGGATGTATGCTTGAGGTCATTGTTGTGTTCATAGGTTGGTACTAGGCTACTGGCCCTAGGGCCTACACAAGCCTAGCCATAAAAATTCCCTGGCTATTTCTTCCCACAATACTTACTTCCCTGGATCCCTGTCTAGCAGGGCAACTGACGTGATCCCTAAGGTGAATTTCCTGTCTCCTATCCAATTGTCAATGTTCCTTTTGAAGTGGGCCAAAGAGGCACACTGCTTGACATGTATGTGCAGTCTATTCCAGTGTCTGGGGAGTGTCTGGGTCAGGAACCTATCCCTCTCCAGCATGTTTTGTTCATTGTGATGACAAGGTTTAGATCCCTGGACCGTGTGGCTCTGGGGGATTGGGATTTCTTTAAGTGTAGTATGTCCAACAGCTCTGGGTTTGACATGGCCTTGTATGTTAAGCAGAGATCGCCTTGGAGTAGACGATATATAACAGAGTATAACTGGAGGTTTTTTTCGACAGTCAGCATAGGGCATCTGCTTTAGGCCTGTGATTCCTTTAGTGAGGTATTTCTGCGGCCTTTCCAGTTGTTGCAGATGTTTTGAGAGGTACATACCAAACAGGGCGTTGTATTCTATAATGGGTCTAATGAGAGATAAGTACAGTGGGACAAGGACCTCCTTTTTTCTGGATGAAAAACCCTTAGTGATAAAGTGTGCCACATACAAGGATTTCCTGACTGTTGTGGCGATGTGGTTATCGAAGGTGAGACCACTGTCCACCCACCCGTGTCCCTAAGTCTCATCACACTTGCGGTGTTTACTGTACTGCCACCTATGTGGTAATTCATGGGTACATGTTTTTTCCCAAAGGGGACAACTATACATTTCTTCGCACTGAGCTTGAGCCCATGGCTCTGGCACCAAGCATCTGTTTCTGTAAGGCCCTTATGTAGAATATCCACATCATTTGGGGATTCAAGAATGGCTCCCAGTTTGCAGTCATCTGCGAACTTTGTCAGCCAGAGTCCCTTAGTGCTGGCCTATACTTCACAGAAGTAGATGCCAAACAAGAGCAGTCCCAGGACTGAACCCTGAGGTACTCCACTTGTCTGGAACTGGATTTGGAGTCTACCTACTACTTTTACATTGTGGGTTCTGTCAGTAAGCCAGTTGGCAACCCATCGAGTGATGTAGCAATTAATGCCAGGGTTAGTAAGTTTATCTATGATTCCAGAGTGGGGGATGGTGTTGAAGGCCTTGGCGATGTCCAGATAGGCTGTGTGGACCACCTCACCCTTGTCCACAGCTCTGGAGACTGATTCAAAGAAGTCAATCAGGTTCAGGAGACAAGATTGGCCCTTCACGAACACAAACTGGGTGGGGTCCAGTGTTTGAAGGTTGCCAATGCCTTTGTTTATAAGTTCCATGATAATATGTTCCATGGCCTTGCAGATCAGGCTCGTCAGACTGATGGGGCGGTAGTTCCCAGGATCCAAGGTAAATCCCCCCTTGTGGATTGGAAAAACTGTAGCTGTGCACCACACAGTTGGCACGAAGCCTGAGGTGAGGCTATGATTAAACATGACACTTAGGTGAGGTGCCAGTTCATTTTGTAGTTCATGTAGCACACAGCCCGGGATATAGTCTGCTCCCATGCATGCCGTATTCTTAGCTTTGGAGAGTGTGGTTTTTACCTGTGTGGCTGTTCTTACCGGAATTTGGCAATCTTTCAGTACTGAGATGGGCCCTTTAGGGGGTGAGAGAGGGGTGAAGTTAGAACTGAATCGATCTGCCAGGATATTGGCAATATCCTTGGGATAGCCGTTTTTCTGTGTTTTAAAGTGATTATTTTGTCTTAACTGCCTTAAATTCTTAAAAAAAAAAAAAACAAAAGAACAAAAAACAAGCTATCCTATACTTGTTTCCCAACTTTCTGAAGCTAGTATAGTCCAGTTTTCAGAGTTTGCTGAATCCAGGACTGTTTTTTTGTAGTTCCTATGTTGGCCCAGACCTTACTTGAATAGAAGGAAGATTCTCTGTTCACCAGTGAGAGTGGGAAGCTTTAAGCAGCCTATCTGTCCCTGGAGGAGTGGTTTGCAGCTCAGAATTTGTAGTTTATTGTCCATTTTGGGCTAATTTCTATCCCTTTTATCTTTCTGCTATAAAAACTCGCTTTTGCGTGATTTTGTGCACCGCTGGTTAGCTGGGGTAAACCATCTCCAGCTCCACAAAGTCTGCTCTTCATTTCCCTTAGAACTTGTTAGTCTTTCAGCCTAAACCACTCAGAACAGCACCTTGCAGCCCAGCACTTGTTCTAAACCTACTGTGGCACTAGACAAACCCCCCAGCACTCAATCCCCGCATCTGCCAAGAAGGGAATAGTCTTTTTACTTCCCTACTTATTCAGGCATGTCCAAGAGATAGCTCCCAGTGTGCTCTCATGCCTACTTGATGAGCCTGGGCATCTTGAGGCAATGCTACAACTGCCTCATGCATACAGACAACCCCTCTCCTCCTACCACCAAACACTAACACTTGTGAGAGATGCACTTAAACAGCCAAGGTAGAGCCAAAGCTCTCTCCAACCAAGACTGGAACAGACAGTCAAGAGGAGAAGGTAACAACTCGCAACACCCCGCTCCCTACACACAGACCAACTAAACCAACAACACCAAAATCACACAACACCACGACATATATGGAGGCTCTAATTAAAAATATAAATCTGTCTCGGCAACAAACACCTCCAAAGCTGACACACAAGCAACCACCTCTAAACAACACAAAGCCCACAAACTCTGTGTGCCACACAACCACAGCTCATAAGGTAAAACATACCCAACACACTAGTCATAGGTGACTATTGTCAGGCACACCGGTGTCACTACTCACCAGGCTAGACAAAAAGGTTACTGTCAGCTGCTTGTTGGCTGCCAGAATCCACCACATAATGCATGCACTCAGGTCACTACAAGGCAAGTACAAATATGACTCTAGAAAACAAACTGGTGAAGTGCAAACCACCTAATAGTACTACGGTACCACCAATAAGCGAAAGTCCAGGTAGACACCACGATCTCACAGCAACTGTTTAATCCACATAACGCCAAACAAACAAATTCAAATCAGCAAAGACTTGAATTAAAACGACACATAAACAGGAATCAAGCACCCAGGAAATACATGAAATATAAATGTAGCAGCAGTTAAGCGCTTTCAACCATTCAACAACTGGTCTTCTTCAGAACTGCTAAAGAAAGCGTTCAATCAGTTTAAATAAACTTTATGGCGCCAAAACAAACAGATCTCTTCTTAAAGATATATTCACATGTATATAATAATAAAGGTGACAGTATAAATAAAAATAATATTATTAATAATAACCATTAATAGCCAACAACTAATCTTTGTAATGCCCTCTTGTTAAGCTCATATAAATATATTATATGTTTAAAAATGTTTAAAAACATTGAAATATTAAAAACTGTTTTAATATATAGAATTGAAATGTTCAATCCCTTTGTTATACACATCCTGTTTGTTGATAATATCTATAGAATAGTTATTACGAGTTCGTGTTAATCTAAATTAATAATATTATTTCCTAATGTCCAATATAATATAAATAATTAATTAATTATCTTATAAATAGCATTCCTATAGATACAATTAATTAATTAAATTGATTAAAACATGACCAAATAAATAATAAACACTATATATGTTCATTGTATGTTATGAATTCATTATGTGTTATAATATATAACTATATCATTTAATATTTAATAATCAGTTTTTAAAACAATACATCAACATAAAATTAATAATACTAATAATAATAATAATATTAATAATAATGATAATAATGATAAAATAGATGTATAACATAACATCATATTTAGGTTTAAACTCTACCTTTCATATTATTACAATATTGTATGGTGTATATGAACTATATTTATAATACTTAAAAACTGAATGTACTGATTGTCCTAAATGTATAATAATACAAAGTTTTAAATCAAAAATTAAAGTAATACTATAAAAACAGATTCAATTGGACAACAAGAATGCCAATAGTTGAAGATGTTACTAAAAAATATAAACGCATATTGGGACTTATATTCCTCATTTTATAGTGATGGATGTTATTTGCATTACTTATATTGTTAACATTAATGCCACTATGTTAATAAACTTTTAATAGAAATATTATCGTTTAAACCCGGTGGACTTGTTGCATCAGTATACAATTGCCACCAAGATTCTTTAAAAGCTATTAAACCTTTTACATCACCACCCATAGGATTACTAGGTATCTCCTCCAAAATAGAAAATTTAAAAGTGTGTTCTGCCCCTAACATATGAACATGTCTATACAAAGCATTTGTGTCATCCTTTGTCCTAATGCTATACAAGTGATCATATATGCGCTTTTTCAAACTTCGTTCCGTCCTCCCCACATAATAAGCGTCACATACGTTACATGTAGCTAAATAAATAACATTTTTCGTGTTACAATTCCCATTTTTACAGATGATGACACTCCTGTGTCCATTCTTTAATACAATTCTACTAACACATTTCATATATTTACAATAATTGCAAAATCCACACTTGTTACTTCCTTTGTAAGGAACAAACTTTTTGTTACCTCCTGCATTATGCTCTAAAAGTTTTTTCATATTTTTACCCATCCTATATATAAATTTTGGCTTGTTACCCAATATATCTACCAAATATTGGTCACCACTAATCAAGTACCAAAATTTTAGGATGATCTGTTGAATCTTTTCAGTGGCAATGTTATAAGGTATAATACATGCCCTTAAATAACTCGGTCCCACTCCTTCACTATTCAAATTGGGATAAACAATAATGTCTCCTGATCCCAGCAATGGTTTATACTTTGTACCCCAATTTTTTAATATATATGTCACCGTCTCTATCATCATATTACTTGGATAGCCCCTTTCTAAGAAGTAACTCTGTATTAGAGTTAATTCCATATTCAAATCTGTTAATTCAGAAACCATTCTAGTGGCTCTTATACATTGTCCTTTAAAGACATTGTATTTTACCTTAGGGGGATGACAACTAGTATAATCCAAGTAATTGTTTGAGAAGGTGGCCTTCCTATATATTCTAGATGTTACTTTGCCTTCATCATGTAGTACAAAGGTATCCAAGTATGGTAATCCTTTTGGGTCTATATTATACGTAAACTTAAGATATTCACTACTTTTTACAATAAATTCTAAAAAGAGTAGCATATCTTCCTTACTACCTTCCCATAGTAAATATAGATCGTCTAGAAATCTAGAATAGTACTTGACGTTGGAAAAATACGGACTTTTAAACAAAACTTCATCCTCCCAATTAAGCATGACCAGATTGGCATAAATGGGGGCACATGCCGCCCCCATTGCTACGCCTCTTGTCTGCCTAAATAATTCTCCTTCAAAATAAATATAATTATTTTCTAACACTAATGACATCATCTCCGTTAAGAGGCATATAGTATCCCATTCCAGATCTGTGTGTCTCCTTAAACTATTAGAGAAGGCTTCCAAGCCCTCCTGCTTAGGAATACATGAGAACAAGTCAATCACATCAATAGTGATTATAAATTTAAAATTCTTGTTCTCTGTATACGAAATTGGATACTTTGAAAGGAAACACCACGAATCTTTAACCATGTGTGGAATAAGGGTATAAATATTTTTCAAAATAGTGTCAATAAACTTCCCCATCTTGAAGGTTTTAGAATAACTGCCCGATACTATCGGTCTCAGGGGAGGATCATTGATGTCTTTATGGATCTTCGGAATGCCCACCATTGTGGCTAACCTAGGGTATTCAACTTTAATAAATTTATAAACCTCATTACTTATTCTCGCATCCAATGAATATTCCTCAATATACGAATCAATTCGCCTATAGGCTATGTGAAGTTCATTCCTAGAGATGGTAACATAATTTCCTGTACCATGTAAGATGTCATAAATTTTTTGTGTGTATGTCATGTTATCATAGATTGCAATGCCTCCCCCTTTATCGGGTTTCATTATTCTTATGGTATTGTTGTTTCTCAAAAATTGTAATAGTCCTTCTTCGTCCAAGGTTAAGTTAATGTTATCTTTTAATTTTCTGAGTTTGTTATACTCACTATAGATTTCTCTAGTGACAACCTTGTCAAAGGTGTCAATAACAGGATGATTGGGAGGTGTAAATTTACTCTTAATGGCCAAGCTAATACAGAGTTACTTCTTAGAAAGGGGCTATCCAAGTAATATGATGATAGAGACGGTGACATATATATTAAAAAATTGGGGTACAAAGTATAAACCATTGCTGGGATCAGGAGACATTATTGTTTATCCCAATTTGAATAGTGAAGGAGTGGGACCGAGTTATTTAAGGGCATGTATTATACCTTATAACATTGCCACTGAAAAGATTCAACAGATCATCCTAAAATTTTGGTACTTGATTAGTGGTGACCAATATTTGGTAGATATATTGGGTAACAAGCCAAAATTTATATATAGGATGGGTAAAAATATGAAAAAACTTTTAGAGCATAATGCAGGAGATAACAAAAAGTTTGTTCCTTACAAAGGAAGTAACAAGTGTGGATTTTGCAATTATTGTAAATATATGAAATGTGTTAGTAGAATTGTATTAAAGAATGGACACAGGAGTGTCATCATCTGTAAAAATGGGAATTGTAACACGAAAAATGTTATTTATTTAGCTACATGTAACGTATGTGACGCTTATTATGTGGGGAGGACGGAACGAAGTTTGAAAAAGCGCATATATGATCACTTGTATAGCATTAGGACAAAGGATGACACAAATGCTTTGTATAGACATGTTCATATGTTAGGGGCAGAACACACTTTTAAATTTTCCATTTTGGAGGAGATACCTAGTAATCCTATGGGTGGTGATGTAAAAGGTTTAATAGCTTTTAAAGAATCTTGGTGGCAATTGTATACTGATGCAACAAGTCCACCGGGTTTAAACGATAATATTTCTATTAAAAGTTTATTAACATAGTGGCATTAATGTTAACAATATAAGTAATGCAAATAACATCCATCACTATAAAATGAGGAATATAAGTCCCAATATGCGTTTATATTTTTTAGTAACATCTTCAACTATTGGCATTCTTGTTGTCCAATTGAATCTGTTTTTATAGTATTACTTTAATTTTTGATTTAAAACTTTGTATTATTATACATTTAGGACAATCAGTACATTCAGTTTTTAAGTATTATAAATATAGTTCATATACACCATACAATATTGTAATAATATGAAAGGTAGAGTTTAAACCTAAATATGACGTTATGTTATACATCTATTTTATCATTATTATCATTATTATTAATATTATTATTATTAGTATTATTAATTTTATGTTGATGTATTGTTTTAAAAACTGATTATTAAATATTAAATGATATAGTTATATATTATAACACATAATGAATTCATAACATACAATGAACATATATAGTGTTTATTATTTATTTGGTCATGTTTTAATCAATTTAATTAATTAATTGTATCTATAGGAATGCTATTTATAAGATAATTATTTAATTAATTATTTATATTATATTGGACATTAGGAAATAATATTATTAATTTAGATTAACACGAACTCGTAATAACTATTCTATAGATATTATCAACAAACAGGATGTGTATAACAAAGGGATTGAACATTTCAATTCTATATATTAAAACAGTTTTTAATATTTCAATGTTTTTAAACATTTTTAAACATATAATATATTTATATGAGCTTAACAAGAGGGCATTACAAAGATTAGTTGTTGGCTATTAATGGTTATTATTAATAATATTATTTTTATTTATACTGTCACCTTTATTATTATATACATGTGAATATATCTTTAAGAAGAGATCTGTTTGTTTTGGCGCCATAAAGTTTATTTAAACTGATTGAACGCTTTCTTTAGCAGTTCTGAAGAAGACCAGTTGTTGAATGGTTGAAAGCGCTTAACTGCTGCTACATTTATATTTCATGTATTTCCTGGGTGCTTGATTCCTGTTTATGTGTCGTTTTAATTCAAGTCTTTGCTGATTTGAATTTGTTTGTTTGGCGTTATGTGGATTAAACAGTTGCTGTGAGATCGTGGTGTCTACCTGGACTTTCGCTTATTGGTGGTACCGTAGTACTATTAAGTGGTTTGCACAAATATGACTCTGTCATAGTCCATGTCGGTGTAAATGACCTGAGACGTACCTCCCTGGACTACATGAAAAGAGCTCTCTGATCTTTTAGCTCAAGCAGGTATGACTCTAGCCCTGAGTAGTATACTGCCTTCACATAAAATGATAGAGTACACGTATAAGATGATCAACATCAACAATTGGCTAAGCTTCTGGTGTCATTCAAAGGGGATCCAGTATCTCTCTGCCTGGGATGACATGCTTGACAGGCCACAATGCTTTACCAGAGATGGCCTGCAACTGTCACCCCTGGGATTCAGAATATTGGCCAAGGCTCTTGCCGCCCCTATAGTGCCTTTTTTAGGCAAGGCTCAAAAAACAAGCCCACCACCATAAGAACTACAGGAAACAAAAACTGAGGGCATTGTTACTCAACACTAGGAGTTTAAACCTCAAAATGCACTCACGAGGCACTCCTCAAAATGTAGAACATCGATACCTGGTTCAAGGCTTCTGAGAGCACCCCAGCACTACCAGGCTATAATTCATATCACACGTTTCGGCCCCAAAACCCAGACCGAAACACGAAGGGTGGAGGTGTGTCCATATTCATCAAGGACATCCACACCTCCAGGCTAGTTGCAAAATACAATGCCTCTGAAATCATCCAAGTGCAACTAATTCAGGGCAAAAATGCATTCCAAATTGTAGCATGTTATAGATCCTCCACCATGACCCAGGACGCTCACTCCTCATTCCTGGGGACATTGGAAAAAATGAGGATCCAACCAAATACCATAATAATGGATGATTTCAACTACCCCAAAATAAACTGGGATAACTACTCTTGTACTAACTCCCTTGCTCAACGATTCCTGGAGTTCATAAACTCTAATACTCTGGATCAACTTGTCAACACCCCACCAGGGGCAACAACATTCTGGACCTGGTCATTACCAACATGTGTGACCGGTGCTCAATGCCAGAGATCAACTCCTCGCTTGTCATATCAGACAATAAACTAATCACCCTAGATATCCACATCCCAACCCCAGCCCCAGACAAGGAAACCACCGTAAAAAACGTTTCCAAAGCAAACTTCACGCTTCTCAAGAATGAGGTGACTAACTTTGCGATGCCCCTGCAGATGGATAACACAGTTAATACAATCACGACTGCTGAATCCTACACAAATGCACTCTACAAGCACCTACATGAGTGCATGGATCGTGCTATCCCCAATAAAACCAAGACGCTATCCTCCAAAAAAAAGGAAGCCGATCTGGTGGTCCCATGCCATTAACAAACATTACAACAGAAGGAAGAAACTGTTGCAAAAAAGAGTAAAAACCCAGGTATGGAGGAATTCGCTGATGAGCCTCAGTAAGAAACTAAGGTCTCTCATAAAATCCTCCAAAGCTAACTGTGAAAGAAAAATTGCCACGGATTCCAAAGACAACTACAAAGCATTCTTTAGCTATGTCAAGAATCTCCATGGCAACACCCAGATCTGCACCAAGCTACAACAGAACAGCAGAAAATATACAGAGCCAAATGATATTGCCAACATATTGGCAGATAGGTTCAGTGCAAACCTTACTCCCCCCCCAACCCCTCAAAGGGCCTATAACTATACCAGATGGTTGTAGAGCCCCAGAAATCACAAACACACAGGAAATAGTGGCACTCTCTAAAGCCAAAAACACAGCATCCATGGGACTGGACAACATCCCAGACTGCGTCTTACACAAACTCCCCCCACCTAAAATCCATGTTCAACCACGGCCTTACCACAGGCTATGTGCCTACAGAATGACGCACAGCAATGGTTATCCCACTCCACAAAGGAGGAACCACCACAGATCCCAGGAACTATAGACCCATTAGCCTGACAAGCCTGGTCTGCAAAGCCATGGAACATATCATCATGGAACCAAGATACAGGTAACCTCCAAATTCTGTATACTACCAAATTTAGATTTGTAACAGCTAGGTCATGTCTCCTAAACCTGGTAGACTTCACTGAAACAGTTACTAAGGCCAAAGGTGAGGGCAAGGTGGTCCACACAGCCTACCTGGACTTTGCTAAAGCCTTTGACACTATTCCTCATTCAGGAATCATTGATAAACTCACCAACCTCAACATAAACCCTTACATCACAAGATGGGTGGCTAACCGGCTCACGGACAGAACCCACATGGTAAGAGTTGCTGACTCCAGATCTGACTCCTCACCAGTGACATGTGGAATACCCCAGGGTTCAGTCTTGGGACCCCTCCTGTTCTGTATATATTTCTCTGAAATGCAAGCGAACACCAAGGGTCTATGGCTAACCAAGTTCACAGACTGCAAACTGGGTGCCATTATCGATTCCCCCTGCCAATGTAAACATCCTGCAAAAGGGCCTCACTGAGATGGACACCTGGTGTCAAACTAAATGCCAAAAAAATGCATTGTTAACCCCTTTGGCAAAAACAAGGTACCCATGAATTACCAAATAGGGGGAAGTTCATTTAACACAAAGTGTGATAAGAGACCTTGGGATCCAAATGGATAGTAACCTCTCCTTCTATAACCACATTGCTACAGTGGTCAGAAAATATTTCTACGTGACCGACTTAATCACAAAATGGTTCGCATCTAGAAATAAGGAAGTCATCATTCCCCTCTACTCATCACTTATCAGACCCCTCATTGAATACAATGCCCCGTTTGGGATGTACCTCACAAGACCCTTACAACAATTTGAGAGGCCCCAAAAGTGCCTCATCAAGAGGATCGCTGGCCACAGACAAACGCCCTATGTCAACCGACTCTAGAAACTCAAACTCTACTTGGTCGAATACCACTTACTCCGAGGAGACTCCTGCCTGACTTACAAAGCTATGTCAAACCTGGAATTGTTGGACATGCTCCACTTGAAGAAATTCCAATCTCCCCGAGCTACACACTCTAGTGACCTAAACCTCACCACAACAATAAATAGGACATGCTGGAGGGATAGATTCATGTCTCAGAAATTTCCCATGCTCTGGAACAAAATTCCCATCCATGTCAAGCAGAGCTCGTCATTAGCACTACTCAAGAGAAACCTTGAGAAGTGGATGGGTGATAGGAAGTTCACCCCTGGGATTACGTCGGGGCACTGCTCAATAGAGGAGCAGGAATTTAACAATACATGCGTGGCGAAAGCCAATACAATGTTGGCGAGGCTTGCTTTTGCCCTAGGGACGTTAGCCTAGTACCTACCTATGAACCTATCAGTATATTTAATGCCATTCTGTTGTAGCTCAGAGCAGATCTGAACATTGCCATTTAGATTCTTGACATAGCTATAGAAAGCCTTGTGGTTGTGTTTGGCAATTTTATTTTCATAGCTAGCTTTGGAGGATTTTATGAGGGATCTCAGCTTCTTACTGAGGCTGGTAAGGGAGTTTTTTGCATCCTGGGATTCTCCTCTTTTCTGCAACAGTTTCTTCCTTTTGTTGTAAAGTTTGTTTACGGCAGGGGACCACCAGATTGGCTTCCTTTTTTTGGAGGATAGCATCTTGGTTCTATTTGAGATGGCACGATTCATGCATGAGTGGATGTGCTCGTACAGTGCCTTAGTGTAGAATTCAGCAGTCGAACTTTCAGTTCCTGTCTGCATGGGTGTCATGAAGTTGGTCACGTCTGACTTGAGTAACATGAAGTTGGCTTTGGAGAATTTTTTAGGGAGGTTTCCTTCCTTAGGTGGGGGAGGGTGATTAGCTTATGGTCAGACCTGACCAAAAAGGGGGTGACCATAGGTGTGGAGCATCGATTTCCCATGGACAATGGCAGTCATATTTGTACTTGTTGGGAGTGACTTGAGTGCAGGTTTAGGATATTGGAGCCCCTGGTGGGACTATGGATTAGCTGATCCAGGGCACTGGAATTTATATGAATTTCAAGAACCGTTGGAAAAGGTGTTGGTTCCAGAGTAGTTTTCCCAGTTAATGGCAGGGTAGTTGAAATCACCCAGTATTTGGGTGTTTGGTTGTATCTTAATATTTTCCAGTATGTTTAGAAAAGTGTAGTGAGAATCTTGGGGCATGGTGGGGGATCTGTAGCAAACTATAGTTTGGACTGCAGTCTTACCTATTGTTAGTTGCACCTGGAGAATTTCAGATGCATTGTGTTGGGCAACTAAGCCTGGTGGTGTGAATATCCTTGGTGAATATGGACACTCCTCCACCTTTAGTGTTTCGGTCCTGGTTTGGTGGCCGAAAAGTGTGGTAAGAGTTGTAGCCTGGTACTGCAGGGGTACTCTCTGAAGCCTTGAACAAGGTCTCAGTTACTGCACAGATATCGATGGTCTCAATTTTTAAGAGTGCCTTGAGACAGTGCATTTGAAATTTAGACTTCTAGCACTGAGTAGCATTATCTACAGATTTATATGCTTGTACCTGTTATGGTGGTGGTTTTGTCCTTTGAACTTCGCCTAAAAAAGGCACAAGTCCCAGGGGCGACAGGTGCAGACCATCTCTGGCAAAGCATCATGGTCTGTCGATCATGTCATCCCAGGCAGACAGATACTGGAATCCATTTGAATGACACCAGAAGCTTAGCCAATTGTTGAAGCCAATCATTTTGTCCTAATACTGTGGTATCATTCTGGGTGAAGGCAAGATGCTACTCAGGGCAAGGGTCATACCTGCCTGGGCCACATGATCTGAGAGCTCTTCCATGTCTCTCTTCATGTAGTCCAGTGAGGTACGTCTCAAGTCATTCACTCCAACATGGAGAGGGAGAATGACAGAGTTATATTTGTACTTGTTGTGAAGTAACTTGAGTGCATGCGTTATGTTGCGGATCCTGTCACCCAACAGGCAGCTGGCTGTGATTTTCTTATTGTTCAGCCTGGTGAGTGGGACATCAATGTGCCTGACTACAGAGTCACCTATGACTAAAGTGTTGGGTACATTGTCTTGCCTTAGGGGCTGCTGTTGGGTGGCACATTGGTGTTGTGAGCCATGTGACACTTAGGTTGTGATTGGTGTTTGCTTGCGTTTCAGCTTCGGAGGTCCTTGTTACTTGGTCAGGTTACTGTTAAGGGCCTCCACATATGAGGGTTTAGTGTTGCTATGTGAGGGTGTTGGTGGTGTGGGTTTATAAGGGCTGTGTGTTGCTTGAGGTGTAGTGCAGGTGTTAACCTTCTCCTTTTGACTGTCTACCACAATCTTGGGTGGAGAGAGCTTTGCTTCCAATTTGGCTATACAAGTGCATCTCTCGGAGGTTATAGTGTTGGGTGGTAGGAGGAGAGGGTTGTCTGTGTACATGAGGCAATTGCTGCATTGCCCCAGTATGCCCAGATTCACCAGGTGGACAGGAGAAATCACCGGAAGCTGACCCTTGGACATGTCTGGTTTGGTGCTTTTTTTTTTTTTGTAAAGTACAAGAGCTGTTTTCCCTTAACCTTAGCATGGTACTTTGCAATTACAAGCTGTTTTGTGCCTATGATTAATTTCTCCTTATTAACAAGGAGAGTTGATTGCTTGCATCCAGCAGGTTTTAGAGCAAGTGCTAGTCACATTGATGCTTAAAGGTAAGATTTAAAAAAATGGTTTATTCTAAACACTACAGTGTGTACTAGAGGAGTTAGGTGTGAAAGTAGGTAACTTAAGTTTTACCTGTCTAAAAAGTTAAGTTTTAGTGGAGAGTCACTATTTTTAAAACACCAAGATAGATTGGATGGTCACTTTTGTATTCTGGTACTATGGAATACAGTAGGATGGCCAATAAATTAAAATAGTTGAAGGGAAGTGATTTCACAATATGATAATTTTGTGCTTACTCACACAAGCCAGTAAAAGCAAAGAGGAAATGAGATATATGGTCATATTAACATAAGGGGCAGGCAACTAAAAAGACAGTGGTGTTTAAGAACACAACAGTAACTGGGAGGGTGGAGAAAAAATTTCTGCCTGACTTAAGAGACAGAGCTGTGATATCTCCAAGTTTTAATATGCAGTTTAAAGCAGAATACAAGTAAAACACAAGCTAAAGAAAACAAATCACGGTATTCAAAAGAGAAAAAGGCAATAAAGTAATAAAGGTGTTGAAAGGTGAAACTCCTCTTCATCTTCACCTTTCTAGCAGACGCCTGAAGGTTTTGGGCCAAATGTGACTGGTATTTGGAACGGTTCATAATTCCCTCCACCTTGGCTAAAGCCCCAATTCCAGCTGAAGAAAAGCAACCCCAAAGCATGATACTGCCATCACCATGCTTCACAGTAGTGGTGATGTAAAGTGTTGTTTCTGCGCCAAACATACCTTTTGGAATTGTGTCCAAAACGTTCAACCTTGGCCTCATCAGACCATAACTTTTAGTTATGTACTTACCATAACTTTAGATGTTTGGGATCCATCTCGCCTACATTCAATACTGATGGGCTCGGAGCCAATCCCTCGGCTCCGACTCGGCACGCTATGCTATAGAGCGAGGCCTCTTATTGGCTGAGCTATTTCTTATCCCAGGATGCACCACCACTAATCCCCCAGATCTTGTTTGTCCGCATTCATGCACACATGCACAACTTGTTTATATAACATTGTTAGATGTTTCAAGATGAAACAGGATTCGGACCTTCTGATATCCTCTGATCTCCAAGGAAGGGGGAAGGAGGGTGGGTTATTGGGAATGTAGGCGAGATGGATCCCAAACATCTAAAGTTAAATACATAACTAAAAGATGTTATGTGATCCTATCTCGCCTACATTCAATACTGATGGGACAGCGTCCCTAGCACCTAAATCCTGGGTGGCTCATTGGAAAACACTCCTGAGCACTGTGGAACCAAATGAAGCTCGTCCTCTAGATGCCACATCCAATTTGTAGTGGGAAATGAAAGTGTGGGAAGACCATGTAGCCAAGCAGCACAAATGTCACTAATGGCAAGCTTAGAATGAAATGCTATCGAAGTAGCCATAGCCCTTGTAGAATGAGCTTTGACAGAGGTGGTAAGCTCTTTATTAGAATAAGAATAAGCTTGAGTAATACAGTCCCTGATCCATTTGGCAATAGTGACCTTTGTGACGGCTTTGCCCAATTTATTGTCCGCAAAGGATACAAACAACTGATCTGTTTTCCTTGTTTGTTTGGTCCTATCTAAATAAAAACGCAACTGCCTGTGGACATCTAATGTGTGGAATATGAATTCCGCTTTGTTAGAATACTTCGGAAAGAAGACTGGAAGTTCCAATGATTGTTGTAGGCAGAAACTGGAACAAACTTTAGGGACAAAGGATGGATTTGGCCTGAGAGATACTCTGTCTTTGTGAAAAACCAAGTACGGAGGTTTTACAGACAAAGCTTGAAGCTCTGAAACCCTTCTGGCAGAAGTAATCGCCACCAGAAAGGCAGTTTTCCACAATAGAAATTTCAAATCACATGTTGCTGCCAGTTCGAAGGGGGAGGAAGTTAAGGCGCGTAACACCACATCGAGATCCCATGGAGGAGCAGGATGAGAAATCGGAAGTCTTAAAAGCGCAGCACCTTTCAAGAAGGTCTTACACAATCTGTTGCTCATTAAAGGTGGGTTTATAGATTCGTGAAAATTGGAAATAGCTGCCAATTGAACCTTGATGGTAGAGACTGAAGAGCCTTGATTGAAAAGAGAAGTTAGAAATTTCAGTACTTCTGAAACAGGAATCGTGATGGGATCCAGACCCCGGAGTTGAGCCCAAATAGCAAATCTTTTCCATTTGCTAATACAATTTCTTCGTAGCAGACTTGTGGGCCGAAGATAAAATGTGTACAACTTCTGGATCCAAGGTATGACTCCTGACTATAGTCAGAAGAGGAGGAGCCAAGCCGTCAATTTTAAGGTGTGTAGGGACTGGTGGAATAGTCCCGACTGATGAACCAATAGGTCTGGGATCTGATCCAGGAACCATGGACCTTCCAGAGCATATTTCCGAAGATAGGGGAACCATACTTGACGAGGCCAGTAAGGGGCAACTAAGATCATTTTGCTCCCCAAGATAGACGCCTTTTGGATCACCTTGGGAAGGAGAGGAACTGGGGGAAAGGCATAAAGCAAGCCGGTGGGCCACGGACGGGCTAGTGCGTCCATAGGGCTCTTCCCCGGAGCCGGGGTGAGGGAGAAGAACTTTTTGCACTTCACATTCAGTGGAGTCACGAAGAGGTCGCAACATGGAACTCCCCATTTGCTGAAAATCTGATTTGCAACTGTAATGTTCAGAGACCATTCGTGTGGAGAGAGGATTGTTCTGCTCAGTCTGTCGTCTATCACATTGGACTTGCCCGAGATATGAGTAGCCACTAGAAAGCATTTGGTCGACACTGCCCATTCCCAAACTCTCATGGCCTCTCTGCAAAGGGGATAGGATCTGGTCCCTCCCTGTTTGTTCAGGTACCAGACCACTGACATGTTGTCGGAGTGAATGGCAATTATGCCCTGAGGGAGGTAATTGTGAAGGGCTTGAAGGGACAGAAGCACCGCCCTCATTTCTAGGATGTTGATATGAAGTAGGGTCTCTTCTGGGTGCCATTTGCCTTGGACTGACCTGCCCAGGGAATGCCCCCCCACCCCATCTGGGAGGCGTCCGTGGTCAAAGTGGCCACAGGAGGAGGTGGAACAAAGGGTCGTCCCTGATCCAGATTGGAGGGCACCAGCCACCAGCGAAGGTCCCGTTTGCAGGTTTCCATGATCCATATTAGGTGACTGAGAGGGAGTTCCTGAAAGGACCACTGAGCTGAAAGAAGCCACTGGAGAATTCTCATGTGCAATCTTGCTAGGGGAACTAGAAGAACCATGGCCGACATGGATCCCAATAGCTGCAGTACCATTCTGGCTGGGGCTTTGGATCTGGGAAGTAAGGCTCGAACTTGAGCCTGTATGGTTTGTATCCTGTCTGTAGGTAGATAGACCCACATTCGGTTTGAGTCTATCTCTACTCCGATGAATCTTATGCGATGAGATGGCAGCAACACAGACTTTGGCCAATTGAATGTGATTCCAAGGGAATTGCCCAGTGATATCGTGGCTTGTAGGCTCCGCAGTAGTAGATGCTTGGAGGTGGCAGTTAGGAGCCAGTCGTCTAGATACGGAAACACCTGGAATCCTAGACTTCTCAGGTGAGCAATCACTACCGCCAAACATTTGGTGAACACCCTGGGGGCTGAGGTGAGACCAAAGGGCAGCGCACGGAACTGAAAATGACTGCCTCCTAGGCTGAAGCGCAGGTGTCTCCTGGACGCTTGATGTACCATGATATGGTAATAAGCGTCCTTGAGATCTATGGAGCACATCCAAACACCCTTCTCCAGCAATGGGAGAATGGTTTGTAGGGTGACCATTCGGAACTTGGACTTTTTGACTGAACGGTTTAGAATGCTGAAATCCAAAATGGACCTCAAGTCCCCGGTCTTTTTTGGCACCAAAAAGAATCTTGAGTAAGTCCCTAATCCGATCTGGTCTGCGGGGACCGGTTGGATGACTCCTTTTTGCAGCAGCTTTGAAACTTCTGAGGCTGCAGTTTCCCGTTGACTGGGTGGCGGGTCTGGGATTTTTTTGGACTGAGGTGGAGGGTGAGAGAAAGGGATGGCGTAACCTCCGGCGATAATTCGAAGCACCCATCGGTCCTGAGTGATACCTTCCCAGGCTTTTAGGTGCCTCGAAACACGACCCCCGACTGGCTCCGGAGCTGCACAGTCAGGCAATCCCTCGGGGACTGTGAAAGGCTGAAGAGCCACGAAAGGATTCGCGGTCTCCAGTGTTGCGAGGGCCTCTGCCGCCTCTGGGACGGCGTCTTCCAGAAGAATTTCCCCCTCCCCTGCCTCTGGAAGGGGGATCGTCCTGCTGTGAGGGGTACGACTTCTGAGATCTACGGAACCACATTTTCCCTCCTCTTTTAGCCTTGGGGTAAGGCCGAAAGGGAGTGGAAAATCGTGCCCCTACGGCAGTCAAAGTCTTACCTTCTTGCTCGCAGCGGGTCAGTGTGTCCTTTACCTTGGGTCCAAACAAGGAGGACCCATCAAAGGGGGCGTCGGCAAAGGAAGACTTAAAGGCCTCCGCAAAATGACACAGGCGGAGCCAGGCTTGTCTCCGTAGAGCAATGCCTGTACCCGCCGCTCTACTCACCCCTTCGGCCGCATAAGAAATGAGCCTAATGGACGAGTTTGAAATGGACGACAGCGTAGCCAGCTGAGAGCCAACCGTCTGGGTGAGCTCCACAGGCAGGTTACCCAAGAGGGTATCGGAAAGTTCTTTAATCAGATCCCTCTGAAATCTGGTAAAGTGCATGAGATAGTTCAAGGACCTTAATGTAAAGGCCGCTGAACATAGGGTGCGCTTACCGTACCGATCCATGCTCCTAGACTCTTTATTAGGAGGATGGACGGACGTCGAAGCCTCTGCTACATCTTGCTGGGTAGCAGATGCCACCACCAAAGCATCTACAGCCACACCTTTCGTCAGAAACTCTTTTTCCGGGGGTGCTGAAAGGAACTTATTAGGACGAGCAGGCACCAGTTCCACAGAGTCTGGGTGTTCCCACGCCCTTCGACAGATCAAGTCCAAGAGCTCGTCGAAGGGCGGAGACACCCAGGAGGCGGAGGGCTGAGCCCCGAAGGCCTTAAGGAACACCGACTCATCAGCAGAAGGGGGTTTGGATTGCCAGCCGCCTCGTTGTTTAAGGGCTTCCAGGATGTCTGCAAAGGAGACATCATCTGAGGACGACTTAGGGGACCCCTCTGCATCATAGAGATCAGTGTCTGATGTAAGAGACTCATCAGGGGACTCAACGTGGTTCCTCTTGCACGATCTTTTCCTGGGGGGTTCCTCCGAAGAAGCTTCAGAGGGACCTCCAGGAGGGGGGGAAACCCCAGTGGGGGTAACCTCAGGCCCCGGGGCTCCGCTGTCTAAGGACAGGGGGACTGCCAAAGACCCAGTCTCGGTATGCAGGGAAGGAGCTGGGGAGACCGTGGAGGTAGCCAAAGATGATATGGCTAACGCACTCCTCATAGCCCTGAAGGCGGGACCACCAGAATCCTGGGAAGGTCCCACCTCCGTGGCCACAACGGTAGACGGCACTCCCGCAGCCGACGCACCAAGAGGAAGGCTTGGGACCGAAAACATCAGTCCTGAAGCGTCCCCCCCGGGGCCGACAGAAGAAGTCCGCGTACCGAACTCTGACTCAAGAGCCGGAGTTGGAGTAAGGGTCGAGCCCGACCCTAAAACCTCCATCGGTTCCACCAGCACCGGCTCCAACGGTGCCGAGGCTGTTAGAGGAGGAACCCTAGTAGCAGGATGGACCATCGGCTCCGAAGCCGAATGGGCTGGAGCCGAAACTAACTTTTGAAACACTGGAGACTGGAAAAGTCTTAGGAGCACCCTGTCGATGTCCGAATCAGACATCTTGGAGGATCTAGATGACACAGATCGGGTCCGAACCGATTTCTCCATCGGTTCCATAGGACTAGGGGACCGGCTCCGAATGGATTCGATTATTATCAGTTTTGAGGGAGATCTCAAAACAATTTCCCTCGGTGCCGATGAGGACTTCGGCGCCGAAGGGGAAGAGTCTGAGCCAGCAACCCTTATCGGCTCCAATATCAGTGGAGCCGATGAAGGTGACCCGCCTCTCGATGCCCCAGTCCTCGGCTCCGAAACCAGAGGGGTCGAGACTGGAGGCATCGAGGCAGACCGTTCTGCCCTCGGCTCCGAAGTCCGTGGAGCCGATGGAGAAGTCTGCCTAGGTTTTTTGGCAGTCGGTTCCGACAGACTGGTCGGAGATGACGCTTTTTTCTTTTTCGTAGGAGAGGAAGAGGAAGATAAAGCCTCCTCGAAGGATGGCTTAATCAACCCTTTTAAAATTAATTTATTCTTCCTCTCCTGGAGGACTCTCGATGAAAAGGCGTGACACACGCTACAGGACTCTTGTAGGTGCTTGGCGCCTAAACAATAAATGCACGAGGAGTGGTCGTCCGTTATGGACATTTTATAACCACACCTCGCGCACTTTTTAAACCCAGAGGGTCTATGCTCTTTAGACATGCTGATAAACCCTAAGATTAATACACAGCAAAAACTAAGCAAGTTTTAAGCTTTTTTTTTTTAAACAAAAACAATTCACTACTAGTAGCACAAACACAGAAAAAGAGGGTCAAGACCCTCTAACTTAAGCAGGTACTTGACACAAAAAAGCTAGATAGTAATAGAAATAGAAATAGGGGAAGGCCCCTCTAACTTAAACGGGAAACCTTCCCTTAATGAAAAAACACAATTTCCTCAACAGATTTTCTTAAAACACACTCGTGCCACAACAATAGCTGTTAAAACAGCTTTTGGGTTCAAATAAGCAAAATTCCTAACAGGAAAAGTCTGAAAAAAACAGTACTTAGCCCAGCCAAGTTTGAGACCACGTCCTAGCTTGTAAGCGGCAAACGAGATCTGGGGGATTAGTGGTGGTGCATCCTG
The DNA here is from genome assembly GCF_019279795.1 of Protopterus annectens. NCBI lineage: Eukaryota > Metazoa > Chordata > Ceratodontiformes > Protopteridae > Protopterus > Protopterus annectens. Next base: position 982,992,218 of record NC_056728.1, on the reverse strand, counting down.
GGATAAGAAATAGCTCAGCCAATAAGAGGCCTCGCTCTATAGCATAGCGTGCTGAGTCGGAGCCGAGGGATCGGCTCCGAGCCCATCAGTATTGAATGTAGGCGAGATAGGATCACATAACATCACATTTTCCCACATGCTTTTGGTAGGCTTGATGTATTGATTTGCAAATTTTAGCCGGGCCTGGACATTTTTCTGTGTAAGAAAAGGCTTCTGTCTTGCAACCCTACCCCATAGTCCAGACATATGGAGAATATGGGAGATTGTTGCCACATGTAGTACACAACCAGTACTTGCCAGAAATTCCTGAAGCTCCTTCAGTGTTGCTGTACGTCTCCTGGCAGCCTCCCTAACCAGTTTTCCTCTTGTCTTTTCATCAAATTTGGGGGACATCCATTTCTTTGCAGCATCACTGTTGTCCATATTTTCTCCACTTTTTGATGAATGTCTTCACTGTGTTCCATGATATATCCAATGCTGTGGAAATTTTTTTGTACCCTTCTTCTGACTGATAACTTTCAACAATGAGATCCCATTGATGCTTTGTAAGCTCTCCGGGAACCATGGCTTTTGCTGTAGCAGGCAACTGAGTACATGTCAGGAAAATCCTACTAGGGCAGCTGAACTTTAAGGTTAATCAGAGTCTCTTTAATTGATGGTAGGTGTGTACTCAAGAAGAGTGAATGACGCAATTAAATCAAAAGGTGCTTCAAAGTGGTAGTTTAAGGGTGTGCACACATATGCAACCAGCTTATTGTACGTTTTTTTCTGTTTTATATTTTCCCCCCTAACAAATTTGTTTGTTTTTCAATTGAATTATACAGGTTTATAGGTCACATAGGTGGGAAATGTTTTGAAATGATTTATTGTGGTCTCATTTTTTTATATCACAAAAACCTTGCATTTTAACAGGGATGTGTACACTTTTTATATCCAGTGTGTGTGTATATGTATGTATGTATATATATATATATATATACACATATATATATATATACATATATATATATATATATATATATATATATATATATCTATATATCTATCTATATATATATATATATATATATATATATATATATATATATATCTCTATATATATATATATATATTTTTTTTTTTTTGAAAACAAGAAAAAATAAGGCAGAAATATCTACAAGGGAGAAGGGAGATGTACTCAGCAAAATAGTAAAGAAGGATATTGGTATAATAAGAAATGAAAAAAATGTGAAAGGAGAGATAAAATGATTGACTTCAACAATTGGCTAAGCTTCTGGTGTTATTCTAAAGGGATCCAGCATCTGTGCCTGGGATGTCATGATCGACAGACCACAATGCTTTGCCAGAGATGGCCTGCACCTGTCGCCCTTGGGATTCCAGATACCGGCTAAGGCTCTTGCTACCCCTATAGTGCTTTTTTTAGGCAAGGTTCAAATGACAAATTCACCACTGTAACAGGTATAAGCAAGCAAAATACGAGGGTAATGCTTCTCAATGGTAGACGTCTAAACCTCAAAATTCACTCACTTGAGGCACTCCTTAAAATGGGGAACAGTGACATCTGTGCAGTGACAGAGACCTGGTTCAAGGCTCCAGAGAGCACCCCTGCATTACCAGGCTATAATTCATACCACACCTTTCGGCCACCTAACCTGGACTGAAACACTAAAGGCGGAGGAGTGTCCATATTCATTAAAGATATCCACACCTCCAAGCTAGCTCCTCAGCATAATGCATCCGAGATTATCCAAGTGAAGCTAACTCTGGGGAAAACCACAATCTAAATTGTAGCTTGCTACAGATCCCTCACATGCCCCAAAATTCCCACTCCCCATTTCTTGATGCACTGGAAAATATTAGGGTACAAACACCCTAATAATGGGCAATTTCAACTACCCCACCATTACCTGGAAAAACTACTCATGTACCAACTCTTTTGTACAGCGTTTTCTGGAATTCATAAACTCCAACACCTTGGATCAACTTATCCACACCCCCACCAGGGGCAGCAATATCCTAGATCTGGTAATTACCAGCATGGGCAACTGGCGTTCCACACCAGAAGTCAATTCCTCGTTGGTCAGATCCGACCACAAGCTAATCACACTAGGCATCCACATCCCACCCCCCAATTAGGTTAACCACCGTAAAAAAATTCTAAAAGCCAACTTCACACTACTTAAGACAGAAGTGGCAAGCTTCACGACACCCATACAGACAGACAATAGAGGTACAACTACTGAATCCTATACAAATGCACTTTACAAACACTTACACGAGTGCATGGATTGTACAGTCCCTAACAGAACCAAGATGCTATCCTCCAAAAAAAGGAAGCCAATTTGTTGGTCCTCTGCCATAAACAAACTCTACAACAGAAGAAACTGTTGCAAAAAATAGTAAAATCCCATGAGTGGAGGAGCTCCCTAGTCAGCAGTAAGAAGATGAGATCCCTCAAAATCCTCCAAAGCTAGTTACGAAAACAAAATCACCACTGATTCTAAAGACAACCACAAAGCATTCTGTAGCTATGTCAAGAATCTCAATGGCAACACTCAGATCTGCTCGGAGTTACAGCACAATGGCACTAAATATACAGAACTAACTGATATTGCCAATATCCTAGCATATAGGTTCAGTGCTAACTTTACCCCCCTGTCACCCCCATAAAGGGCCCATCTCTATACCAGAAGAATGCAAAGTTCCTGTTATCATGGCTGCACAGGTAAAAACCACACTCTCCAAAGCCAAGAACACAGCATCCATGAGACCTGACAACATCCCATTCTACACAAACTACAGAACGAACTAGCACCCCACCTAAGTATCATGTTCAATCATAGCCTCACCTCCGGCTTTGTGCCCACTGAATGGCACACAGAGATGGTTATCCCACTCCACAAAGGGGGAGCCCACCAGGGACCCCGGGAGCTACCACCCCATTAGCCTGACGAGCCTGGTCTGCAAGACTATGGAACATATCATCATGGAACTTATAAACAATGACACTGGTAATCGCCACACTCTGGACCCCACACAGTTCAGGTTTGTAAAAGGCAGATCATGTCTCCTAAACCTGATGGACTTCTTTGAAGCAGTCACCAAAACCGTAGATGAGGGTAAGGTGGTTCACATAGCCTATCTAGATCTTGCCAAGGCTTTCCACACCATCTCCCACTCTGGAATTATAGATAAACTCACTATACTAGGTATAAATCCCTATGTCAAAAGATGGGTTGCCAAATGGCTCACTGACAAAACCCACACTGTGAAAATAGCAAACTCCAAATCCAACTTCAGACCAGTAGCAAGTCGAGTACCACAAGGTTCAGTCCTGGGTCCTATCATGTTTGATATCTACTTTGAAGTACAGGCTAACACAGAAGGTCTTTGGCTAATGAAGTTTGCAGATGACTGCAAACTAGGAGCCATAATCGAAACTCCTAACGATGTGGACATCCTACAAAAGGGCCTCACTGAGACAGATCCCTGGTGTCAAAGCCATGGCCTCAAGCTCAATGCCAAAAAGTGCATTGTCATCTCTTTTGGTAAAAACTCTGTACCCATGAACTACCACATAGGCGGTAGTCTACTTAACATCGAAAGTGTGGAAAGAGACCTTGCGACACAGGTGGATAGCAGTCTCTCTTTTGATAACCACATCGCTACAGTAGTCAGGAAATCCTTCTACGTGGCACACCATCACAGAAGGTTTCTCATCCAGGAAAAAAAAAGAGGTCATTGTTCCCCTCTACTCGTCACTCATTAGACCTATTACAGAGTACAGCTCCCCTTTTGGTACGTACATCACAAGACAGCTACAACTGGAAAGGCTGCAGAAATACCTCACAGATAGGATTACTGGCCTCAAACAGAAGCCCTACGCAGACAGTCTCAAAAAACTCCAGCTTTGCTCCATCGCATATCGCCTACTCAGAGGCCATCTCTGCCTAACATACAAAGCTATGCCAAACCCAGAGCTGATGGACATGCTCCACTTAAAGAAATCCCAATCCCTCCGAGCTACACTCTCTAGGGACCTAAACCATGTGCCCACAATAAACAGAACATGCTGGAGGGATAGATTCCTGTCCCAAACACTTCCCATACTCTGGAACAAACTACCTATCTATATCAAACAAAGCTCCTCATTAGCACTCTTCAAGAAAAATCTTGATGACTGGATGGGAGATAGGAAATTCACCCCCGGGGATCACTTCTGTGGCTCTGCTCGACAGGGGCACAGGAAAATAATTTTCTTGGGTGGCGAAAGCCAGGGTACCGTTTTGGCTAGGCTTATATAGGCCCTAGGGCCAATAGCCTAGTACCTACCTATGAACAAGATCATAACAACAAATAAGCACTGTAGAACAGCATGTGGAAAATAAAATATGTGCAAGAATAAAATTATGGAAAACAAGAGAATGAAGAATAAAGAAATTTCCAGAACAAGTTAAGGAAGAATTTAAAAAAGAAACTACTAATAGTACATTTATTGAAGTACTTATGAAAGTAAATGCTGATTCAGTATCAGGCCCAGATGGTATAGGGTACAGAATGTACAAGAAATCAATGGACTGGCAAAGTGACCATTTTGTAAATGTACTGAATGAATGGTTAAAGGAAGGTTTTGTTTATGAGGAGTGATATCACTAGGTGGGTTGCAAATTGGCTCACAAATAGAACCCACAATGTGAAAGTAGCGGACTCCAAGTCAGACTGCCAACCAATCATGAGTAGAGTCCCACAGGGATTGGTCCTGGGCCCTCTCCTGTTTGGCATCTACTTCTCAGAAGTCCAAGCCAACATGGAGGGACTCTGGCTGACCAAGTTCGCAAACGACTGCAAGCTGGGAGCCATTATTAACTCCCCAAGTAATGTAGACATCCTACAAAAAAGCCTCACTGAGACCAATGACTGGTGTCGAAACCAAGGCCTTAAGCTTAATGCCAAAAAATGCATCATCCCCTTTGGGAAAAACTCAGTTCCCACTAATTACCACATTGATGGGAGCTCACTGAACACTGAAGGCATTGTAAGAGATCTGGGGACACAGGTTGACAGCAACCTCTCCTTCGACCACCACATTGCCACTGTGGTCAGAAAGTCCTTCTATGTGGCACATCTCATTACCAAGAGTTTTGTATCCAGGAAGAAAGAGGTCATCATCTTTCTCTACTCTTCCCTCCTCAGGCCAATCATTGAGTATAATGCTCCATCTGGCATGCACCTCACTAGACACATGCAATGCTGGAAAGGCCAAAAAAGTTCCTCATGAAGATTATCCTAAGCCTTAAACACATCATAATTGAAGAGACTCAAAAAACTCCAGCTTTTCTCTGTCTCGTATCGTCTACTAAGAGGCGATCTCTGCCTGACTTATAAAGCAGTGTCTGACCCAGCTCTATTAGAAATGCTACATCTAAAGAAATCCCAATCCCTCCACACCACATGCTCCAGAGACCTCAACCTCATTACCACAATCAACAGAACATGCTGTAGGGACAGGTTCATAACCTAGAGACTGCCCATTGTCTGGAATAGACTTCCCATACATGTCAAGCAGAGCACCTCACTGGGCCTCTTCAAAAGAAGTCTTGATGAGTGGATGGGAAATATAAATTTCACCCTGGGATCACTCCAGTGGCTTTACTTGATTGAAGTACTGGGAACTAAAGTTGGGCAGCACGATGCCAGGGCACTTCTATGGGCTAGGGTTGTGAAAGCTCCAGGGCCATTAGCCTAGTACACACCTATGAACCTATGGAAGAAAGAGGAGAAGAATGAAAAACAAAAGGCGACCCAACATGCTAAATAACAAAGAACATTTTTTTGTGGGAATAATACAGAGCAGAATGGAAGGAAGCATGAGGGATATAATGGAAGAAACTATATACAGTACAAAAGGGAAGGGAGATGGTAAGAATAGTTAGTGGTTGTGAGAGAAATTTTGGATCATGTTGTAAGTAGAAGGTAGGATGTGAAACTTATGGTAGGTGACATTAGCAATGCATTTGATACAAGACATGATGCTTTGTAGGATGTCATGAAGAAGTATGTGATAGATGATAGAACTATGAATGTGTGTGTATATCAACAAATCAGAATAGTGTGAGAGTTACTGAATGGGTGGCTGAGTAAAGAAATATACATGAAGTGTGGTATAAGACAAGGATGTGCCATGAATGGAATATTATTTGCATTGGTGATGAATGAGATAGTGAATGAAGTAGCTTATAAAATGAAAGATGCTAGCTAGATATGTGATACAAAAGGAGGTGGTGATACTAGCTGTTTTGGCAATCATAGGTGATACAGTTGGTAAGAACAAAATATGGATGAGAGAAGTTTTGGTTTGTCTGAATGGACGTTTAAAGGAAATGAGAAGAACCATAAATAAGGATAAAATGGGGTGATGTGGTGAAAATGCGTGTTTTTTTCAATGAACAAAGTCTTTGATAAGAATAAAATTTGGGAAAGATGATGTAGTTATGATGCAATGGGAAGAGGTGATTAAAGAAATGAAAAATATGTCTTCTGGGGAGGACATGTAGATTGTCATTTAAGAAAAAGTTTTACCTGGCAAATTTGGTATTAATGGGAAAAATAGCATACATTTCAAATTTTTATATGATCCCAATAAAATATGAAAACAGAATTGTGCCACTGGTGTTTTCTTTCATTTGGTGTTAAAGATTAAACCCAATGAAACCAGGTGTGTTAATTATGAGTAAAGGTGAAGGGGGACTGGGATTATTAAATCCAGTTATGTATTCTGCTTCTTTAAACTTGAATAGATTATTAAAATGAGTAAAGGAAGAGAATGAGAATTTGACAGTGAGAATATTTAAATTCAAGTACAACTAATCTGGGAAATAATTTGAATATGAAAGAGAGAAAAATAACGTGAATTAAGAAATTAAAAATGATCAAAAAATACTAACATGGAAAATAAAAACGATATTGGAGAAAAATAGAAGGATGTGGTATAATAATGCTTTTGAAACATTATTATTCTTATTATTATATAAATCCATTGGAAAATTTACCATTTGCATTAAAGCTATTAAGGTAAGGAAAAAGTGGTGTACCACTATAGCATTGTTAGGATCTTCTATGGTGACTGGTAATAAATAACCAGTGTAGGGGAACATGCCATGTAAAAAGTTGAAACAGTGTGTATTCTTAAAGGGGAAAAAGAGACAAGCGAGCATATGTTTTTTTCTGAAATGTGAAAGAGTGGTGAAACTCTAGAAAAAATTGTGTGCAGGAACTTTTTTGAAGAATGTTAATGACTATATATATATATATATATATATATATATATATATATATATATATATATATAAAATTATGTATGGATATATCAATATAATTATGTATGGATATTTTATATATATATATATATATATATATATATATATATATATATATATATATATATATATATATATATCTCAATATGATTATGTATGGATATTTTATATATATATCTCAATATGATTATGTATGGATACTATAAGAAGAAGTATGTGAGAAAGGTATATAATTTCTTTTATGTAATGCAGGTTATTTGGACTAAAAGACTGAATAAAGGTTTGTTTAATGGAAAATGAATTTTGACAGACAAGCTGCAAAAAAATTAGATTGTGGTTCTAGGAGGAGGACTAGGTCTAATATGGAAAAATAAAGATGTTGCAAGAAAAATGAAGAATACTAAGAAAAAAATTGTATATATATGCACCTATAAATACAAAATATTGTTTTTATGTTGCGTTAAAGGACCCCTACTCTTTTCAGTGGTTTTCATGGGATCTTTGAAAACCACCTGAGCAACCACTAACTTAAGCAAAAGTGACAGTACAGTTGTGCAAGTTGAACTTACTATAACAGTAGATGCTTAAATTATCACTGCTGCAATTGCCTTAACTATATGGGTTACAGCCTGCCAAGGATTAACACCTGGACAGCTTCCAAAGCACCTTTCACATGCCCAAACTGTCAAGCAGCTAGAGATCAGTCGACTAAAAAGCGTAGTTTGGTCACTTCAGAGATGGAAGCTGAGCCCTGAAAGGAGAATGCTAGGAATAAGAAAAAAAAATAATAAATGTATACCCAGTCATAAAAAAACAGACCAAAAACAAAGGGGATGGAGGGAGGGAGCTGCTACTGCGGCAGTGATCATTCACACATCTACTGTTATGGCAAGTTCAGTTTACACAACAGTAATATGTTCTTCATATTGAAGACTGGTGCAGTAGCTTTGGCTATATGGGTACATTACTATAGCTAACTATACTTGGCAGCAGGAAGAAAGGTCCAGGAGCTCCTGGAGAACAGTCCTAGCAAAACCTGATCTAGATCAAGAGGAGGAGTCAAGCTTATAGTGCTTTGTAAATGTATGTACAGAGGACCAAGTAGCAGGTTCTGAAATACTTCTAGAATCCAACCCTTTCCAAAAAAGCCATACATGAAGCCAAGGCTGCTAAGGCCCTGGTATAGTGGACCTTAATCCTGCCTGTGCAGATCTGTCATTGCAAGTATAACAAAAAGTAAACACCTTAGACAATTAATATTGCTAAGAATAATCTCCTAGTTGTTTTTGATTATTTCTTTGATAACATGTATGTCAGCAGAAACAGATAGTGGGAAAAGTTCTCCCACATTTTCCTTCATTAATAAAAACTACTTTGTCACCATCTTCCTTGGACTTGGTACCCAAATCAAATGAAAGACTCCGTTTAAATGTATTTTGTCTCTTAATAATGACTTATTCTACAATTTTATCTCAAAAGTCTTTGTCATAACCTCTTTTAAAAAACATCTTAATAAAAATGGCATCTGACCAAAATACTTATTGACATTTGTTTACCAGGAAAGTCAGAGTGGGTCACAAGAGCTCATTTTCATTGGATGCACAGTAAGAAAAGCACCAATTAGTAGAGAAAAAATATTTTTCAAAGACATTACATAAAAGATTGTAAATTATACATTTCAACAATAATCAGTAATATTGGAAGGCGAATAGATATAACAAAAACAGAATATAAAAAGAACAATAAGAAAGCAAAGTAAAACACTGTATACAATTCTGGAGAGTGTCTTTTTGGCAATTCTCAGTAGCAGTAAGTAAAAATTGTGTTTTAAGTGTAAAGGGGGGAGAGATTAGGATAGATTGGTTTAAATGGGGTGGAGATGACAGGAAAAGGGTATGCCAAGTGGTAGAGAGGGTAGGATTGCCAGATGAAGATGAAGTGGGAACGGGTAGAGAATCTGCACAGATGAAGCAGAGAAAAGTAGGAGACTGATGTTCAACTGGGAATACAGCATGGTCACAACCATGATTTGATAGGTAGCCTTTGAGAAAATGTTTGAAGGATGGTATGTTACAGCTCTAACAGCCTGTGGAGTAGAATTCCATTTTTTTTATCAACAGAGTACCACTAAAGGTGATTTCCAACTGCTTTTTAAGGTTTTTAGATAGTGAGAAGTCATTCACTATTAAAATGAAGGGGTCTGTGAGTTATAGGAAGGAAGAATAGAGCTTAGTCTAGGACAGGCATGAGGTTTATAAATGATGTCATAGGCAGTAGCTAGTTGTGTGGAGTCCAGGAAGTGTAGTAGTTCAAGCTAGTTCAAACTTTTATGGGCCTTGCAGTGACATGTATAGTATTGTATAATGGCAGCAAATTTGGCAACTTTGTGTAGCATATTTCAAATTTAGTTTTAACAAGATAGCTGCAAGTTGGTAAGGATAGGGACACCATACAATAGCAAATGGAGACAAGTGGTTGCAGGATGGTTTTAGCAGACTTAGTAAAAAGGCTTTTATGTTTATAAAGCATGCCAAGTTTCTGGTGAATTGTTTATATTATTTTGGATGTGGAGTTCAAATCAGAGGTTGTCATTAACTGTCACAACAAGCAGTTTTGTATGGGATACATCATCTCTCTCTGTACTGTTAAATGAGAAGATTCTGAAGCTGGATTTGTCCTTCAGGTATGCTTTGTGTGGGAACAGCAGTATTTTTTAATGGGAGGTTGAGTAAAAAATTGGCATTGCGAAGTTGGTTTGCAAAAGAGGTGAAGGCTTATTGTGTGATTTCAAGATGTGCCAGAATGTCAAAGGAGCATATTAGTGTTGAATCATCAACATACTAAGTGGCACTTGCCTAGTAGTAGTATAGAGATCATTAATGAAAATGTTAAAGAGAAGTAGACCAAGAATTGAGCCTTGAGGTACTCCAATAGTAATGGGGAGGTAAGGAGGAAAAGTATGTAGCCATCTCACAGTTTGCTGCCCAGACAGGTAGCTTTTAAACCACTGAAGTAAAGGAGGGGAGATGCAAAGATGAAGCAGTTTTTCAAAGACTGCCATATGAGAGAGCATCAAAGGCTTTGACAAAATCTTTTCCAAATTTCTGGATCTGTCCAGAGTCCCTTTTTTGTTTATATTATCTAAAAATAATAAGTGGAAAATCTGTACTACAGCCAGGGCAGAATCAATGTTGAGTACTGGTTAAGAGTTGTTCTGAGAGAAGATGGTCATGAAGTTGAGTATGGATACAGTTTCCAAAGATTTTTGAGAGGGGGAAGAGAACTGCGATTGGACGAATGTTGGAGACTTATGTAGAGTTTCTTCCCTTGTTTTCTAAATATATGGAACTTAAGATTCCTGTAATGATCTACTGATTAAGACATGGCTTCTGCTGCCTTCTTGAGGTATTGAGGTGGGAAGTTGTTGGCAGCTGTGCACCAAGGTTTAAGTTTAGGTACCACGTTTTTATAGTAAACATTGTTATAGGTTCAAGGTAAAGTTGTTAGCATTAGTGGCTAAGGATTGTTTGGAGGTTAATGTGGTAGTGAAGGGGGCAGCTGGTAATATGTAATGGGTTTGTGTAGGGGAGGGTGATGTGTTGTTGACTGAGGGAAACACTGCTCTCTATAAAGTATTTATTAAACATTGTTGCTATTTTGATGGGGCAGGTATGAGAAAGATACAGATCTTTTTGGAACAGATTTTTTGGATTAATTTCATTATTAAGTTGTAGTTGGTCATAGCATTGTGTCTTATCTTTGTATATTTGTTTTTAGCTTGATTACAAACTTCCCTGTATCACTGTCTCCAAACATGGTCTCTGATGCACATAATGGTGTTTGGTAAGGGTGGATAGCCAGGGAGAGAGTTTTACTTTTACTTTTTATACATAGAGGGGCAAGGTTATTTAGGGTGTTTAAAAAAGGTATTAAAAGTTATAACTGCATCATCTAATGGGAGAGTTTTTAGTACAGACCAGTTGAAGGACTTTAGGATACTGTTAAATAAGTCTCTGTCAAATTTTCTGATATTCCTGGTTGGTTTAAGTTGGTAGGTAATGGGGTGATAACTGATACGTGTGTGTATGTAGGGTGATGGCCACTTTGGAAGCTAGGATAGATTCCAAATGTACCGGTGTTTCAGGGGTCTGAGAGAAAAATTTGACCAAGAATGGTCTCCTTAATGCTTTTGTTGTACCTAATAGGTGTTGTGATTAGTTGAGTCAGACCAAATAGATTTATGCGTATAAGGGACTGTCAGAGGTTACATTTTGTCAGTAAATACTGACATCACCCAGAATAAATATTTCATAAGTAATAGATACCCTGGAAAGAAATTCAAGTATGGGGGGATACAAAATACAACAGTGTGTGTTTTTTTCAGAAAGTATGTTTAAAATGGTTATGAGTACTTTGGCTAAGTGAAATTTAGGGATGAACTTGGAACAAGAGTACAGGTTTTAGAAGCTAGAGTATGGCAATGCCACCTCTTTTTGTTGGGTTGGTCAGCAATCAATTTTACAGCTTGTTGTTAGTATTTATGCATCTTTCATACAGAATTTAAGACACGTTTCTGCGATGGCTAGAATATCTGGGGAACAAAGTGATATCCAGGCATGGAGATCTGTAACTTGATTATAAATACTATGAAGACTTAATGTTAACTTACTTAGTTTTTTGGCTGGACTTCTGTTTGACAGAGTGGGAGAATGGTATGTCTGTGAATAGGAACTGAATTTTGTAGAAAATGTCTTTATATAAGAAGGAAAGAATGCATTAGATGAGGGACAGCTTATAGTTATAGGAATACATTTACCTGGGCTGTTATGGTTCTTGCGCAAATCGTAGTGAGATTTGTATTTAGCTTAGTACAGCCAGGGTTTGGGTGAATGTTCCGCACAAACCTGAATGTGAGCTCTGAAGCAAATATTTGCAATAATTCTTAAGGGTGTGTATGGGTGGTAGTTTTGCTTTGAGGGAGGTGTATATGAGTGGATGCTTTGCTTTTGGGGGGGTGATCACGGTAAAGTACTCTAAGACAGAGACTACTGGAGACACTGAAGAGTTTAGGAGATGTATTTGAATAGTCATTAGAATTCTCTAGATTAAGTAAAACTGGAGGTTGGGGATGTAGCAGTGCAGTTTAAGGGAAAGTGATAGTCTGCTAAGTAAGAGGTCAGTAATAAAATATGATAGAATGGTACAAGGAGCAGCAATTTGCTTATAAAAGTTACTGACTGGGGAGAGGTGGTAGAGGGCTAGAGTTTAGGGAAAAAGTCATTTAAATGGAAAAGTGAAAGGACTTGGGTAGAGTAAAAGGATAGTGGTTGTCTGGGATGTACAGAAAGAGGATGAGATGATTAGGTAATATATTGTGGGGAGGATTTCTTTTAACCATCTTGACACTGAGTTGCCAAACCTAGTTGGGTTTGGCTGGAATGGATGAGAGACAGTCTGAGACGATTAAGAGATTAGATAATTATTGTGGGGGAGGAGTTCTGTACTACCTTGATGCTGAGTGGTCAAATCTGTTAGGGGGTGGGAAACGATGGAGAATAAATTTAGAGTAAGAAGGGGTGGCTGGGAAGTGAAGGTAGGGTAGGGGAGTGGAGTGGTCCTGTTCTGTCAAAACACATATTTAGATGAGGAAACAAAACTGCAAAAAATCAAACGTTGAAATGAAGAAAAGGCTGGCTGACTATGAGACTGCTCAAGAACCGATGTTTAAAAAACAATATAATTAAAGAACAGATCATGTACAGAAAACCTGAGATTTTCAGCTGTGTCAGAGAAGCTGGAAGGAACAGACTATATTAATTTTATGAAAGCACATATAAGCAAGCTGGACTGGCATTCCACAGCAGGAGTTGCTAATTGAAAGTACACATCATGTGTATGCTTCAAACCTGGCTATGAAATAGCAACCTAGACCTTTAACAGTAAAAGTGCAATCCCACTAGCATAATTAGTTGGTTCTGATAAAACTGCAACAGAAGGACAATGTATTAAAAGTGGGAGACAACAGAGTGTAGAGAATGATTATTTTCTGTACACCAAGCCGAAGAGGAGTACATTTGTTCCACTTTTCAGGGAATGTTGAGAAGCAGGTGAAAGATTCAAACTGCTGTACCCAGCTATCTTCAAAATATTCATCCCTGGAGGGACAAAATCATTATTGATGAAATATATGCTAAGTAGGAAATGCAAAAGTTTGTCCAACAAAAAGTGAACTGTGAAATAGGAGGAAATTCTCCTTGTTTTTCTGGTAATAAAGATCACAGAGAGTCTGTGCCAATGAAACCATTTCGTATGTCTCATTGGAAGGTGCTTGAGAGAAGTTAAAAAAGCACAAGAGCTGACTGGAAGACTAAAGAGTACATGGAAATGAAGCAAAGACCGGATATGGGAGATGGAGACGAACAGGAATAAAACTAGTAACCTGGAAGTTGGTAAATGTTGGATTACAAAGCAATTATATTTTTGAAACATGTCAGAACAAGAAAAGTTGGAAACATTGGACTTTATTGAACTTGTAGGGAAATCTCAGGTGTATGCCTACTTCATGTCATGAATGTTCAGAAAAATACTTAGGAAGGGGGAAGAGGAGGGAGAAACTTAAGTAAAATACAATCTTAACAGTACTATTTTTATAGTGTACAGTTTTCACTGCATGCTATAAATTAAAGTTTTCTCAGTTATTTTTAAGTGTAATGGGAATACAAGTATAAACAGGAGCTCCTGTTTTTTTTTTTTCCTTTCTTCTTGCTTATCTCTTTTCTCCTGGGTCAGTTTTAAGAAATGAAGGCACCACAGTGTAAAAAAAGAAAGTCTGGTTAAAAGAGCATGACAAAAGAAAAATTACTGTGCTTTTTCTCATTCTTGCAGAGGTGAATGGCTGGATTAAGGACCTTAGCTTGATCAAATAAGTTTTCAGAGAAAGCCAGTAAATGAAAAGGAATATTGAATATTATAAGGCTTTTTTCTAGCAAATAAGTGTATGCTTAGTAGCAATTATGTATCTGGTCCTCAGGTCCCAATGGAGACAATCTCAAAGAGAAACTAGAGATGATGTTCTCAAAGTATTTAGGAGCTTTCCAAGCTGGGAGCACTATACAGATAAGACAAATCCAAACAGCACTTAATAGAAGCACAGGCTGGACTATGCATCTTAGCATGGATAACCTACCTTTCTTTTAGGTTATCTCAAGTCTGTGAATGTGGCTGTCAGTTTGGGACATCTGTCCCTATTTGGAGAGTAAAACTTCAATATTTGAAGATGTACATTGTTTTGTGTGTTAGTATTAAGTTAGTATGTTTTGTTTTTTTTTTTTTATAATAAGTGACACAGGCTCAAATGGACACGTCAAGAAACAAATGTATAAAAGTTCAACCTCCCAAACAGTGTATGCATGTAACACAAAAGCTGGAACTAGACATTTAAATATAAAAGGTGGGCATAATAATTTTTTAATACAATGATGGCTTTGGTAATGTCATTAAATGTCAATGGTCTTAATGATAAATACAAAAATGAAAGAGCAGTGAGCTATGTTAAAATGTGGAGTGCAAATAGCTATGCTATGGAAGACACACTTGGAAAGAACTGAACATGTGAATTTGATTAAAAAAAAAGGTTTTCATGATGGTTATTCAGTGAAATACCTGGAACAAAGGAAAAAAAGTACTACTTATCAATTGCCAGAGCAGCTCCAATATTGATAGAAGAGGATTAAAAAGATAATAATGGTAGATTTGTAGTATTAAGGGGCCACTGGCATGGGAGGAGGATCACCACTGGCATATATTTATATCCCACTTAAAACTGCTATAATGGAGCTTAAGAAAATTCTGGGAGAAATAATTGGCTTTCAGCAAGGAATATTACTTACAGGTGGGGAATGGAATTTGATTTGCAGCGGTAAAGATGGGGCTCAAAAGATAAAGTATAACAAAAGAGGGAAGACTTTTGAAGAAATTCATGAAAATGTTTTGCATGGAAGATGTGAATTTACATATTCCACAATATACAAAAACTGACTAGGCTACACAGAATTTACATTTCACAGGAACACATGCATTTAATTGAAGGTTTTTCTATGTATGCAATAACTACTTCAGATAATGCACCAATAATAACTAAAATAAAAATACAGGTTAATGAAATAAAAACGAGGCACTGGCACTTTATCTGTTAAATACAGAAGAATTTAAGGAATGGATACTGGAAATTATTCAGGAGCTATTAAAGAAGATAGAAAATTCTTCAGAAAATGTAGGCATGGAGTGGGATAAAACAAAAGTGGAGTTTAAAAATAGGTTAGAAATAAAAAATGAGACATGGTTAAGAAGTAACTAATTATTTAGAAGGACTGACAAATGTTAAAGTATTGCAGAATAGGGAGAATCTCACAGAACAAGAGCAGCAGCCAGAGACGTCGGGAGGCATACTCAGTATACACACTTCAGTACAGGGTTTGTGTGAAGGGGTAGCATAAGGCAGTCACTAGGACCCAGGAGAAAAATAAAGACGTGTCTCTCCTTTAAGGAAAGCCATGCGTGTATCGCACGCACGCTAATGCAGATGTAAATTGTATTTCACACACTTGCGTGCAATTTAAAATAGCCGTTCCGCTGAGAGAGAACGTAAGTAAATAAATTGTGTGTGTATGTATGTGCATATATAATTTACAGCAGTGGTTGCATTTTTTTTTTTTTTTTTTTGGTATGACAGAGAAAATGTGTAGGTGTGTGTGGACTGACATGGGTGACTTTAACCAGAACAGTACTGGAAAAAAAAATGAGGAAATACAGCCAGCAAAACAAAAAACGAGAGAAAGAAAAAGTTGTGCAGCCCATCAGTAAAATGATAAACTAATTCAACTGACATTTTTTGAGTTATCAGAAGAAAACACAGCTGGAACATATTCGCCTTTGTCCAGTCCAGACACATATATTAGTTCTTTAGAACCAGTGACACAGATAAAGTGGTATGGTGATTCTTGCAGGAAAGCCTAGTCTTTATTTAGCTGTTTAACAGTTAAAAAGCTTTTTTTAACTTGTAACTGGCCACTATTTCTAGGTTGTTGTGAGGAAAAAATTACAAGACTTCTTGAATGTCCGTTTCTCTCTTATAAATGTGAAGTACCTTTTTGCCAGTAAAACTGGTCTTTGGTAACCTACATATGATTTCTTGGAACATTCTGCAGTAATGAGTAAACCATCATAAAAACAATAAGGGTAAATCTACCTGGCTGAGTATGAAACCTGACAGATTACAGATATTCTCCTTGCTTGGATGGCAGAGGGCAGATGGATACTATATGTGCATGTTGCTAAATTCCCCAGTTTGTCTTCTACTTTCATCACAGTGCTTTCTGTTTTCTTGCACCAAGGTGGTATTTTGACTGGTAATAGTGCATTATTTACAAAGTCTGTTGGGGCTGGTGTTTGGTAAAGGTGTAGGAATTCTTATGCCAGATGTTTTGTGAAAGGAAATAGAAAACAGCCATGTGTTTTAGGATTGACAACTGCTGCTGGTCTAGCTGTAGATTAACTGGGGTCTGCTGAACTGCAGTGTGCCACACATTTTTGGTGATGGTGACAGTTGACTGAGTATTCTGCTTACTGGTATGGCCTTTGTGGGGTTTGACCAGTGTCAATATGCTCAAAAGCTTAGATATTTAAGACAATTCACTTGAATTGCTGTTCGCTAGGTGGTCTTGACTTCTATAATTGGCACTGCAGGGACTAGAAGTGTAGTTATATTTCATGTTCATATCTTTCCAGTAAGTTACATTAGATGTTCATATTGCAGTCCTTTCAATAAAATATTGCCTGCAGGTAGACATCTTGTCCTTGCCTACATTTCATTAACCATATGGACATATTGTTTCCTGATGTCAGGTTACCTTGCATACCATGAACGTTGAATGGAAATAGTACTCTAGTGGGAAGAGTAACCATGAATTTTTTAGCTCTATATCTTGTGAATCTTGGCACTTCCAGGCAGGATTTTTTTTTCCTGAGATTGATAAGCATCATTTTGCCTTTTGCTTTTTAGCAGCCTGTGATTTTTTTGGTTGGTGCTTTATTGAATTAATCTCTTTTCTTCATGCCATGGTGATACCGGAAAAAGTTACCACTGACAGACTTTCTCTTAAAGATTAACATTGTTGTGCCTATTTTGTTTGTGAAAAAAGTTACTGTACTTTAAACTGTGAATGGTGTATAGCATTTTGCAGAAAACAAACTACTTTGTAATACTTATAATTAGTGCTTTCTGACAAATCCCCACACAGAAAAAAGGGCTGCAGAGAATGGAAAACTAAGGTTTGAAAGTGTAAGATTATGACTGCAGGTCTTTGTTTAATGTGAGCTGTGCCTCTTGCACTCATCGTTGGAGGTGGTCAGGTGTCTGCAACTTCTGGAACTTGTTAGGCTTCCAGAATTCCTGTCAGTGGTTTACTTACCTCAGAACCACTTGCTCTCTAGTCCTTTTACCAACTTGCATATACTCTGCTACTTGCTTTTCTCACCTTTTTTGACTTACTGTGACACAGCCTTTGGTCTCTATGATTGCTCCTTACTCAGCATGCAAAAAGAAGAAACATGTTAAAGAGTCGTCAGGCCAGTTATGAATTTGCCATCGACACTGGTGGGTGACTACTGTGGCTGCTTTTTATTCCTCAGACCACCCATCTCTCCCCTCCCCAGTCCTCTTGGTGTTGCATTCTTCACTTAGCTAGGATGAGGATGTGGTAGCTGGGTCCAGTGTACCTAAGGTTAAACATGTTATGGAAAGCATGTACTTAAAACATGACACAAGAAGTTTTTTTTCATCCATTTCCATGGACAGGTCAAATTCACTGGGATTTGTTTAAGTAACTGCCTTTTCGCATCCTTTCGAATCTTAAGGTAAGAAAGGAAGTGTGTTCCCTCTAATTCTGATAGAATTTTTCAGTCAGAAGAGTAAATGTTGAGGAAAGTATTGTAGTGTATTATCAGATTTCCCTGCTGAAGAGATTTCTTTCACTGACATTTTGTCTAATGTGAAAGGTTTTTTTTTCAGTGGGATCAGAACAAGATTTCCATGGCACCGAGAATATATTATGACTTTCTGCAAATGCCCAAGAGTGCTTTTTTCCTCCTGCATTTCTTGCTTTAGAGGGAGTTTGTCTTGCTGTCTCTGATTGGTTGTACACGGTGCCCCACATGCCTATGTACCTGGTTTCTAACCTTAAAGCAGATCCAGCAATGACTTATCTTTATAAATCTGCTGCTAAAAAGGTTATTGCTAATAATCACATACCTTCTGACAAAGATGTGAAAACAAATTATGGAAGAAAACTTATTCTAGTGTTTTAACTTAATGATAGTTTAAAATCCTAAAAGTTACAGTTTTGCTTGTTTTTGAGAATATGCAGAAGTTAATGGTTAACAGCCCTTTCTTCCTTCTGAGGTAAACAGTTCCTTAAATGCTTCTGTGACAGCTGTTTCTCAGGTCACTATTCATATTTTAAAGTGTACTCATGATGCTTGTGCTGCTTCTGTCAGGTTTAAGGTGGTTTTCTCGGGTTCATGGTCAAAATCTTCCTGATGTTAGATCTGAAGTTTTAAATTATGCCTTGGATAATGAGACTGTTTGGCCCCTCTGCATCTGAGGAGTTTAAGAAGTGAGCTGAAAAAGGAAAACAATTCAATGAATGACTCAGTTTTTCAATCATTTTCAGCCCAAATGATAATTTTCATTTTTCTGCTCCCTTTTTCAGTGAGTAGTTAAAGCAGTTAGAAGCCACTGCAAAGGAGGCTACAACCCCCCCCCCCCCCAACACACAAACATTGGCAACCTTTCTTTGTTACTGAAACTTCATCTTCCCTTTTGGAATCAGATTGCTTCAGACAGTTGCTTCTGAAGGTAATCCTATGAGGGAATTGTTGGCAGTGGAAATGTTTACCTCCTTTTCAGGTTTTCCTCCTGCCCAGAGAACCAGACACCTCAATTTCCTCCCATTCTACACAAAATGCTGTCTCTGGCAGTCATGGAACCAGTGTGTGTCTATTTTCTAGGCAAATGTTATTCCAAATTTTTTCTAGTTCTCAAACCAAAAGGGTCCTGGAGGCCAGTGCTGGATTTTTCTGGTCCAAACTCTCTTGTCAAGACTACAAAGTTCAAGATGTTATCCCTTTAATATCTTATACATATAATCCCTCCTCTTGCTTTCAGGGTGAAGCTGGATCAAAAAGACTTTTCTATTGGTGAGGATTTCTGGCATTTCTTAATATTTGTTGTGTCTGGCTTACATTATCAGCTCTGTCTTACTCTTTGGACTCTCCACTGCACCAAGTGTGTTCACTAACTGTCTAGTTCTAGTCACTGCTTATTGCAGACTTTAAAGCATTCACATTTTTCTACATCAGGATAATTGTTGTATCTTTTTAAAAATTTACCAGCTGTCAGTCTGTAGAAGTTGTTCACAAACCTACTGAATCCTGGCTTTCATATCAACTTGCAGAAGTTTTATCTCATCCTTTCCTTGGGAGGGTGGCCTAATGGTTAAGGTGTTTGAGTCTCACAAGGGATACGTGGCTAGGCTTAAAATGGCTTGCAAGAACAATTAGCCTAGTACTAATCTATGAACATAATCTAAGAATGGTTTTATTGGGATGTTTGACAGACTTTGCCTTGAGAAGAGCTTTTATTCCTCCAGAGAAAGTAGAGATGTTTCAGCAGTTCTTACCAAGATTTTCCTTGTCAAGTTCAAGCATCTGCAAGGGAGTTTTTCAGGATGTAGGCTACATGACATCAGTGATACTCATATTGCCCTTTGCAGACTATGCATCAGGAGAATGCAGTGGTACTTGATGTAGAAGATTAAGGAGCCGTTTCTTGTGGTCTAGGGTTCAATTCCCTCAGCCTTCATTGCCTAACTGTATTTGTGTGATTCTGAGCAAGTCACTTAACCATACTGTGCTCCCTGACTTAACCTGAATAAAGTCCATAAAGATCAGTACACTACCTTCATTAATAAATGTAAAATAAAATGAATGCCTCTGATCATTCTGGCCTCAACATCCTCTCCCTTTGCTTTTAAAAAAACCCTGGACTGGAATCTATAAAGAGGTACATTGGATGGTGGATAGACTATGTAGCTTACAATCCAGCTCTTCCTTCCTCCTTCCTCATTTCCTACCCCCTGTCGAGTCAGTCACTGCAAGCTATTCAGATCTGGTGTAGGGAACATTTTCTAATGTGGTCAAAGTGCAAGCTGCTTGGAATCCTGTGGACAAACAGAAGCATATAAATGTCAGAGAGACAGCAATAGTCAATGTATTGAATGCCTTGAATTCCCTCTGATATTTAGACCCTCTGCAGGTGTACACACAGCACCACACAGAGGTATCAGATATTTACCGTTTTTGCAGACTGGCTGATAGTCTGGGAGGTAGCAATTCAGCTCTGACTCTTAGAGTTTCATACATGCCATCAGAGCAACAACTGTTCCACACAAGCTTAGCAGAACCCCATATATGAAAATGTCATCCTGGAGTCTTCTGAGACTTGATCCAGCAGTGAGGAACACCTCCAGTTGATGTGTTTGTCTCCTTTCAGAACAGACAGCTAAAGAAATTCCACACTGGCACTTCTTGAAAACAGACGTGGAAGACATGCATTCTTTTTTTCTGAAAATGTGCAACAGGTACCCAAGGAGATGAGAAAATCTACTAAAAATCATGCGTATGTAAGTGGAAAAAATGTTTTTATTTGGTGACCATCAAAGAAACAACATCCTGGTTCTTGATTGATTGTATGAGTTACTGTACAGTGGCCTGTCATTCTTCTATCGGGATACATTTGCTAGCCATTTTCTGTTTGCCTACCCTTTGATATCTCCTTTCTAATGCTGAATTCAAACAGTTTTTAAAAAATGTTTTTACATACTCACCTATCTAGGAAACAGGATGGTGCCTCCTTGGATTCTTCATTTTTTGCACAAAAAGCTTACTGTTTCTACAGTTGTACCAGCTGATGTAGCTAATTTAAGGTTCTTAAATTAGAAGACTGTGGTCTGTGTCACTATATGAGAGAGTAGTTATGTGTATGGAATGTAAACTAGCCGTGTGTTGATGTATGAAGTAGGGGATGACTGTGCTGCTGTGTGTGAGAAGGTAGGAAGGAATGTGTGTGTCTTTAACATAACTCTCAACTGTCCAGATTTAGCTTCATAGTTTTGGTTTGTTTCTCATAAAATTTGTGTTTTCTGGAAAATCACAGAGGGAATAAGTCACTAAATAATGACATTTATTCATATCCTTCAGAAAACATATTCTAGCACAATTCCTGTTATTCTAGCAATTTTCTAAGTTTAAAATAAAAATATTTAAAATCTATCCCTGACATACCTCTCAATTGTCCAGATTTTCACAGAATGTCCAGATTTTGCCTCAAATTTTGTTCCATTTCCCCTAAAATTGGTGGTTTTGCGAATTACTGGCTAACCATTGAGGACTGAAGTGAGAAAATAATGCAGACATTTGAGTTTCCAACTCCATATCCTTCAGAAAATTCACGTTAATGCAAAACCTGTAATTATATCAACTTTCTAATTCTGTAAGAACAATATTTAAAATGTTTCCCTATTTTTGGTCCTTTGTTCCCCCATTACTACTAGTTTTGTCCAGATTTCTTGCTTGAAGTGGTTGAGAGGCATGATCCCTATTTTGGGCCATTGTATTTCCATTATTTCAGACTGTGTCCAGATTTATTGCACAAAGAGATTGAGACATATGCGTACCGCTCAACTGTCCAGATTTTTGCAGAATGTCCTGAATTTTGCCTCATATTTTTTCCTGTTCCTCAATATTTGTGGTTTTCTGGCGAATCACTGAGGATTGAAATAACTAAATGTCATGCATTTGAGTTTTATACTTCATTTCCTTTAGAAAATGCATGCTAAGACAAAAGCTGTTATTCTAGCAACTTTCTAAGTCTGTAAGAGCAATATTTAAAATCTGTCCCAATTTTGGGGCCTTTGGCCCCCATTATTTTAGGCTTTGTCCAGATTTCTTATACTAAGAGTTGAGAGGTATGGAGGTATGGTGTGTAATGCTCTAGTTAAAGGGGAGGGCAGGTTAGTCAAATAACTTGATCAGGCTTGATCCTGTAACTTGGTTACAGGAGACAAGAGCCTGAATCCTCTACACCAACTAACAGACTCCTGACGGAATTGTGAGTTTGAATTTCAGTACATTTTCAGGGAACAGAGTTTCAGTGCATTTTCAAGGGACTGAGTTTCATTTCATTTTCATGGAATTGTGAGTTTCAAGGGAAGATAAGTTTACTGTTGCTCATGCTAAGTCTGTTTTCAATGGTACAACAAACTGTTATGTTGAGCAAATGGCAGTCACTGTTTGTGTTGTAGAATTTGAAAGCAGTGTTAGTATCATAATTGCTTTGGTGCAGAAGGCTGTGGATTCTACTTCCACACCATGTAGATGAAGTGCTGATATTGCAATGCCATTTTGATTGCTGATTATTTGGTGCATTTTAAGGAGTGGCTAGTAACTATGAACTTGTCACTTTGTCAGTCATTTCGTATTGAAATATTACCACCTTACCATTTTTTTAATGTTACATAGGCAATTAATTCTTCAAGGGCAGCAGGCACTGAATTTGTAGATGAAACATTGAAATGTAAAGTTGTTTGCCAGTAGCAACCCTCTTTGTTACAGATCTCTTATGTGGAAGTATTTGGATGAAATTTTACTTCTGCAGAGATTGTGCTTATTGAGTAATATTGGTGGATTGTAATGACAGAAACTTGAGTGGCCTTTTATGGTTGAAATTTTCTGAAATGGGTAGGTTTGTCATTATTGGTTCATATATTTTGTTTCATTGCTTACTAGAATAATGTTCATAACTACAAATTTAAAACACCATTGTAACAAAAGGTGCTGTATTACACAAATAATATAATTTAATAAATCAGGAAGCTGAATCAAAGAATGAATGTGCATGGCTTTATAAATGTGTGCAAGGAGCCTATGGTTTGAAAACAGCTCAAAGGTCAACTTAATCCTCCACTGGCCAGATGCATTTTATTTTAATGTAGGTTTTCATGCCATTTCAATGAGTATGAGTTCCAAGGACAGAGACGTTTACTGCTCATGCTAAGTCTGTTTTCATTGTGGGACTGTTTGTTTAGCAAATGGTTATCAATGCTTGTGCTGTTTATTTCAATATCTGTAACCATTGTAGAAGTAAATAATAAAACAGGTTCCTTGCGTCTTTATTTAAAATATCAATGATAATTCTTTCCATTGCTTTACATGCAAGGCTAATCAGACTTATTATCTATAGTTATCCAGGTCAGTAGAAGGCCTAACCTTGTGCTAAGGATTAACTGTTGCAGTACTCCATTCACTAAGAATGAAGTCAAATAGTAGGCTAATGCTGAACAGTGATTTTAGAGTGTTTGATATCTCACATTTCATGCTATCCAAGAGGTATCCCAGGATATTATCAGGGCCCATTGATGTAGTATTCTTTGCCTTGAAGAGTACATTGAAGCCTTGTTTGCTAGTGATAGCCAGGAGCGTTATGGTTGGGGGGGGGGTCACCTGGGAGGTATTGACGGGAAGAAGGGGTGAAATTATGATTAAATTTATCAGCCATCAGGTTTGCTATATCCTGTGATTCCTTTTAAGTAGTACCTTTGAGGTTGTGGACAAAGCTGATAGAGGCCTTGTGTTTATCCTTTGCCTTTGAGGATATTTCAAATTTGGCTTTGGTGGGCTTGATAAGATTTCTGAGTTGATTAATTAGTTTGAGGGGTTTCTCACCTTGCTGGATATTGCACTTCCTAGTTTTGGCCATGGTTTTCCTCCTTTTGTCATACAACTTGTTAATATCGTGATTCCACCAGGTGGGTTTGTTATTTGAGTTAGTTCTCTGCTTATTCATTGTGGGTACAGCTACCTCAGTGCAGCTGTTTACATGACGGTATAGGGATTCTGTAAACGATTCCATACTGGTAGCAGAGTTCACATGGTTTGGGGAGATGGAAATTTCACCATTGTAAAAGTCACTAGTTGGAGGTTTGCTTTGGAATAATTCCTAAATGTTTGAGGATTAAATGGCATCCGCTTGTGACAAGTGTCTGAACAGGTACATACCAAAAGGGGCATTATACTCAGTGATTGGTCTAATGAGTGCCAAGTAGAGGTGAACAGTTATGTGCTTGGATCTTAATGATATACCTTTAGATATAAGCTGTACAATGAAAAAGGATTTCCTTACAATAGTGAATACGTGGTGATCAAGGGACAGCTCATTCTGACATAAGTTCCCAGAAGAGACGAGTTAGGCTTATGTGTATATAATTGCCTCAGCCCATTGACGTCTCATGTTCATGCAAGGGAATGTCTGTTGCAGTCTTTCATTCTTCCAGCGCAAAACCTATTTTGAGATTGGTATTGAATAGCCTTTGTAGGGGGGTTGACATATCCAGTCTCAACAGACATTATGTTCTTGGCCTTAGGTGCTAACTTCAGAAGTTATTGAGAGATCTGAGGGGGTTATAGATGCAGGTATTTGATGTGAGAATATTGGAAGATTGGGGAGGGGATGAAGTTCAATCTGAATTAGTTGGTCAGTTGATTGTCTATATCCAGTGATGCAAATATGTGACATCATTTATTATTAGCTCACTGTAGAGACAGTCATTGTTTGAGATTTCTAGCACAGTTAAAAAAATACTTTGTGGTTATCTTTCACCTGGGTTTATATTTTTACTTCATATTAGGCTTTGGTTGATTTAATCACAGTTCTGAATTCCTTGTTTAGTTTAGCAAGAATGTTTTTTGGCTTTCTGACAGTTACATTTAGTTTTGTATGCAGTGAGTATTTTTTTTTTATTTTATTGTGCTGCCCATAGGGCTTTATTTTTAAATTGAGTGCTGTATTTATTTCTGGGGGGGTAGATGTGTTTATCAACTATTTAGGTATGCATAGAGCTTGGCAGTAAATTATTCTGTACAGTGGAAAGTTTGAAACAGGCTTAGTAGATGGACCCCATCCCCAACTAATGCCCTCTACCCAGCATAGTCAAAAAACAGCACTACTCAGATATGTGCACACAAGATCACTTACACTAACTTACAATGAGGCTGTGAATGGTGCAATAATTGTTTCAACATTTTTCACAATCAAACCTGAGTGTCTTCATTTGTTCTTTCAGCATGTAACAGCAAAGAGCTATACATAAAGTTACTATGTTTTCATTTTTTGGGAGGGTAGGGAAGCAGCCTGCATTTGCAGATACACTTTTTGTCTTTAGAAACTGTTGTCTTCTCAGCATATTGGGTGGTATCATGTCAGCTTTGAACATTAAGCTTTGGGCAAACTTATTTCTTCCTTGAATTTCTTTTCATTTCTTTCCAATAATTTTGTTCATATTATTACTGGGTCATAAGAATAGGAAAACTCCATAAAGCACCTTAGGGCATGTACCGTTCCATTGGTTCTGAGGCCTAGAGTAATTTTCTTGTTTAACCAATTTCCTTTCAGCAAAGGCTTCAGATACACATGTAGGGTAGTAAGGATGTAAATTTCACCTGCTTTAGTTTTTACTTGATTGACTGCCATGGGTACATCTTCATTTATGGTCAGTGGCAGTATGACTGAGCCCAGTTAAAATGTATTTGTTGTTGGGAATGTAAGGTTTGCTATTCCAAAGGCTTAGTGTGAGTGTAGTCCATAGAAGTGAAAAGCTATTGCCAGGTGACCCATGCGAGTGGAAGGGAGATAGTTGTGGCTCACAGCTTGGGTGTTACCTAGGGAGACCTCTATGTGTTATACCTACAGTGCACAACACTGTGGAGCATGTGTTGTCTAGAGCCTGCCGGTCCTTTAGTCGGCAGCACTACTGGAGCTCTAATGAGCCACTACAAGGGTTAAGGGAAGAAGAGTAATTTGGGAAGGGCAAACTGATCTCTCCTAGTGTGAATGGAAAGGTATTTTGTTTTTTGACTTACGGAAGATGCACCTTTGGAATGAAATGTTCAGGCATCATGTAAGTAATTACTACCCTGACATATACTTGCCAGTTACCTGTTCGGAGATCAGCAATATGAAGGGAATGGTCAGCCGTGTTAATGTGGGTGTGGCTTGTGGAGGGGGTAGCAGTCCTGGAGCTATAAGTACAAATTTGAAAATCCTGGCTACACCCCTGGCAGCAGCAACTGCAGAATGCTAAACAGAAAATAAGGGATTACCTCAATAGTATGCACAAGTTTAGAATGATTGCTGCTAAGCAACTGTTTTTGATAACTCAAGAGCACAAATAATAACTTATGCAACAAAAAGTAGAAAGGGCTGTTGTCAAGCTTAGAGAGCCTACAACAAAGAAGGTAACAAGAGATCCTGTAAAGGTATTAGAAATATGTTGGATATTCTATGAAAGTCTTTATAAAGCAGAGAAATATGGAAACCAAGAAAAGGTACAAAAAGAATAATTAAATCTGCCAAGATTAGAGGTAGATGAGGCCCAGTTACTGCAAGGATAGGAAGAGATGAGATAAAAATGGTGATATATAACCAATCAAGTCCTCAAGAATAGATGGTATTCCTGTAGAAGTTTGGAAGCTAAGAGAGAGAAAAACTGAAAGATCGAGAAGGTTTTGTATCACAGTTTTTAAGAGAAGTACCAACATCCTGGAAGAAAGTGGTGCTAGCTGTAATACCTTAAGAGGGTAAATATCCATCAGATCCTGTTTCATACAGGCCCATTTCAATACTACACCATGATTATAAAGTTTTTATGTCTACAAGAATGGCAAAAGGGATGCCAAAATTGACAGATATGGGTCAATGGGGTTTTGTGGAGGGGGAGCCAAACATTTGACAATATTAACAGAACACTGATGATCCAGATGGAAGCAGAATGTAAGAAAATACCACTGCTGTTGGTGGGTCTTGATGCAGAGCAAGTATCTGATAGACTAAGCCAGAAGTCTATGAATCGGGCAATGGAAGCATTTGAATTCCCTGATAAAATTATAAGGTCGATTAGGAGGATATGTGAGGTACTGGAGGTAAAAATCTTACTGCGTGGGTTTCTCTCTGATAATTTCTGTTGAGCAGAGGAACCAGGAAGGGGTATCCTCTCTCCCCTTTGTTACTTGCATTATATTTAGAAATGTTAGCAAAGAAAATAAGGGACTCAGAAATTCAAGGATGTAATTGGTATGTTGGTCAAGAAAAGCTGTCTCTATTTGCAGATATTTTACACTGGATAGAAAATGACATTACAGTGTTGTAAAACATGTTCAGACAATTTCAAATCTTTTAGGGATACAATATTAATGAAGGTAAAACAAAAGCAATAGTGGTAAATTATGTACCCATACATGAACTGGTTCAACAATATCCACATTTATGGGGACATGATAAAATTAAGTACTTAGGAGTAAAGTCGTTCGGCTTTTCCCGGTTAGGGGTTGCCACAGAGGAACTCCTGTTTGGTAATGATTGGCAGTGGATTTTTACAGTGCCGAGTTGCCAGCCCGACGCCCAACCTTCAAAGAAGGCACAGCCATTCACGCACGCATGCACCTACCTGCATGTCTTTAAACATCACTCGACCACAGGGAGGACATGCAGACTCCACACAGAAGGCACGCCAGTCGAGAATCAAACAGGAGAACCTCTTGCTGTGAGGCGACAACGTTAGCTGCTGCACCACCATTAGGAGTATGGATTAAAAATGATTCTGATGCAGCAGCTAAGGATATGTGCGAAGAGACTACGCAAAAGATAATACAAAATCTGAGAAAATGGAAGCTCTGCTATATGACTGCAGTTAGTAAGATCTAAGCAGTTAAAATATTTTTAGCCCTTTAGTCTTATACACATCAGGCATATTTTTCTCAACCACAGGAAACGTTGTGGATAGCAATTAATAAAGAGCTGAAGAATTTTATCTGGGAAGGGAAGATGGCAAGAGCAAGGCAGGCTGGGATTACTCAATTTGAAGGAGTATTTCAGAGCTACAAAGTTTAGGCTCCTATACATAGCACAAGCAGAAATCTATAATTCAAAGTGGAAGGGGATGATGAAATGGGAAGCTCAAGAAACAAGCAGAGACTGGGATTTTGGATGCAGACCTTTAAGGATAATAAACAATAATCATACAGATTATTATATTTATAAAGTAGCAGAAAGTATTCCTAGATCTAAGCCAACATGGGAATGGAGAACGGAGATAATGGCAGTATGGATGACTGCAATTAGGAATACAGACAGTAGGCAAGAAGGAGCTGGAATTAATTGGAGAAAAATGGCAAAGGAACCAAGATATTGGGAGCAAATGACTAGAGAGGGAAAAGTAATAGAATGGGAAGACACAAAGAATTTATTTGGACTGCAAGTTAGAGATTGTCTTCCCTATCAAAGTTTTATATCAGAGTATAGGCAGACAGAAAGAAATAGGGAGGTCCTAAATGAAAGACCAGCATATGTAGATGTTTTAGTAGAATCTAGAACAGAAGATACCATTAAAAAGGAACAATTAGTAGGGCATATAAAATATTGAATAAGAGTCAGAGCAGGTTAGAAAGGATTGGTAAGAGACTAGATAAGTAATAGATAAGTAATTCACAAAGTAACAATGGTATGTGTGTGTATATATATATATATATATATATATATATATATATATATATATATATATATATATAGTCTGTGTATGTCTCCTAGATGTTCAACAAAATGTAGAAAATTTAGGATTTGTGCTTAGAAATGTTCATATAGATATTTTTATATCCCAAGTAGACTCCATAGAATTTTTCCTCTGGTAGACAGCAAATGTTAGAGATCTGATGGGGAAGAAAGAGGTAATTGGGAACGTGTTTTCTGGGAGTGTAATAACTTGGCAAACTTTAAAGATTCCCTTCAGATTACTTTATCAGAGATATTGAGTGAGCAAATTACAGTAACTTGGGAAATGATTCTTCTGAGCTAGAATACAGAATCGGAAATGCCTAGACATAGAAAGGCCTTGCTGATTCTGATTATGGTGGGTCCAAAAAAGTAATTACTAGAAAAATCAAAATCTAAACCAATTGCACTAGAAGTAGTGAATATAGTAACAGATAGAACTGGAATTGGGATCTTTAGAAAGGGGTAGCAGCAAATTACATACGAAAAAATGGAAATTGTTGGAAAAATACATACATGGGAGGAATGAGGTTTAAAAGCTAGGATTTGAATGAGCTATAAAATGTTTGAATGACAATGATTGGGTTGATTATAAATGATGTATAATGTTTGCAGCTAAAATTATGTCAGTATGGCTTGTGATGTAAAATGCTAGCAACTGGGATTGTCTCAATATGGTTTATTTTCATTAATATAAATGTATGATTGGCTATGCTGTACGTAATAATTTAATAAAGTGGTTTCTTGTTTAAAAAAAGGTACACAAGATGTCTATGGACATCCAAGGTATGGAATATCCTTTCTCCCTCATTTTTTGGTTCAGGAAAGAAAATGTAGAGGTGGATTTGTTTGGCTTTAAGTAAACATGGATACCACTTTACGGATAAAAGAAAGATTAGTTCTCAAAGAAAGGCTCTCCCCAAGGAAAATGAGGAAGGGCTGACAGCATAAGAGCTTGCAACTCCAGATACGTTTCGTGCAGAGGTCAGAGCAATCAGTAAAACTGTTTTCCATCTTAAGAACCTTAAGTCAGCCAGAGTACCTGGTTTCAAATGAAGCAAGTGTTAGCTTCTCTAACACAAGATTAAGATCCTAGTAGGGGCCACTGGTTTACCTGGACCCCTTTCAAGAATATTTTGACAAGGGACTGCCTTGAAAGAGGAGGATCAATAGGCAGACTTGCTGAAATGGCTGATGAATTAACCTTGAAAGAGGAATAAGCAAAGCCATAGGATAGTTACTCACACAAATATTGTAAAACAAGAAAACAACTAGCCCCGAATGGCTGATGGTTAGGTTGTTGGCACCAACTAGAACCTTTTCCATTTAATATGTGATTATCTAGTAGCAGGCTTACTTGTCTCCACTAGTACCTGCTGCACATCACCAGAAAACAGCTGCTTAAAGGAATTAACACCTTATCATTAACACCTTATCATCCAGGCAGACAACTGAAGTGACTGATGCTGGGGTGCATCAGAAACAATACTCTTGTGTGAACAGATCTATTCTGTGTGGAACCTTGTGGTAATTACCTCTGGCCATTTACAAAAGAAGGGAGAACCACAACTGCCTGGGCCAGAAGGAAGTCACCACAATGATCTCAGGGGATTCTTTCTGAAGCTTCATAAGTACAATGGGAGTCAGTGGAAAGGGTGGTAAGGCATACAGGAACATTCTTGTCCAAAGAAAAGGCACGTCTTTTTGACCTTCTTGCGTGTAGTCCTGGAAAATAATTTTGTGATTTGATTGTTCAGAGATGAAGTAAAGAGGTCTACCTGTGGAACTCCCCACAGATAGATCACACCATGGAAGACCCAAAATTTGTATCCACTTTTGAGAGTCAACCCTGAGCCTGCTCAGCTCCTCTGTCACACAGTTTTCCTCTGACAGAATGCATGATGCCTGTAGAGTGAAATTGTGCTGTGAAGCTATATCCCAAGCTAACATGGCTAGTCTGCAAAGGGGGTACAATATAGCTCCTTTTTGCTTGCTCAAGTACCACATAATGATAGCATTGTCTGTAAACATTTGGAGAGGTCCTGGGGACCAAAATAGTTCAGAGAGTTGTTGTGTGCCTTGATCAGTACAAGCATCTCCTTGACAATTATGTGCCGGCAACTGTCCCCCACCTCCTGCATTTCTATTCCTCTTAAAACGGTTATCAAAGCAAAGTTCGAAGTGTCTGTGCTGACTGGCTGCTTTGGAGCAGGAACCCACCTCCTGCACTTCTATTCCTTCTGAAACTGTTATCAAAGCAAAGCTTGAAGCGTCTGTGCTGACTGGCTGCTTTGGAACAGGAAGGGTTGGAGATTTAAGGATATCTGTTCTCTCTACTAAAAAGTTCTCTTCTGACTAACACCAGTAATGGGATCTGAAAAGATAAAGGGTCTTGATGCTGGGACCAAGGAAATTTCAGATACTACTGTATCTTTCCTATGCCGAGTCTTGCCAGGGAGAATTATGAGAATCAAAGATGCCAAGAGACAAAATCCTGAGGTATTCCCTTGCAGTGACCGAAGGCTGAGTGGAAAACCTTAGAAATACACAAAGATCTATTAACTCAGGTGTCCAGTTGACATCCCAGGAACACAATCCTGTAAGAGGGAGTCAAGAAAGACTTTTGAATGTTCTCTTAGAATCCCAGCTTGTGCACAAGATCACTTCCTCTAAGAGGGAGATTCACAACTTTTTAAAAAAGACTCTGCAAAGATAAGCAAGTCATCTAAATATGGAAAAATGTAGATGCCCTGTAGCCTGCAATGCACTATAATTGCAGCAACACCCTGTGAATACTCTTGGTGTAGTGGACAGCCCAAAGGGTAAGGCAGAGAAATGATAATGTGATGGAAGCACACAATCTTAAGAAATGCCTGATGTCTGATGAATATGGATGTTATTGATAAGCATCGTTTAAGACTAGTGTTACCAGAAAAGTTGAAAGAGGAAGAAGAGGTAACAGGTTGTGAAGTGACATCATTCTGAACCTGGCATTATCAGAAACAGTTTTAGGAAAGAGCGATCTAGAACTGGTCTCCAAACATCATCTTTGGTACTAGGAACATCCTTGAATAAAACCTCTTCTCCACCCTGGAAGGAGGAACTGGCTCCATCACTTTTTGTGACAGCATGTGATGAACAGGAGGAAACAAGAGTCTGACCTGCAGGATGAGGAATGACCCCTTAGGAAAGGAGGAATTTCCTCCCACTGCCATCTGTAAGCCTGATGAATGACTTTCAGAGCCCATTTGGCTGAAACAATCAGATGCCAAAGAGAAAAATGGAGCTTTTAGACTGTCCTCTTTCAGAAAGTGACCCGCAAGGTCTCCAACAGTCATTCAGACTTGTTGGGCTGTCCTTGGCTTTGGGAGATTTGAGACTTTTTTGAAATCCCCTTGTTCTTCTTAAATGTCTGTTTACTTGAACTCTGTTGATTACTTTTCACCAAAATTGGATGAGAAGAAAGAAAATCCATTGGACAATTTGGAAAGGGAGGGCTGAAATATCATACAGATTTCCTGGATCAGCTTGCCCCTTTCATGACACTTTTTGATCACCTATGCAACAGAAAAGTACTAAATCTATTTTCAAGAGAGAGATAGAGTTTAAAATCTAATTTTTACATCCGGGAGATTCTGAGAATGCATCCAAGCAAACCTCATTAAAACAGGACAAGTGGGCATAGCCCTGGAGGAAGTATCAACACTCACACACACACTGCAAAGAATGAGTAGTGACCTGTGCAAAAGAAGAAACTAATTTATTTAAAGCAATTTCTTCATCATAAAGAAAAAGTATAGATGAAATATTTCTCACACTTTCACAATATATCAGAGTAAACTAACATGAGCCTGACAATTTAAAATTCTGAAAATCAATTGGAATTAACTGTTTAGCAGTAGTGGAGTCAACCAAGACTTGGGAAGAATGTATAAAAACGTAAAAGACTAAGCAACATTATACATCCTATCTGCTTTTTTTAGGGACAGCTGGCTGAATATCAGGACCATGCAGGTAGTAAGACACATCCTTTAAAGCAGACAGGACAAGAGGAATGGGTGTAGGTTCTGGAAAATCCTTCTGTAACAACTCAAAAGTATTTTCTGAGGGATTAAGAAACCTCAGTGCGCTCCCACTGAAAACACTGGGACAATCTAGCAATAATGTCAGAGAAAGAGAACCCCCCCCCCCCAACAGGAAAAATCAGAAGCTGAGTTTTCCTCAGAGTCTGAATCAGAAATCTGAGGACAAAACCCAGAATCCCTCCCTGCATCTTCCTGCTCAGATTCAGAATCTTGAATCTCTTTGGGAAAAGAGGCATCCCTCTTTCTTTTACCACAAACTACTCTATAAGAAGGATCAATAGTCTAAATTAAACTCTAACCCAGTCCCAGTTAACTACTCCTATCCAAAGAAATTTGAAGTGGAGTAAATAAATGCTTGTTTTTCTGCTTCATTTTGACAGGGAAATTGGGCCAACCATGTTATTAATGACAAAAAAGAAGTTATGTCTTACCATAACGTTCCATCTGTGTTGATCTTCCATTCATCACTGATGGGTTCGGTTCCGAGCCCTCAGAACCGAGTCGGCCTAACACCAAGCTCGCGTACACCAAAAACCCTCGAGCTAAGCTGCTAACCACAATGCCCATCTCCCAGTTACCTCAGATAGAAATTGCATGAAACATATAGAAGTAAAAAAAAAGCAGAGGCCATTTTTGCGCAAAACCCCAGAAAACACCACAAGGACCCATAAGATCCACCAGGAGCCTTTGGTGGGGGACATAGGGTGGGATGTGATGGATGGAAGAAGATCAACAACACAGATGGAACGTTATAAGACATAACTTCTTTATCTGATGATGTTAATCATCTTCCCATTCATCACTGATGGGACAGAATCCCAAGCTACTTGAAAACCTGGGTGGCCCTTATGGAAGAACATTCCTGAGTACCACTGATACAAAGGCTGCTCTTCCCCTGGAGACCATGTCCAATTTGTAATGTTTGATGAAAGTGTGAGGTTGAGCCCGAATGGCTGCTGCGCAAATGTCGTCCATAGAGGCTCTGGAGTGAAAATAACAGAAGTTGCTATGGCTCTCATTGAATGTGCTTTGATGTTGACAGGATTAAGAGTAAAAAAGGCAATACAATCTCTGAGCCATTTTGATAAAGTGACTTGTGATATGGCACATCCCATTTTTGGTTCAAAAAAAGGAGATGAAAAGTTGATCTGACTTGCGGATAGATTTAGTCCTATCCAAGTAAAAAAGTAATTGTCTATGTACATCCAATGAATGTAGAATGTATTCTCCTTTATTGGAATAATTTGGGAAAATACTGGGAGCTCATTGAACTGGTTCACAGAGAAATCAGAAATCACTTTGGGGAGAAAAGCTGGATTAGTACAAAGAGATACTCTGTCTTTATGAATGATTAAATACGGACTCTTGATGCATAAGGCTTGCAATTCTGATATCCATCTAGCTGATGTGACAGCCACTAAAAATAGAGACTTCCATCACAGAAATTTAAGCTCACATTTTGCAGCAGGCTCAAAAGGGGGTAAAGAGAGAGACTAATACCAGAGAGAGATTCCATGCTTCTAAAGGCCACCTGGTTGGGGGTCTGCTATGAAAAACTCCTTTGAGAAAGGTCTTGCATATGTGGGTGGAGATAAGTGGAACACCTTCTAAACCGTTATGAAAACTAGAAATAGCTGCCAAGTGGACTCTAACAGTAGAAGCTGATGCTCCATTCTCAAAAAACTTAGAAAGGTATTGAAGTATAACAGATACAGCAGCTGAGAAGGGGGGGTCTAACATCTGTTCTTTAGACCAGAGAGCGAACCTTTTCCACTTATCTCTGTAGAGTTTTCTGGTGGATTGCTTATGGGAGCCCAGAATAATATTGCAAACAGGTGAGAAGAGGATTTCCTGCCTGGTGACGGAAGTGGATAAACCAAGCTGTCAGATTGGGAGTTGACAGATTTGGGAGAGTCAACCCTTGGGGGTGAGAGATTAGGTCCAGACGAGTGTCCAGGATCCATGGAGGTTGTAACAGGTGAGGCCAGCGGAAGAGGAACCACACTTGTCAAGCCAGAATGGGGCAATGAGGATCACCTTGCATCTCAACCGAATTGCTTTCTTCAAAAATAGAGGTATCAAGGGAATTGGAGGATAAGCATAGAGGAGACCCGTGGGCCAATTGTGAGTCAAAGTGTCTCCGGGGACTCCCCTTCTGGGGGAAAAAGGGCAAAGAAGCTGCTTCATTTGTTGTCTGAAGGGGAAGCAGAGAGATCGCAGCAAGGCTGGCCCCATCAACTGAAAATTTCTGCTGTCACATTTGGATTGAGAGACCACTCCTGTGGAAGGAGAAGACATCTACTCAGCCTGTCCGCAATCACATTGGAGCTCCCCGGGATATGCGTTGCTATAACAAAGCAGTTGGAAGCCATCTCCCAGTGGCAAATTCTCATGGCCTCTTGACACAGGGGGTAGGATTTGGTCCCCCCTTGTTTATGTCCAGATTACTGACATACTGTCTGATTGAATCACAATTGTTCTCGATGGAAGGAGTGGATGTAATGCCTGCAATGCCAACAGCACCACTCAACTCCAGAACATTGATATGCAAAGTTAGCCTCTAAGGTGGACCACGTGCCTTGGACGGTCTATCCCTGAAAATGGCCCCCCACACTATCAGGGAAGTGACCGTGGCATTGGGTTGAGGGATGTGGAAGGGGCGACACCAAAGCTTTTCGTCTGGCCTCATCCACCAGAGAAGATGTTGCTTGCAAGAGTTGGTAATGAGGATCTGTGAGTTTAGGGGGTGAAGATTTGCCAACCATTGGGACAATAAGAGCCATTGCAACAGTCTCATATGTAATCTTGCCAGAAGAACAATCGGAATGGCCACAGCCATAGACTCCAGAGCCTGGAGAACTTCTCTTGCGGACACATTTCTTTGACAGAGTATCACTTGTACTTGCAATCTTAACCTCTGAAGCCTGTGAGCTGGTTGAGATACCAGGCATGTTCGAGTATTGAAAACTGCCCCTATAAACTCCAGTTGTTGGGTAGGATGTAAATTGGATTTCTCCCAATGGACTGATGCCTAGAGACTCCTCCAGTGAGTGTGTGTAACGGACAGCTATGGTCAGGAGATGCTTGGTGCGGGCGGAGAGGAGCCAGACGTCTAAATATGGAAACACCTGGAATCCCTGAAGTCTCAGATGAGCTGTCACCACTGCTAGGCATTCTGTGAACCGTTGAGAGACCGAATGGCAGAGCTCTGAACTGGTAATGACTGGCTCCTAGGCAAAGCAAAGCACTGATATCAACCAAGATAAATCCAAATGAAACGAGAATAGTTGAGTGAAAAACCTTTATGATAACAACAAAGCTTTCAGGTTAAAAAAACCCTTTCTCAATGTATAACAACAGGTAAAGTTAAAAACGCCCATATAAATACAAAAAGGAAATCATGTGACCTGCAGCCATGGTCAGATGATTAACAATAATCTCACAATTGTAGCCAATGATCAAAATACATCTAAAATACATATCATGAATTTATAAACAACATCAATTCTTGGTTGCATTACATACACAATAATAAAATAATACAAAATAATATAAATCACTTCAGTATAGTTTGCTTTATTCTTGTTAAAATAGGTTTTAGTGATACAGTTGCATTTAAGCCAGGAGGTGTGTCAGCTGAGAGTCTCACTATCCACTCATATTCTCTAAGGTCTAGGAGATTTGACAAATCTCCTCCCCTAATAGATGCTAAGACACAATCAATCACCCTAAATTTAAAGCAATGCTTACTATCATGAGTTAAAATATGCTTAGACAATGCATTGTTCTCATTACAAAGTCTGATATTAGACTTATGTTCTGTAATTCTCTCTAAGTTTTCGTGTGGTTTTTCCCACATAAAACGATGGGCAAATCTCACATGTTGACAAATAGACCACATGACTAGTAATACAAGTTGAATAACAATAGAAAGTATATATTTTTCTTGACACAGGATGTGTGAAAGTATCAGACTGAATCAGTCCATTACTCTCATGCTTAAGTATGTCCCCACAGCAGCTGCAATTGTGGCAAGCATATGTGCCATACTTCGTTGTCACTTTGGAACCACATTTTACATTATTGAAATCTTTAAACCCAAGTATACTTTTTAATGTTCGCATATTTCTGTAGGTGAAATGAGGTCTATCACCTACTATCAAGTTGACATCCTCTTGTGCTAACAACACCTTCCAATATTTGATTATTATATTCCTGATTGCATATGTCATAGAATTAAATGTGGTGATGAACCTTAAACTAGATTCTTTATTTAAAGATCCTGGTGGATCTTGTCTCCCATTGGATGTCTTAAGGAAAATGGGATCATATAGTTCTCCCCTATGAGCTATTACATGTTCCCGGGTACTTGAAAGTAAGTCCTCAGGATATCCACTTTTTTAAAATTCATCATAGGTTTCATCTATTTGCTTCAAAAACATCTCATTCACAGTATTTAATCTGCTGACCCTGGCCATTTGAGCTTTGACTATTCCCCTAAACACGTGAGGTGCATGCATACTAGTTGCATGTAGATATCTACCTGCTGCTACCTCCTTCTTGAATATGGTTGTATTAATAATATTATTATATTTAGTGACTGCGATATCCAGGAAATTTATAGATACATCCGAAACCTCTATTTTGAACTTCAAAAAATTAGTAGTATCATTTAAAAATGAGATATAATCCCTGAGGTCAGATAAAGTTCCCTTCCAAAGAAGGAAACAATCATCTACGAACCTCTGGTAAAAAATAACATTATCATTCAAAAATTTTTCACCATCACTCACATATTCCTTCTCCCATTGGTAAAGAACAATATTGGCGTACGTGTTTGCCACTGGTGTACCCATTGCTACACCTGTTTGTTGTAAGTAGAAATTATTATCAAAGAGAAAAATATTGTTTCCCAGTACTAGTTCCAATAGCATGCAGATATTCTCAGTGTGTCTAGTTGTGAACTTGGAGCCTTGTATTAAGAAGCTTCTTATAGAGTCCATACCATATTCATTCGGAATGACGGTGAATAGTGAATTAATATCCATAACCACCATATATATATTGTTAATATTAACATCTACTTCCTTCATTCTTAGATAACATTGCTTTAATTTAACAAGAAAATCAACTGTATATTTAAATACTGTCTTACATCCAATCAATAAGGGCTGTAACTGTTTCTGTAAATATAAAGAAATCGGTTCAGTTATCCAGCCCTTGCCAGATACAATTGGTCTCATTGGTGGAGTGTCCCTAGATTTATGTATCTTGGGGATTCCATATAATTGTGGTATAACAGGGCATGATACTGTAAAAAAATGAAATAGATCCAACGTAATATCATTTGACAGTTGAAGATCATAGATACACATATTTACATAACTAATACGTCTCAACTTCCATAGCTGATATCTGCTTGAATGCTGTTTCATCCCCAATTAATGACATCACGGATTGCATGTACACACATTTATCGATAATGACTATAGAGCCTCCTTTATCCGCTTGCTTAATAATGATGTTAGAATTATTCTTTAATTCATTCATGGCTACATATTCAGAAAGTGTAATATTGAAAGACATATTAGTTCTCTTACATGCATAAATATGCCTGATATCAGACTCACATAAATTATTAAATGCTATTAGAACAGGTGGGTAACATGGCATAAATACACTACGTCTCGTACATAAATTAGCATCATAGCTATCATTTTTAAAGATTAATTTTAACGCTATTGATCTAATGAAAAGTTTTAAGTCCGTTAAAACTTTAACCATGTCCTCTGTGCGGGTGGGTATAAAACCCAATCCCTTACTCAGTACATCAATATGTTCCATAGTTAAAGGAAAAGTTGACAAATTAATGATACCTGCCATCATCTCCTGGCTAGTTTGTACTGTTTTGGCGGACTATCATTTTTCCGTTTCGCCACCAATATCAGGTTAGTA
This sequence comes from Protopterus annectens, assembly GCF_019279795.1. NCBI lineage: Eukaryota > Metazoa > Chordata > Ceratodontiformes > Protopteridae > Protopterus > Protopterus annectens. Next base: position 982,953,147 of record NC_056728.1, on the reverse strand, counting down.
TCTCTGAATTTCGTTCTCCCCCTCGAGGTCGATCTGGCTACTGTATTCTTGTCTTTATCCTTTACGCGTTCTGCTTGATTTAATTGAAATGGTTTAGTGTAATAATTTATTAAAGTTTTTTGTGAGACTTGCAGTGAAGTCATTCATTTGAATGACTGGCTCCTAGCCAGAAGAGAAGGAGACTCCTGGAGCATTTGTCTATTTTGATGTGGTAATACACATCCTGGAGGTCTACCGAGCACATCCAAACACCCTCCCTTAAAAAGGGGAGAATGGATTGAATACTGACCATGCGGAATTTGGTTTTAACCATTGACTTGTTTAGATCACCGAGATCCAAAATGGGTCTCCAGTTCCCGGTCTTTTTTGGGCACCAAAAAGAATCTGGAGTAAAAACCGGATCCGCATTGCTCTGGGGGAACTGGCTGGATGACTCCTTTTTGACACAGCTTTCTTATCTCTAAAGCCGCTTCTTCCCTTTGACTGGGTGGAATATCAGGAAGGTGTTTTGTAGGTTTTGGACATGTTGTTAGAGGAATGTAATAGCCTCTGGAGATTATTCTCTACACCCAGCAATCTTTTGTAATAGTGTGTCAGGTAGTTTGGTGCAGAGAAAAATGAGCCCCAACTGCTTCCAGAGGAAAGCAATCAGGCAATGCTTCAGGAGTGGTGATAAGACCGTCCAGAGAAAGAATCCCTGGATTCTTGATTTCGGGGACCCCCCTCTGCCCTTAAAGGGGTGTCTTTCACCACTGAAACCCCTTCTGCCTCTAGGGGAATCCTCACCACGTGCATTGCGGAAAGAACCTTGATATTTTTTGTGCCATATTTTCCCACTCCTCTGGTTCCCGGAAAAAAGAACATTGGGGTTTGGAAAACGTAGGCCAGCGGCAGACAAGGTCTTTCTGTCCTGCTCGCACCTGGCCAGTTTGTCCTTTACTTTAGAACCAAACAAGGAAGATGATTCAATAGGGGCATTCATGAAGGAGTCCGCGAGGTCACAGATGCGCATCTAGGCATGACGCCTCATGACTATGCCTGCATCTGAAGATCTAGCCACCCCTTTGGTTGCGTGGGAAAGCAACCTCATGGACAAGCTGGAGATAGACTCAAGGGTGGCAAGCTGAGAGGCAACCTTGTCTTGGGCTCCATCAGAAACTTGATCCGCAAGGGATCCAGAAAGTTCGGAAACCAGATGCCTTTGAAGCCTCGTGAAATGTGCCAAGTAGTTGAGAGACCTAACTGCAAAGGTCGCTGAAGCAAAAACTCACTTCCCTAGTCTGTCCACTGCCTGGGAGACTCTGATGGGCAGGTGAACAATAGGACTTTCCTCAGCAAGACCCTTTTTAGTGGCTGCCACCACCACCACCAAAGTGTCTACTGGCAAGCCTCTAGACCAGTGGGGATGCTACTCTGGTGGGGAAAGAATCTTGTCTGGTCTCCAGGGAAGGGCCTCAATAGAATCAGGGTTCTTCCACGCAAGCTGCACGACGAGCTGGACTAACTCATTGGCAGGTGAAGTCACCCAAGAAGTGGAAGGCCGAGAGCGGAAAGCCTGCAGGAAGACTGACTCCTCTGAGAAAGTGTTAGAGGGCTTCCAGCCACCCCTCTGTTTCAATATTTCCAGGATGTCTCCAAAGGAGACATCGTCAGGGGTGACCATGGGGACCTCTCCCCCATCATCACAGTCCATATCCTATGTGAGAGACTCCTCTGGAGAGTCAAGGTGTTTCCTCTTACAGGCCTTCTTCTGAGGGGGTTCTTTAGTGGGAATGTCAGAAGAAGACTCGGAAGGAAGACTACCTTAAACTAGGGTTTCCTGAGGCTTCTGCTCTGTGTCCTGGGGAAGTGGCCAATGGTAGCTGTAGCTCAGAGGGAGCAGGGGGAAGATCCGATGTAGGAGGAGCACTTCCAGAAGCAAGCACCCTCTCCATCACCCGGAAAGCAGGCTGGCCCAAAGAGGAATGGGAGCTCGGAACCAAGTAGGACAATCTCGGAACCGGGTCACACCCCGCTCCATCAGACCCGCTCCCGTGGATGGAGCCTCAAGCAAGATCGGGGCAGGCATTACCCCCGGATCAGAGGACAGAACTGATAAACTTGGAACCGTGCTCAGAACCGTGAGTTCCACCCCCCCCCAACCATGAGACTGAAAAAGGGACAATTCCAATGGAACCAAATCCCAAAGGGGTGGCCTTGAAGCCTCAGTGAGGGTCACTGTCAGCACCAAGGAATGGGTTCTCACCAGGGGCGTCAGAGCTACGAGCCTCAGAACTAATGGATCCGAGTGAGGAGTATAAGTGGTAGTACTAGGAGCAGTAGACTCAAACCCCGAAGTGGGATGAGTCTTAGGAATGTTTGTTACCCCTCTGGTTGTCAACAGCTGGTCCAGCAGGCACACCACATCGAACTCAGAAAGACTGGTGGACCTTGTAGACACTCCTGAAGGGGAGTCAGGCCGGTCCAGAAATGGGCTATAAGTCTGGCCTAAGAACGGATCCAATGAAGGGGAGTACTGGGTCTGGTGGTGTTTGAGATGTTGGCACCTTAGACTCTAACTTGGAAACAGGCAATAGAGGAATCAATGGCGTTGAGAAGGGACTCTGTGTCGAGGTTATTATCGGCTCTAAAGGGATTGTCGGAACCACCTTCAGTGCGGTAAAGGGTGAAGTCGTTGCCGAAACTATTGAAGATCGTAAGGTCGGAGACGTAGTAGTCACTGTAGACAGGACTAGCACCGTAAAGGTCGGTGCCAAAGGTGGCGCTGACGAAGTGTCTGTAATATCTATGACACTGGATTTAGAAGCAACTGGAGCTGAGCTCAGAACAGAAGCAACAGTCTTAGTCGGAGCCGATGAAGCAATCTTGTGTTTGGCTGAAGATTTGTGGGCATTGTGTTTGTGAGACTTGCCCTTGTCAGCAGCTGGTGAAGAGGGATCTGAATGTGGACGTTTTTTATGCTTCACAGGAGGGGTTTAGACCTCTGACACAGAAAGGGCCTCTGAGAAAGATGAGACCAACAGGCCTTTCAAAATCCATTAATTTTTTACTCTCATTCTGCATCCGCTGACTAAAACTCAGGCAAATCTGACAAGAAGGTTTCACAGAGAGGTGAGAAACCCCCAGAAAATACACACAATCATCGTGTGAGTCACTGTTAGGGAGTTTGCCTTTGCAGGAAGTGCAATGTTTAAACCCCTAAGTCCCTTTTTTCAGACATATCCATACACACAAAAACAAATTACTGCTAAGAAAGTGAGAAAAAAAAGCAGAAAGATGGTATCAAACGATACCACAAGGGTAGAAGAGGGTGTACCAACGATGGTATAAGAAATACCCAATGGGTAGACCTAGAAGTGTCTGGAGAGCTCAGTGAAATGCTGCTATATGGCTGTGCGGCAAACAAGATCTGGGGTAACTGGGACAAGGGCATTGTGGGTTGCAGCTTAGCTTGAGAGTTTTTGGTGTAAGCGAGCTTGGTATTAGGCCGACTTGGTTCAGAGGGCTCGGAACCGAACCCATCAGTGATGAATGGGAAGACGATTAACATCAGATTGTTGCTTTTCCAGGGATGTGCACAGCATTCTGAGCCAACAGCGAAACCTTCCCCATTTCCTCTCCCAGGACCAACAGCATCTCCTCCCTGCCCACTGAGGAGTCTCCATCAGATGCAAAGAAGATGGTTAACCCTCAAGTCCATAGTGGTTGTAGGTGCGACACCAGAGGGATTTGGGGTAAAAGAGGAGTTGTCTGAGGTACAACAAATGGCCATAGAGTCACCCACCTGCTGCTGAGGCAAACTGCCAGCCTGCTGTGGTGGCAAGGCTGTTAACTTATTCTTTTTGTATCTGGAAGGCTAGGACCGACAATCTCTTCCATGGTCAAGCTAAAAACGGTACCTCTTTCCTGAGGAAGACAATCAGCTAATGCCTATAAAACTACCAGTCCACAAAAGTTACTTTTGTAACAGAAAAAACACTGTAAAATCACTTTCAAATACTGTGGTAACCTCACAATGGAAAATTAAACACTTTCTCCACAGAAAATATTTTAGACATAGTTACAAAGCCTAAGTACCAAGAACTGCACAACCATGCAAAAAAATGCATTAGGCTGGACAAAAAAAAATTCTACTACACGTCATTGCAAACTAAATACTAACACAACCCCCAAAAATGTTGAAAAAATGTAAACCAGCTACTAAAACTCACACAAAAGGCTACCCCCAAACCAACCACTCCTGACACTAAAGTTCCCATCGAAACACAATTCAACTCCCACTTTATGAACTCAATTTTATCCTTAGTATCACAGGACAGTTCCTTCCTCACTAACCCCCCCCCCCCCCAACACAAATAACACTAATACAAGCTTTACCTTCAAAACATTTTCCACCATTTCAATCAAAAGCATTCTCTCCAAACTAAAAACCTCATCAACAGCAGCCGACCTACTCCCCCAGCTATTTCTTGAAACTCACAGCAGTTGCTATTGCTATCCCAATCTCCACTCTCAAAAACAGATCAATTGTTGAAAACTATGTGCTCAAACTCTGGAAAATATCCTATGTTATACCCATACATAAACGTGGGACCTCCACTGAACTTAACTACAGACCCATTGCTTTACTCTCCCCCTTGGCCAAAATCCTAGAAAAATGCATCCATACCCAGACGCTAAAATATCTCCTAGAAAGCAACATCCTGTCACCTACTCAGCATGGTTTCAGACCTGCCCATAGTATCACTACAGCCCTCCTCTGCTTCACAGACATACTAAAATGTCTCAAAAATGAAGGCCTGCAGATGTCAGATATGTCCAAAGCATTTGACACAGTCTCGCACCAAATCCTGCTAAACAAACTAAACCAATATCACCTATCAAATTCCACTCTTACCCGAACTGACAGGGACCAAGCTGTGAAATGGGAAAAATTCTCTCTCTCCTCAGCTGCCCATAACTATGGGAGTCCCACAGAGTTCTACTTTAGGACCACTACTATTCACAATATTCACAAAGAACCTCCATACCTGCACACAGCATACATCTATCATTCAGTATGCAGATGACACTACCTTAATCTGTGCTGCACAAAACATTCCCACCCTCCTGCAAACAACTCAACTAGCATTCTCTGATGTTGAAAACTATCTTACCAAAGCCCAACTTATCCTCAATCCAAAGAAAACTCAGCTTATGATTATAATCAGTTCTAACAAAAACACTTATAACGGTCAATTCACTATCTACTCCACAAATCACTCCAGTGGCGCAGGCTAAGCTATTGGGAATAACCATAGACTCCCACCTAAAATTTGATAGTCATCTCAACTTAACTATTAAAAAAGTACATGCCAAACTGGGATCACTCTACCGTATCAAATCATTTCTTATCAAAACAAGATCAGCCATTGCTCGCTCCCAACTTCTATCCACCCTACTCCATGCATCTCCCATTCTGACTAATCACAACAAACCTGAACTAAGCAAAATGGAAGCCTGCTATAACAGAATTGGTCACTTTGCTGCAAATTGCTCATACAGAACTCATCACTGTACTGCTTTGAGACAGCTCCACTGGCTTGAACTGCCCAACCTCCTAACCTACAATCAGCTCTGCCTCTGTCATTCGATCTATTACCTCCCCAATAAGTGTCCTGCCCTCAAAAACCTAGTACTCAGCCAAAAGGCCTCATATCACCAAGCAAACTACTACAAGAAGTCACCTATAGCTACAATAGCTTTGGAGATGCACTATATAGTAGTTCAGTGGCTAAAAATGGAACTCTGTCCCCACTAGCATTCAAAACACATTGTCCAAAGCCCCCTTTAAAGACCTCATCAGGCAACATCTCAAGCAAAGCTGGCAGTGCCATGATTGCTTCCCAGGCTAGTGAAAGTGGATAAGGTACACATACTAAACCTAGAGTACTTGATAATAGTTTTCAATCTTACTCATAAACACTGGCTAATCTACAATGTATGTACTGTACCTGTGTACTACATATGTATTCTACCTATGTTTCAAATTTCAGCTGTACAGCACAAATCTATTAATTACCTTTATTTTTAAATTAATATTTTTTGTTTGTTCTCTCCACTGTAACTGTTGATGTGCGGCATACCACTGTAAAAACATGTCTTTTGTAATTTGTGTGTATACTGATCATGTCTAAATAACTAAATGTATCTGTAATTTTTCTATGCAGAGCTTTTCTCCCCAGTCCTCTGCTGAAAAAGGGCCTTTTTGGCTCAGTCAGACACCCCCGGTTAACAAATGTAAGATAAAATAAAAATAAATAAATAAATCAGTTTATACTAATTTTAAACTGAAAGAAAAAATATTGGTCCTTTCAAAAGTATGTTGCAGTCACAAGACAGTCCATTAAAACACAATATTCCTAGCTTTAAAATAACTTTCCTGAAGAGCAAAGTAATGCATCAGTAAATATAATAAAATGGAAGATTTTGTCCCCCAAAGGGAACTTTTCTACCCAGCAAAGGGAAGCAGAAGTCAACCATCGATCCTCGAAAGCATCAGAGCACTGTAGTCTTTTGCAACAATAAAGCTCTGAAAGGCTTCACACTCAGATTTGTCTTTTAGTCAGCTTAGCTCAAGGTCCAAGGTCCAGGTTTGAGCATATGGAAGGTGCCCTAAAGCTTTGGAAGCTGGCTGGTTCTTATAGCCTTGTCAGGATACAACCATATAGGAAATTATCTTAGGTTATCATCATCTGAAGGATGACACACTCAGGAATCCAGTGTTAGCAATCCAACTACATTTTTGTGGAACTAGAACTTAACTGTTCCTATTAAAACAGCACAGGTTGTTGATTATCTCTTTCCAGGCTTATATATATTTGATCTATTAAAATGACACCAATATCCAAGCCAATAACTGAAGTATGTTATCTTTTGTTTGTATTGTGGGATCATTCTTGGTAATGGTTGAATACTGCTCAATACTAGTTTCACACCAATTTCAGATGCATAAACTGAGAACTGTAAAATGTCATTCTTTATATGAATGTAGTATGAAGTATGAACCATGAAGGTACATCTCAAGTTATTTACTCCCATATGCAGAATGACCATGTCATACGTGTACCTAGGATGAAGGAACTTCAGGGCCCTAGTGACACTGCAGATACTGGCATATGACAGGTAGTTAAGTCACTCTGTGCTTGCTCATTCTGATGAGTAGTACATTTGTGTGTCTGATAAGAGTCACCTGTGACATAGACATTGTGAAATTTAATATGTACTGTCTTTCAAGCTTGCTGGCTTAAGGGCTTTGGCCTGCTAGCTGTGTGACCTTCTTTGGTAGTTGCGCTTTCTGTACTGTCTGTGTATGTATTTTGCCGGTTAGTGTGATGCTAAGTGTCCTGTGTAACAAATCTTCATCTAGGAGGCCTTTGTGGTTTAGCCAGAAAATGTTAAGTACCCCATCGTAAGAAATGTTTGCTTATCTAGGACATAACAGGCAAGGTTGTCTTAGGTGCTAGTTATGGTGTGAAGTCTCTGAAGACAGGTTAACCATCAAGGTTACTAGTTACTTGCACATCTCACATTTATAATTGTTTACAGGAATATGTTACATCTCTGTCAGGATAGGAAAGGTAAATGACATTTACAGCTTTCAATTATTCACATTATGACTGTTGCTCACTTTTATTTGATTCTTTATTATTTCCTTAGCGTGAGAATGATGATCCTCATTCACTACCACAAACTTCGCTACTTGGAAAGCCACTAGAGTTTAACGTGTGACAGATTTTTCTATGTTTTTCTATTAAAAAAAACAAAAATGTATGATACTTTCAGTCACATGCAATTTTGTTTCCCTTTCGAGCTGTGATAAAATTATTGATACATTTAAGATTAGATTTCCATCAGCACCTGCATCTGTATTATGTTGCAGCGAAATATGCAAATATATTCATAGACTTGCAATGTTGATTCAAATACTGACAAAGATACATCCTTCAGCTTTATCTGTCTCCCATACAGACATGTTATACAGCTACCCAAGAAAACATGTGTGTAGTTCTGGAAACTGGGTATGAAGTAACACCAGAAGAGAGTTTGGTATACAAATATAAGCAACCCTGGTATGCAGCACAGTCACTATATATGTAACTGAAACTAAAGGGTATTTACATAATGTAACAGGTAATAATCAGAGCATAAAGTTCAAGTTGTTAAACTCAGCATTTCAGTAGCAATTATGAATACCGTGTGACTAAGTGTGCCAAAAATAATTGAAGACATGATGTTACATGTAAACAAAACACTTCCCATTGCATCACAGCTGTTCATTATTAGACTCTGAATATCTGACACCGTTTAAAATACTTACTTGGTGTAAAATTTAACTTCTACAAGAAATAGTGTCATAGTAGTGCATGACTTGTGAACACTACTACTACGGTATGTTGCTTTTTGGACAACTTTATCAGTACACTATGATAACATATGGTAAACTTTGTTGAAATAAAAATTAGCAGAGAAGTTGGTGAACACTGAGTTCTGTACATGTAGTAGAATAAATAGGCAAAGTGATGTCATGAATGGCTTTAGGCAGAAGTCTACAGCACTACCCCTGCTTCTGTGGTAGGGGCGCTTTTCAGGAATTATTTTGTAGTAAAGGAACGTATTTATTTTCTGTAAAATAAATAATGGGAAAGCATTCTTGCTGGAGCAGTGACAGTGGTACCTTAGGGAGAAAGTTCTGTACATTTGGCTATTTGATTGTTGGCCTCCTGCATATTCCACCTACCAGCTGACTAGACAATGAACTCAGTAAATTATGGGCAGCACAAAGCAAGAAGTCAACAAATTCAAAGCTGTGACAGGCTGTCACAAAAATAAGCTCACAGATGGCATGAGGAAGTTTTTTTTTTCTTAGTATTGTTATTGGCGGACAACCAGATCTTTTGGATAGCTAGGGCATGGCTAGTTCTCAACTGTCCCTGACTTTGCAGAATGTTTCTGATCGAATCATTTATGCTTGCCCTATCCCCCTTCATACCTTGCACTTTTCTCAATCTTTGCAAAATGTCCAGATTTTTGCCACATTATTTTTGATCAGTTCCACATCATTCTGGAATGAAGTTATTTAATGCCAGGCATTTGAGTTTCAGACTCGGTTTTTATCCTTCGGAAAACGTATGGTAATGCATATCATGTTACTCTAGCAACTTTCTAAGTTTATAAAAACAATAGCTACAATATGTCCTTGCTGTTGAGTCTTTGGTCTACCTATTAGTGTTTTATTTTGTATAAATTTCATGTGCTGAGAGGTTAAGACGTATGCCCCTTGTACTTTTTTTTTTATTTCTTCGTAAACCACTGAGTATTGCAGGCAGTCAAAATGCCAGACACTGAAGTTGTGTTTCTTTTCCCTAGAAAATTGTTGTTGATTCAAAACCTATTGTTCTGTTAACTAAATGAATTTGAGTAACTTAAAAAGGTGGTCTGTCTGTGGTACAATATGGCTTCTTTTTGCTGATCATCCTCACTTTGAAGGGTTACTGCAATTTGTGTGAAGGAACTTTTAATGCTGCAATGTGTGGCTAATGTTTCTCTGGACCAAAGCTGAAATCCTTTATAAACGCATTCTATGAACACCTTCAGGAATGCATGGATCATGCAATCCCAAATAAAACCAAGACCCAATCCTCAAAGGCAGACGTCCTGCCTGGTGGACCCCAGCCATAAACAAACTATACAATAGAAGGAGGAAGCTACTACATGATGGAGCAAAATCCCAAAAAGTGAAGGCATCTCTGATCAGTATTAGCAAAAAACTATGGGCACTCATAAAATCGTCTAAGGCCAGCTTCGAGAGAAAAATTGCACAGGACACACTAAGGATAATCACAAGGCTTTCTTTAGTTATGTTAGGAACCTGGGTGGGAATTCCCAGATATGCTCAGAATTAGTCCAAAATGACAAAAAATACACCAAACCCACAGACATTGCCAACATCCTAGCTGACAGGTTCAGCACAAACTTCTCCCCCCTCCCCACCAAAAGGGCAAATATCTATCCCAGCAGAGTGCTGCCCCCTTGTCAACTCAGATGCTCAGGTAAGAGTCGCCCTCTCCAAAGCAAAAAACACAGCATCAATGGGACCAGACGGTGTCCCGGGCTGCGACCTACATGAACTCCAAGAAGAGCTAAACCCAAACATAAAACTGCTGTTCAATCTCAGCCTTACTACAGGACATGTACCCAAAGAGTGGCGTACAGCAACAGTGGTCCCTCTCCACAAAGGTGGTGCCTCAACGGATCCTGGAAACTATCGCCCCATAAGCCTGACTAGCTTGGTCTGCAAAGCTATGGAAAGGATCATCATGGATCTCATAAATAAAGATATTGGGGACCTACAGACACAGGAACCTACCCAGTTCGGCTTTGTTAAGGGCAGATCCTGCCTCTTAAACCTGGTTGATTTCTTTGAAACAGTCACCAAGGCCATTGACGCGGGGAAGGTGGTCCACACAGCCTACCTGGACCTCGCAAAAGCCTTTGATACAATACCCCACTCGGGCATTATAGATAAGCTCACCAGCTTAAATATAACCCCCTATGTCACTAGATGGGTTGCAAACTGGCTCAAGGACAGAACCCACATGGTTAGAATTGCTGGAGCCATGTCAGACTCCAAACCAGTTACAAGTGGCATCCCACAAGGCTCAGTCCTGGGACCTCTCTTGTTCGGTATATATTTCTCGGAGGTACAGGCCAACATGGAAGGACTGTGGCTGACCAAGTTCGCAGATGACTGCAAACTGGGCGCCATAATTGACTCTCCAGCCGACACAAGCATCCTCCAAAAGGGCCTCATAGAAACAGACAACTGGTGCCAGAGCCATGGCCTCAAGCTAAACGCCAAAAAGTGTATAGTCATCCCCTTTGGCAAAAACAAAGTGCCCACAAATTACCACATAGATGGTAATCCATTAAGTACGGAAAAAGTAATTAGGGACCTAGGGACCCAAGTTGATAGCAATCTCTCATTTGACAACCACGTGGTCAAAGTGGCTAGAAAAACATTTTATATAGCCCACCTAATCATGAAGGGATTCACATCTAGATCAGGGGAGGTCATCGTGCCTCTTTACTCATCCCTCATCAGGCCCATAATTGAGTACAATGCCCCTTTTGGGATGTACCTTACCAGACACTTGCAGAAACTGGAAAGACCCCAAAAGTACCTCACCAAGAGGATCAAAGGGCTCAAACAGATACCATATGCTGCCCGGTTAAAGAAACTCCAGCTCTACTCAGTGGCATACCACCTGCTCAGAGGCGAACTGTGCCTGACGTATAAAGCCATGTCCAACCCGGAATTAATGGACATGCTGCACCTCAGAAAATCCAAAGCCCATCGAGCTACGCGCTTGAGAGACTTGAACCTCAGTACTGAAATAAATAGGACATGCTGGAGGGACAGATTCATAACCCAGAGGCTCCCTTCACTCTGGAATAAAATCCCAGTCCAGGTTAGGCAGAGCCCCTCATTGACTCTCTTCAAGAGGAATCTTGATGAGTGGATGGGAGATCGTAGGTTTACCCCGGGTATCACTTCTGTGTCACTGTTAGACAGAGGCACAGTATACTAACCTCGAAAAAGGGCATAGCAAAATTAATTTAAAATGGGTGGCGAAAGCCAAACACACTCTGGCTAGGCTTATAAATGCCCTAGGGCAGATAGCCTAGTATGAACCTATGAACTTTAAACAATCCACAACATTTTCCTGTAGGTTTAGGAGTGGCTTTAAATGACATGCAACAAGGGAGCTGCTTCCCTTGTACCTCCACCCCCATCTATGTACCAGACTGTTTCTTACACATTTTAAGTCCTGTGGTGGGGGTGAGGGGAGTGTAGGAGCCCCTTGATGAACTTTATACTATCTGCCTTTATACAAATGGAATGGAAAGCATAACTGACTAGATGGCAAGAGCAGGATTTGCTACTGTGCCCCCTGTAGAGTGTTTAAAGTAAGTTTTAAAGGGGCACTATCTTGTTTCTAAAATCAGTTGCTTGCTAGAGCACTTTGTTTACATTTTAGTGCAGTGTAAGTCACATATTCACACAGAGGCAGGGTTTTCAGAGAAGCTTATTAGCATACTGAGACTGCAGGTCAGATTTCACAAACTTCAGTGGGGGAGGGAGAATTTACAGCATGTCCTTTTGTATTTTCCTTCCCCCACCCATAAGAAATTAGATTAGTTGAGTGACTGATTTAGCATCAGCCAGAAATGCTTTCTAGTCACACACACACACACACACACACACACACACACACACACACACACACACACACACACACACACACACACACACACAGATTTGTAGCCTTTTTTAGCAGTGAAATGACATTTTCAGTATGTGCTTGTTTTTTTCTAAAACTGATTATCCCAGCCTAAGCAATTGTATTTTTTTGTTGTTTGTTTCATGCTTGCTGCTACATGCTTTTTTCCCTTCACTAATAATTATTTTTCATATTGTCAGCAATAGTGTTGCTTATTAGTGTATGTACTCATGCAGGCATACATTTATAACACAGTTTCCCTCATTTCACAGGACAGCATTGCTTTGGACAGTTGCATCTTGGAAACAAATCCATTGAGCTGCAAATGTCCTAAGACTCTAGAACAGGGGTGGGCAAACATTTTGATTCGTGGGCCACATTGAGTTCTAACATTTGACAAAGGGGCCGGAACAGGAGCAGATAGATGGCATGCTTTGAAAACATCACCTCATTGGGGGAAAAATACACATCTTGGGATATGGAGAAAACATGTGCTTTAATTTCCAATGAAAATGAAGAAAAGCATTACAATAAAATCTCTGACTTCGAAATGAGTCTTTAAACACTGAAAATCAAATAAATGACCATTTTATTTTGAAGCACTGAAAGTTCTGTTATCCTTCAGGATATCACCATCACTCTCCTCCTGACTGTCTTTTTTTTCAAAAACGGTAGGAGATGCAGATGTACTTGTCCTGTTCCTTTTATTCAATTTGTTTCCCCGGTGCCAAAAGTCAACAACGACCAGTGCAAGGAGGAAACAGTTGCAGCAAGTCAGTCTGTGAAGCGTTATATTTGATCTGCGCGCACTGTTTATTTTAACAACGTGCGTATCAGGCAAACAGCAGATGATCGGTGTTCAGTGAAAAAATATTTAGTTGTCCACTCCTTATTGAATACTCGACATTCTCTGTCCACTTTCCTTTCCTTGGGTCCGCTCATCTTCATAGAGGGGCGGTGGGTCAAAGGGTAAAGTGCAAACGTGGAGTAATAGGCCTACGCTTCACCTCAACAAAGCCAATATATCTAGAGTGCGCCATCTAGTGAGGAAACATCAGAATTGCAGGGGAAAAAAAACATTAACAAGGTTAATTTATTAAATTTTTTCAAGTTTGGCGGGCCGAATCAAAACGTTTAACGGGCCGCATGTGGCCCCCGGGCCGTAGTTTGCCCATGCCTGCTCTAGAAGAATAAAATCTTGCAATGTTTCAATAAAAATACATGTCAGACAACTTTGAAACTGAATCTTGTTACTGTACTAAAAGTATTTTCCCATTAGTTGACACCCTGCAGGAATCACAATGTAACTGTCTGTATAAAATACTGATTCCATCCAAATGAATTTATTTTCTTTTTTCTTCCCTGTACTGTGGTAAAATGTTTGGATCTTTCACCCATTTCCTGAATATTTGACTGCATTCTTGAATGTTTGTCAAATTTGTATGTGCTGGATATGTGATGAGTGTATTTTATTAAAACTTTGTATGTAGTGCACATAACAGTTTTAAAGGTATACTTCACTGTTAATATTAGAATTCTCATACCTTTTCTCAAACCTGCCTCTTTTGTGACTCAGATGGCTGTGTTTTTTTTTTTCAAATCTTTATTTTATTTTTATTTCATTAACAATATTTTGATGTACAATAGCAAAGAAATGGCTATGTTGATGCGACCACTTCCCCCTTATCAAGACGTTAACAGATAATTTAAATAAATAAATTCACGTGTCTTGTCATTAGGTGTTTATCATATTATTGCTTTGGTTATTTAAAATGTATTCTCTGTATATGTTTATGTCTATATAGATCCACATATGTATGTATGTCTACACACACACACACACACACATATGCATATAATAATAATAATATATATATATATATATATATATATGTATATATATATATATATATATGTATATATGTGTTTGTGTATACACACACACACACACGTTTATATGTGTACACACAGATATATATAGTGGATATATACGTATACACATGCACACTCGTACACTGGCATGCAGGAGGTATTTTGACTAAGGTGACAGTATAACTGTGCCTAACAGCATTTGTGTCACTGACCCCTTATTGTTAATTTTACAACTAAGTTTTTTTTCCGTTTGTCATATACCATTTGATAAGAGTATTAAAAGTGCGACTCAGACTACAGAAACTACACACCCGTAAGGTTAACCAGCCTTATCTGTAAGGCCATGGAATGAATCATCATGGACCCAATAAATAAGCACATAGGTAATCTCCAAACCCTTGATCCAACAGTTTGGTTTTGTCAAAGATAGGTCATGCCTGTTAAACCTGGTAGACTTCTTCAAAAACATCACCAGCACCACAAATGAAGGCAAATCTGTGCATACAACCTATGTTGAATTAGCAAAGGACCTGACACAGTCCCACATTCAGGCATCACTGATAAACTCTCCCAGTTAAATATCAACCCTTATGTTGTCATGTGGATTGCTAACTGGCTCACTGACAAATCACACTCAAAGTTGGGGACTTTACCTCAACCAGCAGACCCTTTAGCAGTGGTGTTCCACAGGGATCAGTGCTGGGCCTCCTATTGTTTGGAATATACTTCTCTAAAGTTCAGGCCAGAAGAGAGGGACTGTGGCTGTTTGCTGATGACTGCAAATGAGGTGTAATCACTGAATATCCAAATGATGTCAATATACTTCAAGACGGACTTACACAGTAAACCGATGGATAGTCAAATGGCTCATGGATAGGACACATGAAATTGGTGGGGGGAGGGTCCACCTCCACCAATAGGCTTGGCCTGTTATTAGTATTGTTCCACAGGACTCAGCACTTGGACCACTCCTGTTTGGAATACACTTCTCTGAGGTCATAGCAAATATAGAGGGTCTTTGGGTGACCAAATCTGCAGATGACTGCAAGTTGGATGCAATGACTGATTCCTCCAAAGATGTAAATACCACTGAAGAGGGTCTGAGAGCAAAGTAACTAGTGCCAGAAACATTACCTAATACTCAGTGCCACAAATGCATATTTATACCCTTTAGGAAGGCCACCCATGCAAATTGCAACATTGATAACTCTCCCCTAAGAGTAGACCCATTGATCTTCTTCTTTCGGCTGCTCCCGTTAGGGGTCGCCACAGCAGATAAACTGTTTCCATTTCTTCCTGTCCTCTGCATCTTGCTCTGTCACACCAACCACCTGCATGTCCTCTCTCGCCACATCCATAAACCTTATCTTAGGCCTTCCTCTTTTCCTGTTACCTAGCAGCTTCATCCTTAGCATCTTTTTCCCAATATACTCTGCATCCCTCCTCAGCACATGTCCAAACCAATGTAATCTTGCCTCTCTGGCTTTGTCTCCAAACCTTCCAACTTGGGCTGACCCTCTAATATACTTATTCCTAATCCTGTCCATCCTCGTCACACCCAGTGCAAATCTTAACATCTTCATTTCTGTCATGTCAAGCTCTGACTCTTGCCTTTTTGTCAATGCCACTGTCTCCAACCCATATAACATAGCTGGTCTCACTACCCTCTTATAGACCTTCACTTTCACTCTTACTGGTACTCGTCTGTCACAAATCACTCCTGACACTCTTCTCCACCCACTCCATCCTGCCTGTACTCTCTTCTTCACCTCTCTTCCACACTCACCATTACTCTGAACTGTTGATCCCAAGTACTTAAACTCATCCACCTTCGCCACCTCTACTCCCTGCATCCTCACCATTCCTCTGTCCTCCCTCTCATTCACACACATATATTCTGTCTTAGTCCTGCTGACCTTCATTCCTCTTCTCTCTAGAGCATATCTCCACCTCTCCAGGGCCTCCTCCACCTGTTCCCTACTCTCACTACAGATCACAATGTCATCTGCAAACATCATAGTCCATGGGGACTCCTGTAATGGACTTAATAACTCAGGTTGACAGTAAGCTGAACTTTGATCACCATGTGTCTGTGGTGGTGAGAAAATCTTCTGTGTGTGGCAAGTTATAAAGTTAAGGCATGGCATCCGAATCTAATGAGATCATAATCCCACTAAGCTTAGCCCTCATTAAACAAATAATCAAGTACACTACACTCTTCAGCATGTATCTGACCAGGCATTTGCAACAACTATAGTGGCCACAGAGATTCCTCATTAATAGAATACAGGGTGTAAATAACATGTCCTATGTGGGTCACCTCAAACCCTTGTCCCTGTACTCAGTCTCCTACAGACTACTGATGGGCAGTCTATACCTAGCCTACAAGGCCTTCTCAGATCCAGCCCTGATGAATATGCCAAACATTCGCAAAACAAACAGCACAACTATTACCCAGTCTAAGGATCTAAACCTCATCTGTGACATAAGCAAAATATGTTGGAGGAAAAGGTGTGTGTTTGAGAGATTACCCATTTTCTGGAAAGGATTCGCCATTATGTGAAACAGAGCTCTTCTTTAAGCCTATTCAAATAAAATTTTGACCAATGTATGGGAAATCATAAATTCACCCATGCGTATCACCTGTGGCCTTTATGGACAGCAGCAGTTTATAGATGTTCTAAGGCACAGGCATACAACAAATTCTTTCTGGTCCTTGGGCTTAAAAAGGCTCTTGGGCCATTAGACTGGTAACCTCCAATGAGCATTTCTTCTAGTGAGTTGCAAATACATGAAATTGCTTTTCTTACAATTTTTTTGTAATAAGAACACATTGGAATCCAGAAATACATATAATAACCACAATCATCTATAGCAGAATGTAGGAAAAGGCAGGACACTGGTTAGCAATGAGCTTCTGTTTAAATAAACTACACATTACTAGGTATGACACTGATGTATACAATGCATTTTACACAGCACTTGCCACGGACAGAAGTAGGTTAAAAAATAAAAAAGCCAACTGGGTACACAAGTTACAAGATAAAAAAAAGTGCCCAGTCCTCATATGTGCACTGGTTCCAGGACCGGAAGAACTTTTTGTAGAACCTTCATGACACAGAAACATTCCAACAATGGAGTTAGGCCAGGTTCAGGAAGAGGATGTCCCTGCCCCATTGTAGAAGGAAGTAGTAGTCCACAATAACTGATGGGCCAAATAAGAGCCCTGAAGATGATAGAGTGGACTACTGAGGATAAGAAAGAAATTATGTATTGTTACTATTATGCAAAAAGCTCAGAATTTCCAGATAGAAGATATTCAAAAAGATTGAGAGAAATCAGAGGAAAGAAAAATATGTGCACATGGAAAAACTGTCAAAACCTTTAAATGCATTTTTGTGTTCATTGGTACAACAGATCCATGAAAAACATATAGACAAAAAAGATTGGGCTGTTTGGAAGAAGTAACCAAGGAAGTGCAAAAATGTAAATAAAACCTAGAGATTTTTTGAAAGGCATGAACAATAAACATGGACATAAGACAGAGAGATCTGATTTGCTGCAGGATTTATGTAAAGGACAAAGCCAAAGTAATCAGTACCAGAAAGCATCTCCAAATCTAGGAAAGAGAGTGGTTTGCACCCAGCTATTAGTGGAGGTGATTTCCTGTAAGAATGTGAATGCAGCAGCATTGCTCACATGTTAACATTCCGGGGTCCTCATGTGCGCTGGGACTGGTTCCGTTTTTTTTTTTATTCCAGCAGTGCCCTGAGTAAATTTGATTTTTTTTATAGCAGAAGGCTGGAGCATTTTCCAAGAGCTTTTTTGAGCTCTGGGCTGCTGTGGATGATACCCCAATGGTTGCAGAGTATTTCCCTGATTGCTGTAGCATCAAGGGAGATGGGCAAAGGGAACTCGGTGTGGTGGTTGTGGTCAGGGTTTGGTCTATTGGTGAACCTGTGTATAAGTATGAGCAGGTGCCAGCTATGTACAGGGCTACTGCTTGCACGGTCTTGGTGATGAGGTTGGGTGGGTAATGTTTCTCAAGGAACACGTTTATTAGCAGATCGCATTCCTTTTGGAATGTGAGGTCATTGCTAATGATGTGTCTGAGCCTCACATATTGTCCTTTCACGATATTTTTCATCATGAGCCTTGGGTGTTGACTTTGAAAGTCAAGAAAGTTATTTCTATATGTGGCTTTCCAGTAGATGGTGGAGCTGAAGGAATCAGTCTCTAATAGCTGGGTGCAAACCACCCCATTTCCTAGAATGTTACAACTGTAACTCCACCAACTTAGTATACCTTAGTAAATGTCACTACTGTCCAGCATACTACATAGGAATAATCCCACAAAAGCTTAGCAACAGAATCAAAGAGCACTACCAAGCCATTAAATGGACAGACCCATCTAATGCACTAGCCAGACATAGCAAGCTCTGTCAGCAACACCCACAATTTCAAATTCCTTGTCCTTGAAAAAGTCACTACCTTCCGTGTAGACTCCAACACCATACTAGAAGTAAGAGAACTCAAGTGGCAGATTGAACTTAGGGCAGACGCCCCAAGGACTGAACAGGTCTTTAAATATAAAATGATTTCTCAAGTGGATCAAATAAACACTCCCACTCATGTCACACACTTACATCAGCTGTTATGTATACTCAGCACTTTCAAAATGATATTTAAGTGTAAACATTTTGCTTAAAGTATTTTTCTGAAGAAGTTCATTGGATAACTAAAATTGCGAATCAAAGCGCTCAAATCTACCATGTGTTAGTGTGGGTTTCCCCATGCATAGTCACCAAGCAATTCTGCTTGTAGCAATTGTCTTTATTCCTGGTTCCAGTGTATTCTGCCAGTTTATATATATATATATATATATATATATATATATATATATATATATATATATAGGTCTACTGTATAAGTTCGAAAATACACTTCTTCGAACTCACACAGTAGACCCTGGGTTATGTGAAAGTGCACTTAATCGAAAGTGCACTTTTGTGAAACCCGCTTCAGCGAATGGGCTACATACTGATGTTTAGTGCAGTAGATACGGACCTTAGGGTTAGGGAGCGGGTCATGGTAACGGAATAACCCTACTAGCATACCTGTGGAAGCATGGAGGTGTTTAGGTGAAATGGCAGTGGAGTTTTTAACCAGATTGTTTAATAAAATCTTGGAAAGTGAGAGGATGCCTGAGGAATGGAGAAAAAGTGTTTTGGTACCGATTTTTAAGAATAAGGGTGATGTGCAGAGCTGTAGTAACTACAGAGGGATTAAATTGATCAGTCACAGCATGAAGTTATGGGAAAGAGTAGTGGAAGCAAGGTTAAGAAGGGACGTGATGATTAGTGATCAGCAGTATGGTTTCATGCCAGGAAAGAGCACCACAGATGCAATCTTTGCTCTGAGAGTGTTGATGGAGAAGTACAGAGAATGTTGGAAGGAGTTGCATTGTGTTTTTGTAGACTTAGAGAAAGAATATGACAGGGTGCCTAGAGAGAAGTTGTGGTATTGTATGAGGAAGTCAGGAGTGTCAGAAAAGTATGTAAGAGTGGTACAGGATATGTACGAGGGTAGTGTGACAGCGGTGAGGTCTGCGGTGGGAGTGATGGATGCATTTAAGGTAGAGGTGGGGTTACATCAAGGATCAACTCTGAGCCCTTTCTTATTTGCAATGGTGATGGACAGGTTGGAGCACGACTATATTGCTG